>NC_141320.1:57337623-57595123 GCF_037954235.1 Aulostomus chinensis | reverse complement strand
GACAAGTGTGTCAGACTCTTCTAGTACCTGATGAACTGCCTTCTCTGGTCACATGATGAGAGAGGGAGGAGTCATCCAAGACCATCGAGGTTTTCTAGAGCTCAGTACAGCTGATGATTGTCAGCTCATCATCATGACTGGAATCTAAATGTTGGCAGCAAGCTAGGTGTGTGTGTGTGTGTGTGTAGCCTGCTATTCCTTTTGTGAGCAGACAAGGAGAAGCATTTGTGTTTTCTTTCCGAATGAAGTCAAGTCAATTTGATTTGTATAGCACCAACTCACAAAAGTTATCTCATGGTAAATGGACTCAGTTTTATATTGCGCTTTTCTACCTTAGTGGCACTCAAAGCGCTTTACAGTGTCGTCTCATTCACCCATTCACACACTGATGGTGGAGGCTGCCATTCACAGCGCCAACCTACTCATCAGGAGCAATTATGCGTTCAGTATCTTGCTCAAGGACACTTCTACATGGTCACCGGGGTTGGGGATCAAACCAGCGACCATTTGGTTGCTAGACGGCCACTCTACCCCTGAGCCATGCCGCCTGTCATCATGACTCTTTACAGGTAGAGCAGGTCTAGAACCAAACTCCTTCAATGAATTTACACCCAACAATTCTCCATCAGCAAGCACATCCTGCAACAGCGGCGACGAAAACCTTCCTTTTAACAGGCAGGAACGTCGAGCAGATCCAGGATCAGTGGGGACGGCCTTCTGTTTTGACCGGTTGTGGGGGACAGAGAGCATGAGAGCGGGGCAGAGACAAAGACAGATAATGGAGGAAGACAGAGAGACAGAAGGAAAGAGAGGGACAGAGAGAAAGGAAAGAGACTGATGGACAGACGGGGACGTGAGCAGGTGGAGCTACGGGTGGCAGCTTGAGCCTCTTCAGGTCTGTAGCCTCCTCCAGCAGCACCTGGATCTGGGATGAGGGGAGCTCAAAGTCTCCTTTGACAAAACCTTAGTAGAATGAAGCATCTTCATCTTATAGACAATCTCTGTTAGCTGTGATGAACGCAGCATGGATGACAGCGGATGGATTCTTGGTTATCGATTTGTTTTTCAAACTCAACACCAACTGAACCATGTTAGAACGTCACCGCTGGAACTCTGACGGCTGATTTTGCGGCAAAAAGCTTTCCTCCATGTGTGACCTCTCACAGTGTGTGGGTCGAAACTCTGGAATCCTGCTGTAAACACTCTGGTTTGCCTTCCCATCAATGCTCATCAGAGCTAGAGTTGATAAAAGTTAGACGCTAGTAGGTTTAAAAGCCAGATGTTAGGAGGTTTGAAAGCTAGATGCTATCAGGTTTAAAAGCCAGATGCTAGGTTTAAAAAACTAGATTCTAGCAGGCACAAAAGCTAGATGATAGCAGGTTAGAAAGCTAAACGCTGCAGGTGTAAAAGCAAGGTGCTAGCAGGTTTAAATGGCAAATCTAAGGAGGTATAAAAGCTAGACGCTAGGAAGTTTAGAAGCCAGATGTTAGCAGGTTTAAAAAACTAGATTCTAGCAGGCGCAAAAGCTAGATGATAGCAGGTTAGAAAGCTAAACGCTGCAGGTGTAAAAGCAAGGTGCTAGCAGGTTTAAATGGCAAATCTGAGGAGGTATAAAAGCTAGACGCTAGGAAGTTTAGAAGCCAGATGATAGCAGGTTTTAAAGCTAAATGTTAGAAGGTTTGAAAGCTGTTTAATAGACAGATTCTAGTAGATATTAAAGCTGGATGCTAGCAGATATTATTGCTAGATCCTTGCAGGTTTAAAAGCTACATGTTAGCAGGTTTGAAAGCTTGATGCTAGCAGGTTTAATAAACAGATGTTAGCAGATATGAAAGCTAGATGCTAGCAGGTTTTTGGGCACAGGGAGTTGCGTAGAGGACGTATGGAGCACTAACACCCCAGACACTCCTGCAGTCTAATTATGAACCAACAGGGAGCGCCATCTCTCTCCATTTACTGTACACTGAGTGTGACAACCTACCTATCACCCTGTAGATTGGGATGGATTCTTAGTGCTCATCACTCCCTCAGCATCTTCTCGCTGATTCCCAGTGAAACGTTGTCTGGACCAGGTTTATTGACCGTCTGGTGCAAGACCTCAGTTACAGGACAAAGATCCCTTGAGAGGACTGCCTACAACCAGACTTGTATTGATATGCTTGAACCAGGTTCAGGGTCTGAATGCTCCAGGACTTCCTTACCCAAAGACAGGGTCTGGACCTGCAGGAGAGTCGGAGGAGACTTGATTTGAGTTGACTAATTCAAAGAATTTGATCCTGTAGTAGGTCTGCAGGGTTCTGGCCTTCAAGGGCCGTGATCATGTTGATGTGATGTCACATGGCCCCGCCCTCTCGTCTGATGGGTTTGACTGCAGCAGCAGAAGATCCCTGCTGGTTTTTAATGAGTATCTGAACATGAAGCATAGTTCTAATACTACCAGAAATCCTGATGTTCCTGATAAGTGAACCAGTGAGACCAGTGAGACCAGTATGAATGGCTGATGTTCATAGCCTGTTGATGTATTTCCTCCAGTGATCTCACATCTCTCTGGCTGAACTGCTCCGGGTTAGAGGACATGATGCTGAAACCAGCGCCGGTAAACGGTCATGAATATTCACTGATGCACTCAATAGCTCTTCTCATGATTTATAAATGAAGCCCAGAGTGAATTGGATTGCGGGGGAGTTCTGTTCTGTGGTACTTCCCCACCTTGGTACACACCACACCTGATGGTAAGGGCTGCCATCGGCCTTGATGACACCTTGGCTGACCCCTCCTGGGTCCATGCCTGTAATTAGATCCCCGTGATGACGTAGCAGATGCGGGGGCAGACTTGTAACGCCCCTGAGCACCGCGTGAATAAACCCAGCTTTAGTACCTCTCTCCACCAGGGGGAGCCGCAAATGGAGGCGGTTTACTGTGGTCCATAGTGATAATGGGTCCTTGTCAATGATCTCTTCTTATGATTGTGTCTCAGCGGTGAGTGTGTAAGGCTCACCCAGTGTAACCAACTCCTCAGTAAGACAAGCAGCTATTGGCTGTACTAAAAGTCGCTATATGATGTCATCAACCAATTTGCATAATATGTCATTCTCATATGAAGGACTTTATACGGCAGAGACAGGATTCTTGTCATCGGAAAGAGACAGGATCTTCACCGGTGACCATGCTGGAAGTCAGTAGGTCTGTTGTTACGGTACTACAAATAATACTGCAATACTTCAGTGGTGGGATGACGCATGTTTGTAGAGAAACTCCTGGTCACTGGTGCATACGTGAGCAGCACCACTCCAACAAGCTGCGGGTGTGTCAGTCACACCTGGAGAACAGGTTGGAACGCAGTCCTGGACAATTCTGCGTGTTTGCTGCAGTCTGGTGGGGAAAAAAAAATCCTCAGAAAGCAGCAGAAATGATCTTCAGCAGGTGTGATGGTTACCATGGAAACACTGCTGCAGATGAGATCCTTTTCAGAGTGAACCTTTTGTTTTGTCGATATAAAAACCCAAATAACAACAACAACAACACACAAACAAGGTATTTCCTGTGACGACAGCAGAGATAATGGCACGTTCTTGACACAGCCAGTATGTTGGAACCTGCTCATCCAGAACCTGAGCAGTCCACTTGTTTGCTACTGGTGAAAGGTGAACGGTTCCCCTCAGAACCTCCAGCACCGTCTGACTTCCTGGCACATTTGCCACATGAATCTAAAGTCCCGCGTCTCTATGGAAACAACAGACTAGTGACTTGTGAGAGAGGAGGACTCAGACGTGTCTGAAGAGTTATGACGAGATCGTTCAAACATAAACAATCAGCATATATGACTTTTGTTAAGTTTGTCTCACACACGCGACACGCGTGACTGAGATCCATGTGATGCTGATTCCTACAAGTGCAGTTTTTGGGCGAAATTTGAACAAAACAGCGATTTAAAGTTGGAGCAAGTTTTAAGCCGAAGCTTAGTTCTGGTCTTTTCTCCTTTTGACTGTTTAGATTGTGTTCTATGTGGCGCCTTCAGTCTGAAGCGGAACATCTACCAGAGCTGGCGGGGGGGGGCTTTACTTCCTGAAGATGCTTTTAAAACCGCTCCCTGATATTTTCTTGGACTCAAACGTAATTGCTGAGAGCAGGTACATGTACATGTTGCTCCACTGAGCTTTTCTGGCATTGTGGCAGTGTGTGTTTGTGTGTGTGTGTGTGTGTGTGTGTGTGTGTGTGTGTGTGTGTGTGTGTGTGCGTGCGTGTGTGTGTGCGTGTGTGTGTGTGTGTGTGTGTGTCAGCGTTTGTTTCTGGACACACACGCTGACTGTTAATTCAGCGTGGTTGAGTCGTATGACAAAGTGGAAAAAGGCGTAACAAAAAAGGTTGAAATGGTTAAGTCCTGAGTTGTTTGACTTTGGTTTGTGAAGCCATTTTGCTGTAAGGGAGGCGGTGGCGGCGGCGGCGGCGTGTTGCCAGGCCGACAGGCTCGGTGACAGCTGCAGTCAGTAACAGCTTGATTCGCCTCTCTTCATGTTCACTAAGCCATGTTGCAAAACTGTGTAGTTTAAAGATTTTAGTTGCTGAGATTGTGGTGTACTTTGACTATAAATAGAGAGGCTGATTTATTCATGCAGCCTTTTCATGTATATTTGATGGGAGACGGAGTGACTGCTGGTCAGTGAGAGGCTGAATTATTCATGTGGCCTGACTGTGAGTGACACTCACTCTCATTGGAGTAGGAGGCTCATTCATCAACACTTTGGGATTCAGATTTACTTCAAGCAGACCCGTTCAAAAATAAGAAAAAAACATATCAATTCTACCAGGGTATCAAGACGTGGGGGCAGCGGAATTAAGCCAGAGCTCCAACATGAAATTAAATTAAGGGCTTGCATGTCAGGGGTCTGACACTAATGTCCGTGAGGCGGCTCCAGCCTGCAGACACCATTCAGAACTCCCTCACAGAGCAGCCTGCGAATTAACTGTCAGCACATTATTTCTTCTTCACTTTCTTTCTTTTTTCAATTATTTCTTTTAATGCTCGGCAGTCCGTAAGTCTTTTTTTAAAATATATAATTTTCTAGAACGCTGCTAAAATCAATTTTATAAAATTGTCAATCATTACACAGGTGGACGTTGAATATTGAGGTGGAATAGACTCAGGAGATCTTGTGCACAACAGTTACCGACTCGCTGTTGAACGGTGGTCTAAGGTCACCTGGTTCACTTAGCATGTTAGCAGATTAGCATGAGATTATGAGCACTGAGTTCGGGCAGATGAGCATCATTGAACAGTCACCTGTTGACCTGATAGATGTGGACCAAAGCTTCATCCTGCCAGGAACCTTTGAAAATCTTTCAGAAGCAACCAGCATGGTTCCGTGTATTTAGCGAACGAGAAGGAACTTGTGTTCCTCGGGAGAACGTTCCTGTCAGTTGAGGGAAGAACAAACTCCATCTTGTGTCATTACATATTGGTACCAGTATGTTGTTAATCTAGCAAACCTGCACCCATCTGTGCACCCACGAGTTTGTTGAGCGATCGCATGTCAAGGAGCTTTCTAGCTGATTCTTTAAGCGAGAGAGACATATTTGTTCTTGTGCTCCAACTGGCCGGATCCATGTCCTGAGTATTGATGAGCCAAGATGCCCAAAACACATCTTTAATAGCGTTAGAGACCAATGTCAAACTCCTTGCTCCTTCCCCTGGACTGCATGCTCAGAATATTCATTGATGACCTTAAGGGATCGGACATGCCTCAATGCCACGTGTTTCGGTCCTGGCTCTTAAGAACCAGGGCCCAGTGTGCTCTTGCTTGTGTTGAATTTAGCCCAATGGTTTAGTTAAAGCCAAGTGGTAAAGTGAGTTTTTCGACAAGCACAACTGCAATGTTGCAGAACCAGAGAGGGTAGCGAAGGTATGGACACATGGTCACCTGGACTTTACTCAGTCTGAGGGAACACACAGCCAGTAGATGTTTACTAGGGTCAGTGTGTATTTTTCTCTCATGTCTGTTGAACCAATCAGAGAAAACTCCCTGCCCTTCATTTCCTCACTGGGTCGCAATTCAACAAGTGTCCTCACCTGTTACAGCCTAACACGGCACGTCACGACAGAACAACACCAATTTGTGGTCTTCTTGGCCTGGAAATACTGATGTCCCCACTCTGCTGGTCCCTGGTGGTTTCTGCTGATCTCATGCAGGCCAACTACTGTTACCAGCATCAGAGATGGATGCTGGGATATTGGTTCATACAAGTTCCTGTAGGATGCATCCTTGGTGAAACTGGCGTGTCAACAATAACAGTCCAAACCACCTTGGCAAACGGGGAAGCCTGTATTATCATTTTAGTCTCTGCTAACGGAAAGGCCCTGCTCGTCTGGAGCTAATTCTCTAGTCAAACTGCTTAACAATGTTTCATTTTATGCTTAAGTGGAATGATCGTTTCCTTCTTCCTCTTTCAGGGTCCTATCAAGCTGGAGGCCAGGTAACAGACAAGCGTCTGAGACTCTCTCCTGCTCTGGACGGGAGGAGTTGTTCTGCAGCAGCCATCACCACGCCAGTTCTCGGGATGGGGAACACTGAGAACGCTGCTTTGTTTTGCCGGGGTGCCGTCACTCAGCTCACGGCCTGAGGAAGAGCAGGAGACATCTGGGTGGAGGGGCAGTGGTGGAGGACCCGAGGGTGGACCACAACCACAATCTATTCGTCTCAGCACAGCAGGAGCATGTCAGCGCCCCGTGGCCCTCCATGGATGTTTCCCACCAAGGCTGGCCTACTGCTCCGCATGGGGCTGGCCTCCATGTGTGTGGTCATCATTCAGGCCCAGCATTATCCCGTGGTCACCACCAATTATGGGAAATTGCGGGGAGTGAAGGTTACATTACCCAATGAGATCCTAGGACCAGTGGAGCAGTATTTGGGGATCCCATATGCGTTGGCCCCAACGGGGGAGCGCAGGTTCCAGCCGCCGGAGCCACCCATGTCCTGGCCAGGCATTAGGAATGCTACTCAGTTTGCTCCGGTTTGTCCTCAGTTCTTAGAGGACCGCTTTTTACTCAATGATATGCTACCCGTGTGGTTCACCGCCAACTTGGATACAGTAGTGACCTATGTGCAGGAGCAGAGCGAGGACTGCCTCTACCTGAACATCTACGTCCCCACAGAGGACGGTAAGTCAACCCCCACCCACTTCCCGGGATTTTGGCAGGTGCAGCCTGTGTTTCAAGGTTGTGACTATGCTATTACAGAGTGTTACTCCTGCTTTGTACCTGTAACCACTGAATGATCTAAGTGATGCTTCCGCACCAGACTGGATCTCCACAGGTCGGCTGTATGTTGGTTCTTTTCTTCTCGTTTGTTTGTTTCATAAATCTGAAGCCAGATAGTAGTAATATTATCTGGGACTGGGGCCAAACTTTAATGGAGAGACGGTCTTCCTGAGACTCCAGAGTGACAAGTGTTTACCCTCGAGTGACACAACTCTTCACTGTTGGTGGTACTTACAGGAGAAAAGGAGGATTGGCTTAAAGAGGTGGCAAACAATAACTTAACAAACACCGGACACATTTGAGATTTCAGGCTCTTCTACACATCGGTGGGTAAAATAGTTTAGTGTTCAAGTTCTCCCTGTACACTCTCTGAAGATATTTAGGTCATAGCGAGCACGGCCCTGGAGGGACCGGGCCAGCGGTGCTTGCATAGTCTTTACCTGAAAATAAATCTACGATAGCTGCATTGGAATTTGAGCTATTTAGGCTTGAAATTAATGGGCTCAGGCGGTGTGGAGCCTGTTTCAGTGACTTTTTGAGCAGTAAGGTGTCGGAGATGCTTGCACATCAGGAGTAGTTTTAAATACTGTGTTCATGTACTATAACTGGAAGGAAACACGTTTTTCATGTTTGTCTCACCCTGTGAACCACACATCTCCAGGTCCGTAGCACTTACATCCTGAAATTGACCTACTCGCAAATCTCATGTCTTGTATCACGAACACATCAGGTTCTCCTCCTCAGACTAAATCGGGGGCTGAAATGCTATGAGGTTTAAGAACAAATTTAAGTATAAGAACCTTTCATGAATGAGGCCTAGTGATTTTTTATCACTGAATATTTTTATTTACCGGGTGATAAAGAACTTTGTACAAGCCACACCCCCAGGGGACAAGAAGTGCGTACCGGTTCCTACCACTGGAGCAGGTTGTTGTGTTTGGTGAGCGGTTGATGGAGCAGCCATGTCGAGACCTTGATGACGTTGTTGCTCATTCTCTAGACAGACATTTCACTGTTGATTGTGACGCATGGAGAGAATAATACCCATGATGCACCTGCTCTTTATATTTCACTGAGGTATAAATAGGCAACATGATCACATTAATAATCATTTATAACACTGAATTTGACAATGTTCTTTTCACGTTATATATTTGATGTGGCAGTGAGTGAGGTGCCATTAACTCCTCAGTATCGCCTGAGAGCCCTTCAGAGAGTTCAGCTGGGCCACTGAGCTTGACCCTGGTGTGTGCTGCTCTCAGGTTCCATCGTGTCTCGTACTCGCTACACTCACTGAACACTTGTGGGTTGAAGTGGCCACACGAAGGTCCTGAATCAGTGCCTCTGTGGAGCACTTTGATGTCTGGCTGTGATCTCTGACAGCTCGGGCTAAATTTAGTTTGAGCTCTTGTGTTCATAGATGAGGATGTGCAAGAGGCTGTGGGTGCTGCTCTTGTGCAGGGTTCAGACCTGGCTACACATCTTTACCTCTCTCTTCACACTAGATAACGTTCCTACGGACTGAAAACATGATGTGGTAAATCCCCACCCACAACAACGTTCCCTCAGCCGCCACTGCAAGTGGATATTATTGCTACTTTGACAGCAAACGTGCCAAAATGTAAAGGAATATTAATTTAAACCTCCAAGTCACTGTGATTTCTGAACCCTGAACAGGTGCTAACCAGACCTCAGTCACAGTGCAGCCACATTAGAAAACAACGGGGTTGCGTCATGGTGGATCCTGTGGCAGTATGTGACCTGTACAAATGCACGCTTGCAGTATTTATAGCAACCTACCGAGGTGACCGTTGCTTGTAATGCCATGTTAAATCCACATCTGTCTAATACCGCCAATTGGAGCAACTTGTTTCTCCGTTTGTTGTCCGTAGCGCTGGACTACACTTGCAAATCTGCTCGCTTCTGATGGAAACCTCGGTGATCTCAGTGGAGTGTGTGAAGCTTCTATGTCTGTGTGTTTTCGCTGTGATATTTCTTGCGAATATGATATTAAAAAAAAATGTACCTTTGCACGGGCTGGAGATGACGGTTGACAACATGCTAGCAGAAGAAGCTAACGTGATGCTACACATCAGCCAGCAGGGTGAGCGAAGCAACAGGCTTTGTGTATCGGCAGCTGGTCGCAGCAGCAAGGTCACATTCCATCGGATCCTGAGTGCTGTCTCTTGTCCTGGCAGGGCCAGAACTATTCTGTAGTTTTATCCAAGACCTGGGAAAATTCAGCTCCTGCGGTTTGTCCGCTTGCTCTTGGCTAACCAATGCTGAGCAATCATTGCAAACTTTTCAGTGACGAAAATAGAAGGTTAACGTTATTATGTGTGTCATCCAGTCGTATCTGGTAATTAGTTATTCAAGCAAATATCCCCTGAAACCAATAACATACTGATTATATAGTTAAACCCTTTAAATCAGCCTTATTTATAAAGTTATATTTTCAGAAACAGCTGTTCGCTCTTAGAGGTGGTCTCTAGCACAACTAGCTAACAGTTCATTCATTCAAAAAGTTTTGAGGGAAAACATTTGAGTTGATGGTAAATAACTGTGAAATTGATCAGAAATCAACTAGGCATTCTTTCTACGAGACATTTACGTTCTAATATCATTATATCTGGTTGAGTTTTCTGTTCTCATGTCTTGCAGCCGATGTTTGTTTCCTCTGCAGCCATTTTCCTACCGTGTCATCATTATTACATCATCATCATCAATATCTGGAAACACTTCAAAGCCTAGTTAAGTTTTACTGTCTGAAAGTTGAGTGTTACTGGAGGTGTAGAGCCTGGCAGGGGGTCCCATCAAGGACCCGCAGGTCTCAAGGATGCTAGATTCTTATGAGACAACCAGTACAGCAAGTGAGTGGGTCACTGGATCAACCCAGCAAAGGTGATCCCGACCAGACTAAGAGCGGCGCCCTCAGGTGCCAGCATGTCCTTACAGATCCGGGTTCACTGCATTTGACCGTGAGCAGCTTTGAATGGATTTGTTAAAGTAGTGGAAGCCTGTGTGTGTGTGTGTGTGTGTGTGTTTGTGTGTGTGTGTGAGCGTGTTTGAGTGTGTGTGTGTTGTAGATCAGTCTCCAGGATAAACACACTGCAATTGTGTGTGTAGTGTTTTTTCCCCTCAGAAAGGAACACAGCAGCCCCTGCTTGGTAAGCGGACTAGTACTCTGTAGATGTTTTATGTACTTTTACAGCAAAAAAAACGAAAGTATGAGCAGCCGCAGATAAAAGAGTCACATTAATGTGTCTCCACTGTCTGGGCTCAGCAGGGAGTGACATGTCTATCCCAGTTAGAGCTCCCCTCGCTGCCCATCATCTTTATATCCCCGATTTGGCCTTTTCAGAAATCCGGTGTAATGTCAAAATATCCTGCCAGCCGAGGATCAGGGAGGGATTTATAGTTTTACTGCACCTCAAGTGGGTTGACAGATTAAGCGACGCCTATTCTTTGTCATCTGATTTAAAGTTGAAAGAGGAAATCCACTTCAGCCTGTGCTGAGCACGCTCAAATGACTCTACCGTCATGGGCGTCACACGAGTCCTCCGGCCGCAGTGGCTAGGTGCTGCCTGGCTCCTAGTTTGTGACTCCATGGAGCCAAAAAGAGTGGGAGGTGTGTGTGTGTGTGTGTGTGTGTGTGTGTGTGTGTGAAAGCCTAATTACCAGATTGTGTAGGGTGTGTGAGGTTGTCTCAATCAGCCTCTGCAGTGGCTGCACAGACAGGCGAGGTGGTGTGAAGCCGTACAGCGAATTAATAAGACGAGATGTTTCTTCAAGAGAAAGACGAGCCCTCTTGGGGACGGGACTGCCGCCGCCACTGCCACCACCACTGCCACCGCCATGTCTCCAGTTAACGGTCTGCAGCATTAGCTGTGTTTTACTGCTCGAAACTGAGCGCCGGCGTGGCTGCCTGTCCCTGCAGCACCGGCTTAATGTCTCTGCAGCAGCCCTGAGTCATTCCAAGCTTGCTCCCAGACCAGAAGACGGGTTTTTGAGCGGTTCGGGAGCGAGCTACTCTTTACATTAAAATACTCTTTGCAGCACTTTATAGGGCAAAGATAAAATAAGGTAAACCAAGAGGAGAAACGCTTCCAAGACTGCATTTCCAAGCCACTGCAGTCCCGTTTTATTTACTTGTGTTTCCATGCCAAACACATCAAGTGATTATGTAAATTTGTAGGCTGTAAAATCAGCACTTCCATTTTATTTGGGTTAGAGTTATTCCCAATCTCTGCTTCAGTGAGCGGCTGCCTGCCTCCTCTGCTCTGGGAAATCACATCAACTACAATCACCTTTCTGAACTTTTATTCTCTAAAGAGTAAGTTGAAACTTCCATCTAGTGAAAGGCAGCAGAGTTCTGCTTCACCTGGAGTCGTGTGGATTTTTGCCTCAGCTGAAGGACAGCAGGTGATTTCCATCGGCAACCTGACGCTTGATGTCCTCCACGCTCGCAGAGGTTCTAATAGCTGCGACTCAAACGGCCACCGGAGAAGAAGCCTCACAGAACACCAGCGATACCCCGAGGAAGCTTAGACGCATCCTCCGGGGCTGATGTGATAGACAAACGCAATTAATAAATAATGACGAGAACGGTTCCATGTTTCGAGAATATGCAGTAAGTCACTGTTCAAGGGTTCTCTAGAGGAACGCTAGAGAAACCCAAGTTGGTCTGGTGCTGCCGCTGGAGGGTCAAGACCCAGTATACAAGACGCACATGGGAGTGGAATTAGCAGAACTGAATGAGTTCTGGTGCACTGACGGTTTGATGCTTTAATATAGATTTATTGTTCAATGTGATAAAACCCTGATACGCACACGTACCATTTTCTAAATGTGCCTCTTAATCGACTGTTGTTGAAGGTCATTTGTTCATGGTGAATAAAGAAGAAAATCCTCGACATCTCTCGGCTTCTACCGAGGGGTATGTTCCTCTTCCCTCCCTATCCAACACAGTACTTTGTTTCTTTTTGCAGTAACTTGCTAGTATAGCAGAGTGTTTTTGAGTATCTAGAGTTTCTTTGGCCGTATCTGCCGTAACCTTTTACATTTTATTGGTCAACTAGTTTTTTCTTTCACCTTTGACCGCGGAAGATATCTGATCCCATTTGTTTGGCCTGTGGGAAGTTAATTAATATGATTTCAATTTAACACTGCAATCACACTACCTCCCACTGCCAATCCTGCAATGTGTGTGTGTGTGTGTGTGTGTGTGTGTGTGTGTGTGTGTGTGTTGACTGCCTACTCTTCAAATGTTTATCTGAATGCAATGATTTTTATACTTATTTCCATTACTGATGGTAGAGAACAAATATTGTAGGGATTAATTTTTACGGATTTATTTTAGTATGTCAGTGATGCGCATATCGTTTCCACATCCTCTGCAGCTGTAGCTCTTCAAAAAGTTACCAGTACCCCGTTTCCCTCATTAGACAACAGTTCACTGATATGGTAGGCTGTCGCTTTGACGTGTGTTTGAGGAGATCAAAGCGGTCAGTGATGGAGCATAACAGAGATCAAAGTCGAGATGTTGTCAGGGAGGTTTCGTGATGCTCCGCCCCTCAAGCGACGACTGACTGATTCAGTTGCATTCCAGCAACAGAACAGTCCTTCTGAGTGTGCGGTAAGAGAGTTTGATTCAATCTACTGCAATATTTTTTTTGGTGTGTGTTCTATTTCCAGTTAAATGTGATTGTAGCAGTCCGACTCAGAGGGTTGTCCTAAACTCAGGGGGTGGTCCTAAATTCAGGGGGTGGTCCTAAACTCAGGGGGTAGTCCTAGACTGTGTGATTTGCATATTGGTTTTGTCAGTTGGTGAAAATACTAAAATGATGATGCCAAAATCCACCACAGGTGACTGAGAGATAACCGGCAGACATGAAAAAGAAGTGGGATATACTACTTTTACAAGAGAGACATTTAATTTGCCTCTGAGAGGATTTGGAAGCAGCAGCCAGTGACCATTAGAGGAATTGGCACTTCAGAGAGAGTTTCAGGATTCTGCTGCAGTAATTTCCACTTCAGTCATGATGAGAGTGATAGATGAGAGGGATAGTGGGGATGGAGGAAATCTTACTATGCAGGATCAGAACTGGGTATGCTCCTCCTGGGGAATCTGATTATTCCGTTCACAGGGAAATTGATTTCTGGATGCTAGTTTTCCTCCGAGAAGCCAGAGATCTTGACTAATGGTGAGGAGAGATTCTTAACATGTGTGGCAAACCCGCATGACAAAACCTCCCCACAAAGAGCCAACACCGATCCAAGAAAGACAATTGGCTAACGCGTTTTCACAACGATCATTTTGTGAACGGTTGTCACTTGTACATAGTGAACGGCGCTCTAACCCTCTCTCTGCTCTCTCTGCGGTTTCCTGAGGGAGAAGCACGTCTACTCTGATTGGGACGACGTCCCTGTGGAACACCTGAACAGCAGAAATGTCTCAGGGCATTCAGAATTCATCAACTGATATTTCATCAAAGGGCCAAGGCAAGAATATGTGTTTAAAGATACACAGTAATACCTGTGTAACAGTACTGTTAGTATGCCGTTAGGGTCGACGCCAGCGATCAATCTGAGTATGCTTAAATGAAAAATGGAAGATAAAGTACAAAGTTGCTGTGATTGTTTTTCTGGAATTGTTGAAACTGCCAGTAATGGCATCCAGTGACAATAATGAAGTATAGTTCCTGCGCTATGCTAGGATTTAATTACTTAATAACACAGTATAATTATCATCATTCTCAAATGTGCATTGCTTTCAGGGAGGAGAGGGATGTTTCTGAACTGTGGGTGCTGCAAAAGTGTTAGTTTGTCAAAGTGGCTCCAGACCAGGGCAAGGTCGACTACCCCTGGTCTGGAGGTACTCTGATGCTCACACACACACGTTAATGACGTGGCGTGCATGTATGCTACCATCGGTATAACGTGGTCACGGTCAGAGGACGTGCCGCTGGAGCAGGTTACGCTCCAAAACCCATGAAAAAAATCTGGACTGTTCTGTCCCAGAGGGCATGGTTGCTGGGCAGAGCCAAGGATCGGTACTGAGCTCATAGCTAGCTAGCTGGTTGCTGGCCAGTTTAGCTGTCAGCGCTAGCAGGAGCTCACATCATATGACAAGCTAAAGAGACATTTCTAAGACATCAGCGAGGGCCAGCAGAGTTAGTGAGCAAGCTACATCCACTTCCTGCTTCTGTTCACAGCACAGTCCGTGCTCACAACCACCAGACTTGGACCCCCGTCACCAAATCATCCTGAAACCTCCTGCTAGCTCAACAGGACCTCAGTGATGTCGTCATCCCGTGTGTTTCAACAGAGTCATGACGGATGGCTACTGATGGAGGACGTAGTTCTCCATGCTTGTTTCACATCATGCCCAGGCTGGTGCTGCATGTCAGCTCCGCCTTGAGCGGTCCTCAGACCATTGCAGACGTCCATTCCTGGATGTGAGGCATCTGCTTGACTCTGGTGTGGGGCAGCTGTCACAGAGACTTTCAGCATGTTTACAGACTCTGAGGTCGATTCCAGCCTGACAGCACAAACTCAGAAGAGTTCACATCTTCTTTTACTGACACGTTGGACATGTTTGCATGTCACATGCATGGCAGCAGTCCTGCTGACTCAAAACTGGATCCTGGTGGTAGATTACAAGTGAATCAAAATCAGGATCCTGCACCTTTCTGTCTGAGCTGTGAAACTTCTGGTTCTGTTGGTACCGAAAGGGAGGGAACCACACAGGTATTATATTACTATAGAGTCAACACTACTACAGCACAGGTAGTAATACTGCTGTAGGGTA
Organism: Aulostomus chinensis; assembly: GCF_037954235.1. Lineage (NCBI taxonomy): Eukaryota > Metazoa > Chordata > Actinopteri > Syngnathiformes > Aulostomidae > Aulostomus > Aulostomus chinensis. The sequence continues at coordinate 57,580,058 of NC_141320.1, read as the reverse complement.
AGCCCATCCATCCATTGTCTACTGCTTATCCTGTTAAGGGGAGGGGGTGGAGCCTATCCCAGCAGCCTTTGGGCGAGAGGCGGGGTTCACCCTGGACAGGTCACCAGTCCATCACAGGGCCAACACATATAGACAGACAACCATTCACACTCACAGTCACACCTACAGTCAATTTAGAGTATCAATCAGCCTCGTCCCCTCTTGATGTCTTTGGACTGTGGGAGGAAGCTGGAGTACCAGAGAGAACCCACACAGGAACAGGGAGAACATGGAGACTCACACAGAAAGATCCTGTAACTGGAACCTGGAGCCTTCTTGCTGAGAGGCGACAGTGCTGACCACTGCACCACCGTGCTGCCCTAACACTAAAGCATCACAGGTAATAATACTGCTTTCGAGGTAACACTACTACATCAGAGGCATTATTACTAATGTAGAGGCAATGGTACTACATCACAGTTACGAATAATGTTGTAAAGGTAACACTACTGAATCATAGGTAGTTATACCTCTGTAGAGACAAATTACCATGACACAGGTAGTAATACTGCTGTAGAGCCAACAAGACTACATCACAGGTTGTAATACTTATGGGGAGGCAACACTACCACATCAGAGGTAGTAAAACTCTTCTCTGGTTAACACAAACACAACAAAGGGAGTAATACTGCTGCAGAGGCAACACTACTACATCACAGGTAGTAATACTACTGTAGACACAATACTACATTAAAAGAAGTAATGTGTAGGCAACGCTGCTACATCACAGTCAGTAATTCTGCTGTAGAGGCTATGATTCTACATCACAGGTAGTAATACTGCTATAGAGGTCACATTACTACAACACAAGTAGAAAAACTGCTTTAGAGGCAACACTCCTACATCACAGGTAGTAATACTGCTGTAGAGGCAATTCTACTACCAATAAACGGGTAGTAATATTGCTGTGAAGGCAACACTCCAACATCACAGGTGATAATACTGCTAAAGAGTCAAAACTACAACATTGTGATGTCATAACATTGCTGCAGAGGCAACACTACCAAATTGTGATGTAGTAGTATTGCTCTTGAGGCAACTCCGCTAGGTTACAGGTAGTAATAAAGGCAACCCGACTACATCATACGCTGTAATAATGCTGTAGAGGCTACGATACTACACCACAGGTACTTATATTGCAGGAGAGGCAACATTACTACTACACAAGTTGTAGGCAACACTACCACCACATCACGGGCAGTAATACTGCTGTAGGGGCAACACTGCCATATCACAGGCAGTCATTTTGCTGAAGAGTCAACACTACTACATAAAAGGTAGTAATACTGCTGTAGATCCAACACTACAAGCAGGCAGTAATTCTGCTATAAAGGCAACACTACTACCTCACAGTTATTAATATTGTTATAAAGGCAACACTACTACATCACAGGTAGTAAAACTACTGTAGAGCCAAAACTACCAGATCACAGGTAATAAATATACCTTACAGTCAACATCACTACATTGTTAGGTAGTAATACTTTTGGAGAGGCAACACTACTATATCACAGGTAGTAATACTGCTGTATAGACAACACTAATACAGGTACAGCAGTATTACAACTTGTGATGTAGTAGTCCTCCCTCTATTGCTGTCTTACTTCCTATGTATTAGTGGTGTTACCTCTCAGTATTACTACCTCTGATCTAACAGAGTTGCCTCAACAGCAACATTACTACATTACAATGCAATGGTGATGGATCTTAAGCAATTTTACTACATCACAATGTAGTAGTATTTTATCTACAGCAGCATTACTACCTTTTATGTTGTAGTGTTACCTCTACAGCAGTAGTTCTACCTCTGATGTAGTAATTTTGCATCTACACAAATATTACTAACTGTGATGTTGTAGTGTTAACTCTAAAGCTATATACTGTAACTACATCACAATGTAGTAGCACTGCCTCTATGGCAACATTACTACCTGTGTATTTGAAGTACTGATGTTTCCAATCAGTTTTACTACCTGTGTAGTAGTAGTATTGCCTCTAAAACAGTATTACTACTTGTGTCGTAGTAATGTTTCCTCTATAGCAGTATTGGTGATGTAGTATGTGATGTAGTATCATAGCCTCTACCGAAGTATAACTGCCTCTGATATAGAAACATTGCCTTTACATCTGCATTACTACCTGTAATGTCATAGTGTTGCCTCAAGAGCAGTTTTACTACCTGTGATGTAGTATTGTTGCCTAAACAGCAGTGTTGCTGCCTGTGATGTAGTAATGTTGCCTCTACAGCCGTGTCACTACCTGTAGTGTCTGATATTGTAATGAAGTAATCTTGCTTTTGGGGCTACACTATGGGAGGCACGGTGGTGCAGTGGTCAGCACTGTGGCCTCACAGCAAGAAGGTTCCAGGTTTGAGTCCCGGCTCCATCACAGGATCTTTCTGTGTGAGTCTCCATGTTCTCCCTGTTCCTGCGTGGGTTCTCTCTGGTACTCCAGCTTCCTCCCACAGTCCAAAGACATCAAGAGGGGACGAGGCTGATTGATACTCTAAATTGACTGTAGGTATGACTGTGAGTGTGAATGGTTGTCTGTCTCTATGTGTTGGCCCTGTGATGGACTGGTGACCTGTCCAGGGTGAACCCCGCCTCTCACCTGAAGGCTGCTGGGATAGGCTCCACCCCCCTATGACCCAGAACAGGATAAGCGGAAGAAAATGGAGGGATGGATGATGGGCTACACTACTGCATCAAAGGTAGAATAGTGCTATAGAGGCTACGCTTTTACTACACAATTAGTTATACTGCTTTAGATGCAAAACTACAAATATATAGGAAGTAATACTGCATAAGAGGCAACTCTGATACATCACAGGCAGTAATATTGCTGTAGAGGCAACACAACTACATCACAGGTAGTAATACTGCTTTTGAGGCAACACTATGACTACACAGGTATTTATATTGCCAAAGACGCAACACTTCTACCAATACACAGACAGTAATATTGCTGTTTATGCAACACTACTACATTACAGGTAATAATACTGTTTTTGAAGCAGCATCACAGGCAGTAATACTGCTGTAGAGGCGACACTGCTAGATCACAACTACTAATACTTCTATGGAGGTAACGCTACTACATCACAGGTAGTAATACTGCAAAAGAGACAACACTGCTAGAACACAATTACTGATACTTCTGTGGAGGTAACGCTACTACATCACAGGTAATAATACTGCTGTAGAGGCAACACTTTAGATCACAACTAGTAATCCTGCTGTGGAGGTAATGCTACGACATCACAGGTAGTGTGTGATGTGCATGCGGGTCCTGATACTGTAGATATGCTACACCAACATGGAGTCCCATGAGGTCACAAGTGACACATTCACATAGTTCCTCAAAGACACACAACAGGGTGTGAATGACTCTGTCAGACAGACTCACCACCGTGTTGTCAGGGACACCACTGACGTTTCCCCTGGGTGGCATGGGTCCTAGAGACAGGGACCGCCGTTCACACACCTCCTCTTCAATGTGCGTGAATGTGTCTGTCTCGCTGCTGGACAAGTCGATCACAAGTGTTTATCTTGGGGGGTGTGACTGAGGAATTTTTATCAACAACCAAGATGGCCGCTAAAGTGGAGTGGTCTGTTGAATCCTCCATCACAAACCTTTGCTGATTGAGAACAATTCTGTTGTGGCGTACTGGGATTTGGTATTTGGATTTTGAAATGCACCCCCCCCCAACACACACACACACACACGCACACACACACACGCACACACAACACACACACACACACACACACATCAAAACGCCCATGCGTAAATACTCATGGGTCAGGTGACACCAGGTGAGCCACTCAGCTTATGTCAGAAGGTAAAAAAGGTTCCACATAAAAATGCAACTGTGTCAAGGTGGTTTTAAGGCACAAGGGGGTCCATCTAGTCAATTGGACTGTTTAGGTACCAGTTAGTTTTACTAGTAGGGGGTAATTATCAACTGGACTAGGTAGCTGAACTAGTCTGCTGTATTAGTCAAGCGTACATGTCAAGTGTACTTGTTAGCTGAAGTTAAGTTATGTGCACCCGTCAGATGTACTGGTAACTGTAGTAATCAGCTGGACTGGTCAGACTGCTAGTTAGGTGCACTAGTAATTGTTCTATGGAAGTGTATGAGTCAGGCGTACTAATCAGGTGTACTTGTCAGGTGTGAGACTCAAGTGTACGAGTAGGTGTACTAATCAGCAGATGTACTAGTAAGGTGTACGAGGTGTAGTGTGTGTGTGTGTGTGTGTGTGTGTGTGTGTGTGTGTGTGTGTGTGTGTGTGTGTGTGTGTGTGTGTGCCCGCGCGTGCGCGCAAGCCTGGTTGCTGTCTAAGGACCTCCAGTCCTCATGGAGACCAAAGACTGATTCTTATTTCTGAGTTAATGTCAGAGTGAAGATAAAAATTGAGGTTAGGTTCAGGTTAGGATTGGAGTTAAAATATAGATTATGGGTTAGAGCAAGGGTTAGGATCAGGATTATGGGCTAGGGTTATGGATTAGAGTTAGGGTTTAGGAATATGGGTTAGGATTATGGGCTATCGGTTAGGGTTATGCCATCCACATGAATGGAATTTAAAGGAATGTCCTTGTAAAGATAGCTGCACAGACCTATGTGTGTGTGTGTATGTGTATATGTGTGTGATTGTGTGTCTGTGTGTGTATATTTGTGTGCGCGCGGCCCTGCCAGACTCTCTTCAGACTTCTGGTTCTGGCCTGGTAGATGAAGTACTGGTTTTGCTCTCTTATCTCTGTAAATACTTCCCTGTATTCTATTTGTCTCCTCAACACCAGGAGCCAACTCTCTAAGACAAGGCCCAGATTCCCACAGTAGTGATGGTGGCCATGACAAAGGTACTTTTCAATCTTTTTAACCCTTTGTGACCAACAAATTCAAAGCCTGATTTTATTGCATGACAGCAAACCTGCAGACCTTTGACCGCCCCCCCCTCCCCCACTCTCTCTTTTCTCCCTCAGTAGTGCCTCACAGTGCACTCTGCGCCTCAGTTTTGTATCACAGATCCCAGGATGTGGTCTGAGGTCAGAGGTCGCCTCTAAACAGGATGCAGGTGCCAGTTATCTGCTCCGATTCAGCTCTGCATGTTCTTGGCTTCCTCTGATGAATTAAACCAATCATGCCCCTCCCCCTTCTTCATCTCCTTGTGGTCTTCTTCCATCGCTCAGCCAAGCATGAGCAAAAACTAACCCATCTGGTTCTGACAGAGGTTCACTGGAGGCTCCGAGAAGACCCGTGCTATACTTTTACTTTTCTATTAACGGCTCACTCCTCTGCATGATAATAACCACAGTGGAGCTGTTTGGCTGTGTGTGTGTGTGTGTGTGTGTGTGTGGGGGGGGGGGTGGTTGGGACTGGCAGATAACTGGAGGTGAAACAGCCATTGGAGACGTTCCAGTTAAAGGGCACCATTTGTCTGCTGGGAGGGAGACGGGCAAGTGCCAGGAAAAGCAGTGACATTTGTGAATCACATTATTATGGGCAGTTGTTCAGTTTTTATGGATGTTGCTCCACAGAGACATAATCCTCACCGTGCATTCTTCCACACGACTTAGCAGCAGCAGGCCGGCTGAGTGCAGCTGCAGAGACACAAGCCCCGCTGTCGTGGCAGCGCTGGAGGAACAACAGGCACCGAGCTAACGTTCCCTCCTAGCCATCACACGGATGGAGCTTCAGCAACCATATTTACGATGATCTTTACATATATGTCCTTGTTCCCATTGGAATGTTTTGGTTGTGTTGCTGGTGTGTGTGTGTGATCCTGTGTTGGACACATTGGTACCTGCAGTTTTAAAGATGTGGTTGGTAAACAGCTGCTACCTGCTCAAGAGATATAGGGGGCAGTATAGCACCATCCATTCAGCCATCCATTTTCTACCACTGATCATGTTAAGGGTTGTGGTGGTGGTGGTGGTGGTGGTGGGGGTGGAGCCTATCCCAGCAGCCTTCGGGCGAGAGGTTCACCCTGGACAGGTCACCAGTCCATCACTGGACCAACACATAGAGACAGACAACCATTCACACTCACAGTCACACCTACGGTCAATTTAGAGTATCAATCAGCCTCGTCCCCTCTTGATGTCTTTGGACTGTGGGAGGAAGCTGGAGTACCAGAGAGAACCCCCGCAGGAACAGGGAGAACATGGAGACTCACACAGAAAGACCCCGTGCTCGGTTGAACCCTTGACATTCTTGCTGTGAGGTGACAGTGGGAACCACTGCACCACCGTGCCGCCCCAGTAGTGACAATCTAAATTAAGGCAATACTGAAGCTGCCACATGGTCTAAATAATTCTGCTGTCAGTCACCTCACAAGTGTAACTTTCCAGTGCTATGCTATATTAGAGCTAGCATAGCGGTGTTTTAGCAGCATCACAGTCAGCAACTACAGGTGCAGCAGCCACACCATTCTGTCTGGAAGGGTGCAGTTTAGGTTCTCATCACTGACCCTTTCACTAAACAGCCAAAGCTCGTTGTTACTCACCAATCCAGGAGGAAGGAGGCCAGTCCATCATCAGACTTCATGTCGGCAGCTTCCAATGTGGGGAAGCCTCATTGATATTCACCCTTGTCTGCCTTCGTTTCAATCACTCTTCTTCTTGGTATTTCTCTGGGAAGTTTGGATTCTGAACCCAATGGAGGCTGTTTTCCAGGAGCTTCCTCCCTCCGCTGTGTTTACCTAAGCAACATTCAACAGCTAGCTAACTAACTGGGTAGCTTGTTGCAGCGGTTACCTTCCTGGGCTTCCTCTTTCTGCTGGCTGTGGCCTTCCAGAGGCTAAAGTGAGTCAGTATTGGCATCTAGTGGCAGAAGCTGTATTACTAGACAGTTCCTGTGTTTTTAGTAGTCTCTGCAAGTCCATATATGGGCAACGGAATCTGCTACTTCCAGACCCTGTTGACTGGGATACTTATTTTTATATCTTTGAGCCTTTGAAAAGTTGCGCCTTTAGTGTTTTACATTTCTAATTTTTCCAGGATCCCTCATTCATGATGGTTAAACACCTACAAACATTCATGAGAATGGAAAGGAAAGAGTCATGGCACAAACATTTAGCACCAGTGTGATGTCAATGATGATGAAGCACAGATGAGAACTTGAGACCTGAGTCAGGACCTGGGTCAAAGTCAAGTCAAGTCAGTTTTATTTGTATAGCGCCAAATCACAACAAAAGTTATCTCATGACTCTTTCCAAATAGAGCAAGTCCAGTACCACACTCCTTCAATGAATCTACACCCAACAATTCTCCATGAGCAGCACATCCTGCAACAGCTGAGATGAAAACCTTCCTTTTAAAAAGCAGGAACGTCGAGCAGATCCAGGCTCAACGGGGACGGCCTTCGGCTTTGACCGGTTGTGGGGAAAGAGAGCAGGAGAGCGGGGCAGAGACAAAGACAGATAATGGAGGAAGACAGATATGCAGAAGGAAAGAGTGGGACAGAGATAAAGAAAGAGAGAAAGGGAAGAGACTGATGGACAGACGGGGACGTGAGCAGGTGGAGCTCTTCAGGTCTGCAGCCTCCTCCAGCAGCACCTGGGATCTGGGATGAGGGGAGCCCGAAGGCTCCGGAGAAGAAGATGAGTTAGTAATATGTATGAGTATGATTTATGTATGACAAATATTGGAGGACAGAGAGGAGTAGAGAGAAGCCCAGTGCACCATGGGAGATCCTCCAGCAGTCTAAGCCTATAGCAGCATATCTAAGGGCCAGCCTAAGCAGCCCAACGATAAGCCTGATCAAAAAGGAAGGTCTTTAGTCTGCTCTTAAAGGTCAAGAGGGTGCCTGCATCCTGGACAAAGTACACAGACTATAATAACACAGGGATGTAGTTGGTGGTGTGGCTCTTCCCTGGAGGGCAGCAGGCTCCCTAACCGTCCCTCTTTGGTCCACAAGTCCAGTTCAGATTCGTTGGAGAGATGGTTTTCCGTCCAGGTCCTGAACCCTCGTCTGGACTGGACCCAGCTAGCTGCAACCTTGACTTGAGTGGCTGTTGTAACAGACTGATTAGTCTCCTCTTGCTGATCCATCCAAGTAGAAGACCTGATAGTCATCAGATCAACTGCAGCTGTGAAAGCACTGAATCAGCCTCACAGCTCTGAAGTGGAGCTGTGTCCCATGACATCCTTCATGAGTGCTCCAGGAGTGCGCCTCCCCCTTTACCCTTTGATAGGGTTGTGGTTATAAGGGCAACTCCCCTTGACCCTGGAACCAGCTGGAGATGGTGAGGCATCAGCAGGACCTACCCCCAGCTTGTTCCAGACTTCAGGATTTAGGATTGTCCATCAGTGTCTGTCTGGGGCTTCTTCCAAAGTCCTGGATGACCTCACGCTCTCGTCCATTCAGCATCCAGCTCCCTTTAATTCAAGGGGACTGGCTTGGGGGGGGGGGGGGGGGGCAGTGTAATGATGATGTATTGAACAGAGAGTGGGTGAATGTGTGTGGATGCTGGTGAGGGCACTTAACATTGGTTCCATTAGCTACTATTTGTATTTGTCCCTCCCCCCCTCCCCCCACACACACACACTGCCATGTGATGATGCTGCATGGCTGCTGAGAAATACATTCTGCTGCTGCTGGTGCGTGTGGCATTGATGAATGTGGGGGAGCGAGTGCTGCAGTGGCCCCGGCAGCTCCAGAGGCCCTGAGAGCAGCGAGAGCCAGCGACTGGGAGAAATACCACCAGAGCGATGGAGACACCAGAGGCACCAGAGACACTAGATACACCAGAGAAACTAGAGAGACCAGAGGCACCAGAGACATTGGAGACACAAGAGAAACCAGAGACACTAGAGGCACCAGAGACCGGAGACATCAGAGACATCAGACACACCAGAGACTTCATGGAAACCAAAGGCATCAGTAACACATAGGCCCCAGCCACTGAAACCCTGGACCAGACCCCCCACTCTGGAGTAGCCAAGACACTAGAGGCACCAGAGACACCAGCGATACTAGAAGCACCAGAGACACGAGAGACACTAGAGGCACCAGAGCCACCAAAAATACTAGAGGCACCAGAGGCACTAGAGACACTAGAGGCACCAGAGACACCAAAAATACTAGAGGCACCAGAGGCACTAGAGACGCCAGAGACGCTAGAGGCACCAGAGACACCAGAGATGCTCGAGGCACCAGAGACACCAAAGATACTAGATGCAAGATACACTAGAGGCATCAGAGATACTAGAGGCACCAGAGACACTAGAGGCACCAGAGGCAACAGAGACACCAGAGACACCAGAGGCACCAGAGACACTAGATAAAACAGAGACTCTGGAGACATCAGAGACAACGGACACAAAAGAGACACCAGGGAAACCAGAGACACATGAGCCCCAGCCACTGAAATCCTGGACCAGACCCCCCACTCTGGAGTAGCCCAGACACAAGAAGCACCAGAGACACTAGAGACACGAGAAGCACCAGAGACACGAAAGATACTAGAGACACCAGAGACACAAGTAACACCAGAGACTCTCGAGGCACCAGAGACACCAGAGACACTAGAAGCACCAGAGACATGAAAGATACTAGAGGCACCAGAGACACAAGAAACACCAAAGACACAAGAGACACCAGAGACTCTAGAGGCACCAGAGACGCTAGAGGCACCAGAGACGCTAGAGGCACCAGAGACACTAGAAGCTCCAGAGACAAGAAAGATACTAGAGGCACCAGAGTCACAAGAAACACCAGAGACACAAGAGACACCAGAGACTCTAGAGGCACCAGAGACACCAGAGACACTAGAATCACCAGAGACACGAAAGATACTAGAGGAACCAGAAACACAAGAAACACCAGAGACACAAGAGACACCAGAGACTCTAGAGGCACCAGAGACGCGAGAGGCACCAGAGACATGAGAAGCACCAGAGACACGAAAGATACTAGAGGCATCAGAGTCACCAGAGTCACTAGAGAAATCAGACACACTAGATACACCAGAGGCATCAGAGAAAACAGACACAAAAGAGACACCAGGGAAACCAGAGACGCATGAACCCCAGCCACTGAAACCCTGGACCAGACCACCCACTCTGGAGTAGCCCAGACACTAGTAGTACCAGAGACACAAGAAGTACCAGAGACGCGAAAGATACTAGAGGCACCAGAGACACAAGACACACCAGGGACACTAGAGGCACCAGAGACACTAGAGGCACCGGAAACTCTAGAGGCATCAGAGACCAGAGACACCAGAGGCATCAGAGACATCAGACACACCAGAGACACCAGGGAAACCAGAGGCACCAGAGACACATGAGCCCCAGCACCTGAAACCCTGGACCAGACCCCCCACTCTGGAGTTGCCTAGACACTAGAGGCACCAGAGACACTAGAGACACGAGAAGCACCAGAGACACGAAAGATACTAGAGACACCAGAGGCACAAGTAACACCAGAGACTCTCGAGGCACCAGAGACACCAGAGACACTAGAAGCACCAGAGACATGAAAGATACTAGAGGCACCAGAGACACAAGAAACACCAGAGACACAAGAGACACCAGAGACTCTAGAGGCACCAGAGACGCTAGAGGCACCAGAGACACCAGAGACACTAGAAGCTCCAGAGACACGAAAGATACTAGAGGCACCAGAGTCACAAGAAACACCAGAGACACAAGAGACACCAGAGACTCTAGAGGCACCAGAGACACTAGAGACACTGGAATCACCAGAGACACGAAAGATACTAGAGGAACCAGAAACACAAGAAACACCAGAGACACAAGAGACACCAGAGACTCTAGAGGCACCAGAGACGCGAGAGGCACCAGAGACACGAGAAGCACCAGAGACACGAAAGATACTCGAGGCATCAGAGTCACCAGAGTCACTAGAGAAATCAGACACACTAGATGCACCAGAGGCATCAGAGAAAACAGACACAAAAGAGACACCAGGGAACCCAGAGACGCATGAACCCCAGCCACTGAAACCCTGGACCAGACCACCCTCTCTGGAGTAGCCCAGACACTAGTAGTACCAGAGACACAAGAAGTACCAGAGACACGAAAGATACTAGAGGCACCAGAGATACAAGAAACACCAGAGACACAAGAGACACCAGAGACTCTAGAGGCACCAGAGACGCTAGAGGCACCAGAGACACCAGAGACACTAGAAGCTCCAGAGACACGAAAGATACTAGAGGCACCAGAGTCACAAGAAACACCAGAGACACAAGAGACACCAGAGACTCTAGAGGCACCAGAGACACTAGAGACACTGGAATCACCAGAGACACGAAAGATACTAGAGAAACCAGAAACACAAGAAACACCAGAGACACAAGAGACACCAGAGACTCTAGAGGCACCAGAGACGCGAGAGGCACCAGAGACACGAGAAGCACCAGAGACACGAAAGATACTAGAGGCATCAGAGTCACCAGAGTCACTAGAGAAATCAGACACACTAGATGCACCAGAGGCATCAGAGAAAACAGACACAAAAGAGACACCAGGGAAACCAGAGACACATGAACCCCAGCCACTGAAACCCTGGACCAGACCACCCACTCTGGAGTAGCCCAGACACTAGTAGTACCAGAGACACAAGAAGTACCAGAGACACGAAAGATACTAGAGGCACCAGAGATACAAGACACACCAGGGACACTAGAGGCACCAGAGACACAAGAGGCACCGGAAACTCTAGAGGCATCAGAGACCAGAGACACCAGAGGCATCAGAGACATCAGACACACCAGAGACACCAGGGAAACCAGAGGCACCAGAGACACATGAGCCCCAGCACCTGAAACCCTGGACCAGACCCCCCACTCTGGAGTTGCCTAGACACTAGAGGCACCAGAGACACCAAAGATACTAGAAGCACCAGAGACACTATAGATGCAAGAGATGCTAGAGGCACCAGAGACACTAGAGACGCCAGGGATGCTAGAGTCACCAGACAGTGGAGACACCAGAGACACAAGAGGCACCAGAGGCATCAGAGACATCAGACACACCAGAGACACCAGGGAAACCAGAGGCAACAGAGACACATGAGCCCCACCCCCTGAAACACTGGACCAGACCCCCCACTCTGGAGTAGCCTAGACACTAGAAGCACCAGAGACACTAGAGACATGAGAGGCACCAGAGACACCAAAAATACTAGAAGCACCAGAGACACAAGAGTCACCAGAGACTCTAGAGGCACCAGAGACGCTAGAGGCACTAGAGACACCAGAGTCACTAGAGAAGTCAGAGACACTAGAGTCACCAGAGACTCTAGAGGCACCAGAGACGCTAGAGGCACTAGAGACACCAGAGTCACTAGAGAAGTCAGAGACACTAGAGTCACCAGAGACCAGAGACTCTACAGGCACCAGAGACACCAGAGTCACTCAAGAAATCAGAGACACTAGAGGCACCAGAGACACCAGAGAAACCAGAGACACCAGAGGCATCAGACACACCAGAGACACCAGGGAAACCAGAGGCACCAGAGACACATGAGCCCCAGCCCCTGAAACCCTGGACCAGACCCCCCACTCTGGAGTAGCCTCGTGCTAATAACAGATCCTGGCCTTCCACACTGTAGTTCAGACATGGAGCTGACCCAGAGAAGCTCAGATATACTCAGTTGTTAGTCCTGATGTGACATCATTAGGTTAACTCTGCTGCTCCCACTGGATGTATCACGTCCACACATGTTTGACGTGGATACGAGCACTATATGTGACATTGGTGTTAGCACCAGAGCGAGCAGCTAGCTAGTGTCAAATAACATGGGCACAAGCACCAGAGCGAGCAGCAAGCTAGCACAGTGTGTGACGTGGGCGCTAGCACCAGAGCAAGCAGCTAACTAGCACCTTGTGTGATGTGAGTGCTAGCACCATATGTGACGTAAGTGCTAGCATCTGAGCGAGCAGCTAGCTAGCACCATATGACATGGGTGCTAGCACCAGAGCGAGCAGCAAGCTAGCACCATGTGTGACGTGGGCACTAGCACCTAGCACCTTGTGCGATGTGGGCGCTGATACCAGAGCGAGCAGCTAGCTAGCACCTTATGTGATGTGTGTGCTAGAACAGAGATACCCTTTGACTCCAGTTGTGTCTGGAGTGGGAAGGGTCGTGAGGGAGGGGTCACGTGTGGGAGGAGTCATGGAGGGGGAGGAGTCATATCTTGACTGTCAGGTATTGAAGAATGAAAATTTATAGCACATAGAACTGCTCTGGCTTTGATATTTTCATTTCCTCCCTGACTTGTGATGGCGTCTTTTTTGTCAGCGGTGCCAGAAGTAGCAGAGGGGTTCGGCTGATGTTGAGGCCGCTGGGCGCTGGGAGGGCAGCAGCACAGTCACTGGGCTATATTGTAGGACTTGATGTGAAGGTGGATGAGGTGGAGGGATTTCGCTCTCCCTCCATCTTTGCTTTTTTAATCCACCAATCACAGGACTTCATTTCAGCTAGACAAAGTGGTGGGAGGGAGGAGGAGGGAGGAGGAGAGAGGAGAGGAAGGAAGATGGAAAGGAGAGAGGAGAGGAGAGGAATTGAGAGGAAGGAGAGAGAAGTTGCGAGGAGGGGGAGGCAAAAAGAGGACAGTGGATGGAGGAGAAAGGATGGTAAGAAGAAGAAGAATGGAGGGGACAGGAAAGGAGAGAGGAGACAAGAGGCCAGAAGAGGAGAGGAGGCAGGAGAGAGGGAGGAGGAGAAAGGAGAGTTGAGAGGAGGAAGGACGAGGAGGGAAAAGGTGAGACGAGGAAGGAAAGAGGAAAGAAGAGGAGAGGAAGGAGGCAGGTGTGAGCAGCCTGCTGGAAGGCTCCAGCCGTTACTCTTAGCAACCAGTGCTGCAGCAAGTTAAGTGACTCTAGGTCAGACTCATGATGTTGAGGTGATGATGTCACGATGACCCGCACCTGCTGAAGAACTTGGTGTGTTGATCTGGTTGGTGTTTGTTTGCCCCCACCTCAGAAGGACAGACCTCTTATTCACAGGAACCAGGTCTTGATTTGAATGCACAGTGTGAGTTGCTTCATGTCACTGTAGTGGCTGGTTTCCACCAGGGGGGGCGCCAGTGTCAGAGAAGTGTCCCCCCGAAAAACAGGAGAAAGACAGTTATTAAATGCTCTATTGAAAGAACCCAGAATCTGATACAAATTCTATTAAACTTTGACTGGTTGACAAAGATCAAGCATTATTTACTTTGTTTACCTTTAATAATACAACAATACATTTAATTAAAGTGTAATACATCAAATGAAACTTTATAGTTGTGCAGTAAGTGACTTATAATGGATGCTCCTCACAAATGGCCAAAAATGTTCCCCATTATCACTGCTGTTACTGTTATTATTGATTATGAACCAAACCAGCCACGTCCATGGTGACGCCGATCGGGGGTTAATCTTTAGTTTTATAGGAAGTGACACGTTCAACCTCTCCCGGTCTCTGCAGACATCCACGATGAGAACGGCCTGAAGCCTGTCATGGTCTACATCCATGGGGGTTCCTACATGGAGGGAACGGGGAACATGATTGATGGCAGCATCCTGGCCAGCTACGGGAACGTCATCGTCATCACCATCAACTACCGACTTGGAGTTCTAGGTGAGTCCACAAGGGGGAGCTTCGATTGACTCCGTCCTGCTGACCTGCTGTGTGAAGGGAATATGTTATTAAGGTTTTAGGTGTGTGTGTGTGTGTGTGTGTGTGTGTGTGTGTGTGTGTGTGTGTGTGTGTGTGTGCAGCAGAAACATCCTTAAGCTCTCTTCGATTACATGGTTGAATATTTGCTGCCTTTAATTAAACTGGAATTACACATGCCACTCTGTTATACATATCATAACAGAACAATTACAGTATACGGAGGTTTAATCCACTCACACACACACACACACACACACACACACACACACACACACACACACACACACACACATACACACACTGTCACTGGAGAGCATGTAGAGGTGGGAGGCGATGCTTTGCATTTCTCTGCATTCATGATGAGTCTCTTAATCTCAAAAGGTTGTATGATTGACCCCGGATCACATGACTAGAAATTGCAAATGACTTGTTAGCGTGTCACGTGTCGCCAGACCTGCAGCAGCCTCGGATGTGAGTGCTGCTGCATTGATCTGTTGTGATCCCGACTGCTACCGACACCACCGTGTTGCTTCTACACCATCTGTAAGATGAAAGTAGTCTTGAGCTCACTCTGGGATCGTTTATCTTGCCTTTGACATCAGTGTTTGGCTTCAGAATGTCTGTTGGCCAAGAAAATGTCTGAGAGGAGGCTGATAACATCAAACACTTTCAGGGGAAGAGTTTTGAGTTTGAGCCACTTTTATATTGAAATCCCCCTGGAGATATGATTCACTCCCCCACTCAGCTGTGGAAATGGAGTTTTTACCCTTCTCAGAATGGAGCTTTGGCTAATTCCACATCTAATTTCCACACTGTCTAGTTCCACGTCTAATCCCAACACTGGCTACTTCCATGTCTAATCTCCACACTGGCTAATTTTGTTTGTAATGTCCACACTGACTAATTTTGTTTGTAATGTCCACACTGACTAATTTTGTTTGTAATGTCTACAATGGCTATTTCCAAATCCAATCTCCACGCTGACTCATTCCAAATCTAATCTGAACACTGGCCAGTTTCATGTTTTACATCCACACTGGCTAATCCCAAATCTAATCCTGACATTGGTTTATTTCAAACCCCATCTCCACACTGACTAATTCCGAGTCAAATAACTGGCTAGTTCCACATCTAATCTAGACACTGGCTAGTTCTACATCTAATCTAGACACTGGCTAGTTCTACATCTAATCTAGACACTGGCTAGTTCCACATCTAATCTAGACACTGGCTAGTTCTACATCTAATCTAGACACTGGCTAGTTCTACATCTAATCTAGACACTGGCTAGTTCTACATCTGATCTAGACACTGGCTAGTTCTACATCTAATCCCCAAACTGGCTAATCCAGCATCTAATCCAAAATTTGCAAACTCCACATCTGATCTCGACACTGCTTGATTTCATATCTAATGTCCACAGTGGCTAATTCCATATTTACTCTCCAAACTGGCTAATTTCAAATCTAATCCTGATATCGGCTCATTTCAAATCTTATTTCCACATTGATTTATTTCATTTCTTATCTCTAGACTGGCTAATTCCACATCGAATCAACACATTTGCTAATTCCAAATGTAATCTTGACACTGGTTTCTTCCACGTCTAATCTCCACATCACCTAGTTCCAGGTGTAATATCCAAACATGCTTATTCCCTGTCTAATCTCCTCACTGGCTAGCTCTACATCTAATCTCCAAACATGCTAATTCCAAGTCTAATCTTCCAACTGGCTACTTCCACATCCAATCCCCTAATTTGCTAATTCCAAATCTAATCTCCACACTGGCCTGGAAACAAACCCAAGAGGCTGATACCAAGGGTTCTTGATTGGAGACGGATTTTCCAAGTCTGAAGTCGTAGAATAAAAATGTTCGGCACAGGGAGCTGTTGAGGTGGTTCGGGCATCTGGTGAGGACGCCTCCTGGGCGCCTCCCTCAGGAGGTTTTCCAGGCATGTCCAACTGGGAGGAGGCCTCGAGGCCGACCCAGGACACGGTGGAGGGATTATATCTCTCGGCTGGCCTGGGAACGCCTCGGGATCCTCCCAGAAGAGCTGGTTGAAGTGGCTGGGGAGAGGGCAGTCTGGGCTTCCTTGCTGAGACTGTTGCCCCCGGACCCACCGGATGAAGCGGAGGACGACGAAGACGAAGAAGAAGGCACAGGGAGCAGAGGAAAATGTTGTTATTGTTGCTATTCTATGAGCCCAGCTCCAGCCCTTGAATTAGAATTCTTGTAAAGCGATTCAGGTCAGCGTTAGATAGGGTGGAACTCTTTGAATGTGACATAAATATTAACCTCTGTAACTCAGGATGAGAACAACAGTGGTGGAAATGGTGGGTTGAAGTTAGCAGGTAGACTGAATGAAGTTTATAGAAGCTATTCTGAAGACCCCCCAGGAATAGTGGGGTGTGGGTGGGCTGGGGATGTGGATGGGGGTCCTTTGGGAAAAACTCATTGTATCAGTGATGCATCTTGAGCTGCACAGGTAGATTGAAGCTTTGGAGGCCTGGACAACTGTTACACCTGCAGAGGAAAAAATGATGGCTACTGTTGTTGAGCACCTTGTGACCCAGAAATGACACCAGTCTCTGTCAAAGGATGGAGGGGGCTGCTTAAATACATGTGAAACAACAACAACAACAAAAACAACAAGACTATCTTGAGAGTCCATAGTTCATTGTTTATATTACAGCTGTTTAGCTCAGTTCATGCTAATTGACCAGTTACTGTTGGCTCTCATTAGCTCATGCTGACCACTTAATGCTAGCTCTCACAAGCTAATACTGACCAGCTGATGCTAACCATCAAGTTCATGCTAGCTCACTTTTACTGACCAGGTAATGCTAGCTCTCACTAGTTCGTGCTAATTTGCCTGGTCATGCTTACTGACCAGTTAATGCTAGCTCTCGCCAGCTCATGCTGACCAGTTAATGCTAGCGCTCACATCCAATACTTACCAGCTCACACTAACCAACAAGTTCATGCTAGCTCTCACCAATTCTTGCTAACTCTGGCTCGTCTGGTCAGAGTAATGAGGTGCCTGAGTATCAGGCCACTTTCATATTAGCGTAGCTACTGATGGATGTGGGTCTCCTCAGCTCAGGGAAGACCTGATATTCATGTAGACTTTATTTATGTTGTAATAAAATGGCAGCACATGAATTCGTAGGTTCATCATTGTTGTTCACTGTGTGAGAGAGAGAGAGAGAGAGAGAGAGAGAGAGAGAGAGCATCCTGAAAGTATTCCGACCTTTGTCTCCCTCTGGACAGGAAACTTTGCTGACACCTAACTTGCACAGACGTAAAATGCCGGTTTCTTCTGGTGACTGTGTGTGTGTGTGTGTGTGTGTGTGTGTGTGTGTGTGTGTGTGTGTGTGTGTGTGTGTGTGTGTCCTCTCCTCTTTGCTCTGCTTACCATTTGTTACAAGGCCGGGCTGTCTGCACCAGTCACTATATTTAGTCGGTGGAGAGCCGGGGGGAAAAGGTGTTCTGGAAAAGTGTGCAGTGTGGAGTGGAGAAGAGAAATGGAGAGATGACACAGATAGAAACAAGGAGGAGGACGGAAGAGAAGAATGGAGAGAGAAAAGATGACAATATAGAAGATGGAGAGTAAACACAGACACAGATGTGGAGCTCAGAGAGTAGGGGTCAGGTCCCTTGGCTGTTCATGAGCCGGGCTGCTAGTACCAGTACTACTTTGATGCAGGTGTATCTGTAGTACTCCGTATGACTGGTACTACGAACAGATCAGTGTTCTTCAGTAGCTGAGTTCCATGCTGAGACGTGGGGTTGATTCTCCACCTTGGAACAAGAACAGTGAAACAGAAGGATCATGGGCAATGAGCAGTGTGTGTGTGTGTGTGTGTGTGTGTGTGTGTGTGTGTGTGTGTGGAGGGGGGGGCTCAAGGTTCCTCTCTGAGCCAAGTGGTACTAGTGAGCTACAGCAGATTTCAGCCAAACATCGGATATATTGTATATCAACGGTTACAGAGGCAACAGTCTGAAACGTCTACAAACCACCAAACCTCAGCGACATGTATGTAGTGATTCACTCAGTGTTACTACTGACACACACACACACGCACACACACACACACACACACACACACACACACACACACACACACACACACACACACACACACACACACACACTGACTGCTGCATCAGTTAGAGAGAGGCTGTTCCACATCACAACTCACACACAGCGTTGTCCCAGAATAGAGGCCCGAGGTGTAAATACTTTAAATATAACGCAGACATGGACCCGTATCTGGCCCCTAATACTGCTGTTTCTAAAACATCCAAAGGTATTCTGGGATATGTTGTTCCAGACTAAGTGTGTGGTCGCCTCAGGTGGCCTCAGCACATGGCAGCTGCGTCCCACCTCCGTGCTCACTCTTCCTTGTTGTTTGCAAAAACTAAAAAACAGAACGAACACGTGTTGAGTGTGTGCTAGTGAGGTGAGTGAGAGCCTGTGTTCAGAGGTGTGTGAGAACAGCGCTCTAAATCAACACTTATCCATGGAGAAGTCAGTGGTGTTGAGTGAGTCTTTGCCCTGAAAACATCCAGAACATGAATCTCTGGGCCTGGAGATAGATTTAGAGACAGTCTGTGATTAGAGTCCTGGTCTGCAGGTGGACCACGTGTCAGCATTGTTCTGATCCTTCAGCAGCATGCACCGCAGAGAAAGCAGCACCGCCCTGTCCTGGGTCCAGGTTCTCCTCTCTCTGGCGCTTTAGCTCGTTTTGGTCATCAGGGCGCCCCGATTATGGTACCAGTGGGGGGGGGGGGGCAGGAGGAGACCTCTTGGATAACAGAGAGCCATCTGGCCTCAGGAAGCTGCCACATGAGGGTGAGGGAGGGTGAGGGAGGGTGAGCGTGGTTCCACTGCTCTGGTATCTGTCAAAGGCACATGGCAATCTCCACCCTCCCCCCGCCCACCGTGGGTGGACGTGAGGGGACTCGTGATGGAGGGAAGCAGCTCAGCTATGCTCACTGTCTTTTATACCTCACCAGCTGACCTGTTCCATCACGTACTGGATTCCCTGATCGTTGATGACCCAGCGTGCAGCCGAAGCAGGGGGTTCTTGTCTTCGCCACGTTCCTTGGCTTCCTTTACAAAACTTTATTCAGGTCCGTTTCTGGAGGACAAGAGAAGAAGTTTCATTGTCAAAGATTCTCTTTAGCACATCAGGGGCTGGAGTGGAGCTCAGTGTGGTTGTCATGGTTACACTAGGGGTGGGTGCTGGAACACTGTGATGCTCTTGTTGAAGCATCCTATTCACTGGATTATGTGAAGTATCCTGTAACTTTATTATTATCATTTCTGTTCTATTCTTGGTGTGTTGGAGGCCACTTCAGTAGCTGGAGGGCAGGCGCTCAGCCTCCTCTTCCTCCTCCTCTTCTTCATGACTGTGCAAGGACGGCGATGGCTGGGAGGAGGTCATTACCACTCCCAAACGTCTTCTCCTCCCTCCCAGTGGTGGAGTGGCAACAGCACGTGAGCGAGGGACACCGAGAAAAAGAGAGCATCTCATGGCCGCGGTCAGAGGAATAGATCTGCTCTGTGTCCATGATTCAGAGGTGATGTCTCGTGACGTGACACAGAAAGGCTGACGGCTGCAGTCAGAACTGCCACAAGAACAAAGAGGAAGAAACACCCAGCTAACATGCTCTTCCTCACCATGGGGGTGGGGGGGTGGCGGCGTTGGTGGGGGTGGTCGTCATCTGCCGCTTTGGCAAAACAGTCATTAACATGACAAATGGTGCTCTGTGTGTCCACTTTCTGTCTCTGCTCTTCCTCCACCATCACTAGCATGTGTGTGTGTGTGTGTGTGTGTGTGTGTGTGTGTGTGCGTGTGTGTGCTTCCATTGATTTGTTCTTCTAAAAACTGGCGGCCTCCTTTGCAGTAGAGGGAAACCTCGACAATCTTGATGGAAAGTTTCTTCTACTATCATTGCGGCGCAAGTTTTCTCAGCAGACCTGGCGTTGAAAGGTCACACACGGAGATCCGTGTTGATTTCATGTGTTCCCCCCCCCCCCCTCTGCTGCCTGACATCATCAGTGAAGTCACCCACGCATGAAGGTAGCAAGCGAATGATGAAACATGCGCTAACAGCCACCTGAGTGTGTTGATGAATCACCTTCTGTCTTCAAGTGGTGCCAGCAAATGTCCATCTAACTCTGTAAAGGAGAAGAGAAAGGAAGGAGAGAGATGGAGAGAGGGATGAAAACGTACCAGTCGCTCTAAGGATGATGAGCTTTTTTCAAGCATGAACGTGTTTGACGATTAACAATCACGGTGACCAAATGTGTTGATCAAGGAGAAACCAATGAGGAGGAAATGCTTTTGAATGAAAAGAGGCTTTGATCTTTCCTGTGATGTCTTCAGTTGTTACTGTATTCTGGGTGTCTTAGACGGCTGGTGGTAAAAGAGTTCATCTGTGTCTCTTATTACCTCAGAATATAAAAGTGTTGATGTACTTGAGTTCTCAGATAGTTCAGATCAAGTGCGTCTTCCTGCGTGCTGCGCTAGCGCTGCTAGCTCCTGTCAGCTACAGGACGGAACAGATGGAAGAGAAAAAAACTGCTGCCATTGATTTGTCCTGGAGAGACACAAACATCCTGAACACGTGCACGGCTGTAGCTAATAATGGCTGCTAAAGTGTGCGTATGTGTGTGTGTGTGTGTGTGTGTGTGTGGGGGGGGGGCTGGTGTTGTTGTCAACCTCATTTTCCTCCAATGAGAAGCAGACACTGCCCCCCCCCCCCACCACACACACACACACACACAACCCCTGTTTCCTCCCAGAATGTGTTGATGTGATAGACTTTCTTCTGAGTTAACACTGTTAGCAGCGAGCGAGAGTCAAGATAATTGCATGCTGCAGACGGGTCTTCGGCAGTGACAGTTGGCGAGATGGCAGGCTCATTTAGGCTGATTTGAAAAGCAGCGCAGCAGGTCTGGGGGATCATGAAAGCTCCTCCAAATGGATGCTGTGACAAAACAAAACACCATAAAATATCTCCAAAACAAGCCAATCAGAGCTGGAGGCTCAATGACAGCGAAGATTGAGGCGTTAGCATGTAATCTGTGACAACAGTGAGTCAGAGGGTCGAGGCACGCGCGCGCGTGTGTGTGTGTGTGTGTGTTGCTGAATTGACGCAGAACTGAACTTTATTTCAAGCTGTTTAAACTTACACAGAAGAAATTGTTTTTGTAATTTCTGGTCATTCTCTTTTTATTCATGTTCCTGTCTTTTAAACCATGTTGTTGAAAAAAAGAAATCAAGGGAAACTGAATAATTCAATTACAACTGAAAAACTGACAGGGCCCATCTCAGATTGGGTCTTAGATGGCGGTCCATAGCTCATTGACAAGTAATTTTGCATCCAGGACATTAGAAAAGTGAAAGAACCACAGTAATGCTGTCACCTTACGGGACTCCGGCGGTGAATCATGTAACAGCTCTGCCTTTGTTTTACTCTCTCTTGATAATATATTGAATAAATATTAATAACTGCTATCATTGATATTTAAATGTGTTAAAGTGACACTAAGCAGCTCAGAAGTGCTTTGATTTTGTTTCCCTTGTGTTGCACCTTTATCTTGACTATTTCATTTTTGTGTCATCATTTAGCCATTATCTAGACATCACCGCTAATATCACATTAGCATTTTGTTTTCAAAGCATATTCGATTGTGCACTTGAAGATGTCACCCAGCCCAGGCCCCGGAATCAGAGTGACAAGTGAGGTAAGCGCGCTAATATGAAACTGTAAACAGCAGTGAAGAGAGATGACAGTCTGACAGCTTTGTTCCCAAAGACTCAAAGGTGTCTGGAAATACAAAGTTGTCATTGTGAGGTTTGAAATCACACTCGCTCTGTGTTATGGCTGAAGAGCAGGCGGCTCCATGTATTTCATTCAACTCCTGCAGACAGCTAGCAGAACAAAGACAGCCCTTCCTGACACGTGCTGAGGAGCCAAGTCTCTCCAGGAGAGCAGAGTCCTGACGTTTCCTTATCTGCAGGCTTCAGGGATTAAATGATCAACCAGCAAATGTTAATATACATATACTTCCCATAACCGGGAGTGGCCCAGAGCCTCCCTGTAGCACCAGAGTGGCCGACTACAGGGATCAGAACTGTGCTGCCAAAAACAACTGTTGCTAACATCAGAAGCCGGCGTAAGGCCTCAGCACAGCAAGGTGCAGGAGGGAAAGAGCACCTTAAAAAAACAGAAGTGCAAAGCCTTCCTGCACACAGGAACAGACCAGAGAAGCCACATCTTTTTAGATTTAAGGTCATCTTGAGGAAAAGCAACTCCCCAAATTCACGGTGACAGAATATCATAGCTTAGCGGTGAGGGACAGATCTTACTAACAGAGTTCTTCCTGAAGAATAAGGACATCAGCTCATCTGTCCAGAAGGCACCCCAGGGCCCGTCACCCCTAGGAAAGACCTGAAAGAAAAGGGCCTGGTTCTGTGGCTGGACGTGGTTAAAAGTCGCCATTGTCCTGGGGAAATAACATATTCCTGAAAGCAGGAGAAGACTCCTCATGGACCATTACGAGTTCCACCCGAGAGTCATGAAGATGAACATGCTCATAACAACTGGAGGGCTGAGGCCTGGAATCTGGGTTCTGCTGGCACTGATGAGTCTTCATGGACCACTTTGTCAAACTCCAGACCAGAATAGTTAGTAGTCCTGGAGTGACCTCAATCCAGTCCCAACCATCACAGACGTCCCTGTTAAAGAGACTCTACAAACACCCAAGAGTGGGTGATTAATGTGTCTGAGACTGGACTAAGCAGCATGGTACACCACCAGAATCCACAGCTCCTATATGAGTCCTGCTGTCCCTGAACTAGAATGGGTTGCCAGCTGGTTGTGGGGGGGGGGGGGGATGGGGTCCACTGGGTTTCAATGTTTGACCCTTTAGTCACCAGGAGCCAAAAGAATTCTAGGGCCAATCCAGGACCCTCTGATGCTGTTCTACCACTTCCTGGTGTTTGGCCTTCTTCCTCCCCTAGGTTTCTGTACTGAGGTGAGAATAGGTGCGAAAGGTCAGTCTTGTCCCTGTGTTTTGATGTGGACCTGGTCATGGGTTGGACCTGGGATCAGAATCTGGAGTCTGGGTGGATGATATGTACGGCATCAGGAGAGATTAACCGCACAATTACACGTGTGCATATCCGGTTTGCCAAGGATTTTAATCATAGAGAGAATCTGATTGGCCAGAACCAAGGTTAGAGGAGTGAACCAAGTGAAAGGACATGATGGTGATGTTGTACTGATGTCTCAGCTAAGATGTATTTGATCTCTGACTGGTAAAACTAGTTTGTAAATTGAGAATAAACATGGATATTTGTAATGTCAGGCAGTAAAATCATCTTTAGAGTGGTGTCAATTGCTGATATCTTGTGTTTTGCATTCTGAAGGGGATTCCAGTGCCATCTCATGGATTACAGCATGTAAAACTGGGCTTCAGCAAGTATTTATGAAAACAGCGGTGCTGACTGAGGCCAGCAGTAGCATGTTCTGTGAGCCAGACTGGCCTACACATACACTTCTCCAGTCTTGGCGGAACTGAATCAAGGGTTAAGAGGTAAACTTTCTGTTCCTGTGGGACTGCTGAGGAAGCATGGCTGCCTTTGCTTAGATCTGCAGAAATCCAGCCTTCTGTATTCCAGTGCTGACTGCAGAGCTGCGGACCACCAGAAAGCAACAGACCTCCACCAAAGAGACGTAGGCTCATTTGCATGATATCTGTGGGGCAAGACTGTTCCCCAGATGCAAAGCTGATTAAAGAGCGATGTCGCTCAACAACCTGAGGGCAGAGAAAGAGAAGAGTGAGATGGCCGACCACCTAGCGGGCCAGCGCTGCTTTGATGTAGGAAGACACAAACGTGGAGGCGGCAGCGGCGGCTGCTGGTTCTCTCCCTAATTAACCCATCGGAATCCTAATGAATGTGAGCTCTCCTCCACTCATGTAAGGCACTCTCTCAAGTGGAAGGGCCTTGTTCCTTCTACATGCACCTACATGCATAACCTTAAAGCATCAGCACACACGCTAATTAGTTACATTTATACACATTTATATGTCAAATACAGACGTATATTTGCAAAAGACAGCTGGTTTTGTCATGTTCCTACGACTTCTCCTCTCATGTGTCTGTGATTGTGCAGCAGCGGTTTCTTTTATTACAACAACGTGTTATTCTGACAGAGATTAATGCGCATTAATTAGGTCCGAAACTAATGCAGTCTAATGTTGGGAGGGTCCATTTCAAACTCACATCTTTCATTTGAATCTAATGAGTTAAATATTCTCCTTTTGCATTACAGTCAGAAGTTTGGACTTTGGTTTAATTACATTGTTTTTCCGTATAAAAGATAGAATTCACAGTACCGTTGCTGTTACTGTAGCTGCCCCAAACCTGGATATACTACAGTTATACTCCTGTTGATAGTAACCTCAGGGGTTCAAGCATCTCCCTCGTGGATTCAGAATCTAATGGCAACAGAATGACAATTTGCTTTTTTCACTTTGATGTCTTCCTCCTGATGGAGAAGGGTTGCTGTGAGGGCTAGGATTGGCAAGGAGGTGGCCATGTTTGACATTGGACCATAGAAAGAAACAGTAGAAACTGGACTCCACATGGTCTGATCTTTGATGAGAGTCCTGACCTTAAGACATCTACATGCTTTTCTCTCTCCTGAAGACACAGAAACATATTTGGATCTGGTACGGCTCGCAATAACCCTTGGACCTGAGCACCTGAGCACCAGGGGCTAAGGGTTGGCCTCGAGGTCTGAGAGATTGTAGTTTTTGGGGATGAAGTTAGCATGTCTTGGCTATTAAGGATCTCTGGTTTGCAAATGTGTGATGGAGGCAGCATGTGGTTTTGGCCTAGCTCTAACACCAACAGGAGGATGTAGAGCAAAGAGCCTCCCATCAGCCTCTGGTGGGTGGATGCAAACACTGAGAGCTTCCTGATTCCTACTGGGAGTGGGATGTACCAGATTACTGATACTAAAAGAGCTAAGCTCCCTGGGGCCTTCCACTGGAAAAAAAATCCTGTGATATATTGTATTTGATCAATCTTTGGTGTTCTCATTAAGTTAATTATGTACTGCAAATACATGTTATGTTTACTTTGTCTTCATACTACTATAACTGTTACTCTACTTGATGTACTACATTATGTCATTACAATAACATATAAGAGGAGGCCTGGTCGTGCTAGAGAAATCACTGAAGAGAGAAGCTCCAGGTATCAAGACCATAATCTAAACCAGAGTCAGCCAAGTAGACCACAGACAGCCCAGTAGACCAGTTGACCAGAGTCAGCCTAGTAGGCCAGAGTCAGCCTGGTAGACTGGAGTCAGCCTAGTGGACCAGAGTCAGCCCAGTAGACCAGTGTAAGCCCAGTAGGCCAGAGTCAGCCCAGTTGACCAGAGTCAGCACAGTAGGCCAGAGTCAGCCCAGTAGACCAGATTCAGCCCAGTAGGCCAGAGTCAGCCCAGTGGACCAGATTCAGCCCAGTAGGCCAGAGTCAGCCCAGTAGACTGGAGTCAGCCCAGTAGGCCAGAGTCAGCCCAGTGGACCAGAGTCAGCGCAGTAGACCAGAGTCAGCGCAGTAGGCCACAGTCAGCCCAGTAGACTGGAGTCAGCCCATTAGACCAGAATCAGCCCAGTAGGCCAGAGTCAGCCCAGTGGACCAGATTCAGCCCAGTAGGCCAGAGTCAGCCCAGTAGACTGGAGTCAGCCCAGTAGGCCAGAGTCAGCCCAGTGGACCAGAGTCAGCGCAGTAGACCAGAGTCAGCGCAGTAGGCCACAGTCAGCCCAGTAGACTGGAGTCAGCCCAGTAGACCAGAATCAGCCCAGTAGGCCAGAGTCAGCTCAGTAGACTGGAGTCAGCAAAGTTGACCAGCCCAGTAGGCCAGAGTCAGCCGTGTGGACCAGAGTCAGCCCAGTAGACTGGGGTGAGCCCATTCGGCCACAGACACCATTAGGATTCAGTATAACCCTGTTAAGAGTTTTAGGCCCATCTAGAAGTGACTAATGGTGCTTTTGGCTGTCTGCTGGCTACATCTTGACCCTCCATGTCCATTTGTGTTGTCATAAGCTCCAGGCGGGACAGTGGCTCTTGGTTGCAGGGACCAATATCCCTGAGGTTCCAAATTTTCCGAGAGGGAGATATTCACTCTGGACTGGACTGACATCAGTGTAATTGTAAGCTTCCGAACATTTTACAAGTACCATGCGGGCAGAAGTTAAAATAAACAGAAGGCAGTAAAATAGATCTTAGCATAGTTTTTTTTTCTAATGTAAAAAAGCACACCCTCTTATCACAGGAATCATCAAGTTCATTGGCATTTTAATTATCTTATATATTTATAGCAATAGCATGTATGTTGTAGTATATGTGATATTATTGTGAGAAGTGTATTGTCATTGTGTTTGCTGCTAATTTGCTGTTTGTTGGAGGATGTGTGAGATGAGCAGCAGCTTCCACGGTTGCAGACGATTGATTGTGCTTGCTGACTTGTGAGCCTGTTGACTTGGCGCAGCGGTAGAGGTGATGTAAAGATAACACCCTGCTGTGGCCTCAGGAGTCAGGCTGATGTTTAATTGATTTATTAGACGGAATGGGAGCGCTAAGCGGCCACATAAAGCTGTCACCTGTGGAACACCACACGCTCCGGGAGGTGTTAAACGGCAGAGCCGGTTAACAGCAGGCTGGTGGTTCAGACTTCTCATCTTCCTCGATTGATTTTTGAATGAGCATCATAACAAGTGAGCTTGACAGTAGATAGAGACGGAAAGAGGTCCAGCTATGCTGTGCTGGGATCTGAAAATCCTGGTAATTTTCTTATTCCACAGAGAACCTTTCTTCCTCTCTCTCTCTCTTTCTTCTTTTTATGGTCACGTCATCAGCTGGCCTAACTCACTCAGTTTGACCAAGAATGGAAATGTTTCACCCACGATAATCAAGCCTACCAGCCTGGAAAAAAAGGGGGGGGGGTACTGTTATACTGTTACATGACTGGTTACTTGACTACTATCATTCATAGAACACATGGAGGAGCAGAAGCCAGCAGTTAGAAGTGGCGGCAGTTCTGGATGTAGCCACGCCTCTGGCTGACCACAGGTCACAACACGGAGCTTAGACGGGCTGGGATTAACTCGGGAGACACGTTTAACTTCCACACACACAAGACCACACTCATCTTCCATCAGCCCCGCAAGACAAGAGCTGTTCCTAACATGTATATTCACTCCCTGCTCACCGACAGCAGCAGTCGAGTTCCGCAATGATTAATTAAAAGAAATGTTACCTTCACTTCAGGTGCTTTTATTTATTTACTTCTTGTCCTTAACTGGATGTTGGAATGAGCTCTGACAGGTGTAATGAAGACTCTCACACTCAGGTTCGTCTGCTTCACTCAGTGGTGACCTTCTTAAGGACAGTCCCTCACGTTGACTACTAAGTTGACGACTTAGTACTGACCCCCTCGTCTCCAAAGAGATGCCCAAACAGCATCGAACACCCCCCCCCCCCACGCACCTCTAATTTTATTATAAAGCAAACACTTAACCAACTTCCTTTTGTCTTCTAAACTGTTAAAGGAGACCTTTGTTCTTTTGTGGTGTAATTTGGGCTGGGGATCATTGTTGATGAGATGCCTTCCTGGACTAGAAAGGAAGACAACATTTTAGGTGATAAATAGGTTCTCTACTCTACATGGTCATGTTTGGGGGGGGGGGGCAGTGCACGGTCTTCAGTCTTCCTCAGGCTAGCTGCTAGTGGAGGGCTAACCGATAGCAGAGGGCTAGCTTCTAGCAGAGGGCTAGCCGTCTGCTTCTCATGCATCTGGCGGCTCTGTGGAGGCCTGACCTGCTCCAGCCTGATGGATTTGATAGCCCGGCTTTTAGAGGACAGATGGTGTGTGGTGAGGTGACTTTATTGTGTGTATTTGTGTGTGTGTGTGTGTGTTTTAGGGCAGCTGATGAACAAGAGGATTTAATGCCTTCTGACCCAGATCTAGCCTAAGCAGTGGTGTGTGTCCAGTGTTCGGTGCTGTAGAGGGTGTGTGAGTTTGTGTGTGTGTGTGTGTGTACATGTGTGTACTGCACCACTGTGTACACAGTCCCAGATTTTCAGGAGTGTAGAGAGTCTGTAAAGAGTAGAAGTAAGGATGTGGTGGGAGTGTGTGTTGGCGCTACTCCCCCTCCATCACTGTCACCCAGCTGTCCCCCACCGAGATGAGCTGTCACTCTGATGGAGATCCCCTCTCCCAAGTCCTCGTCCCCCTAAAGTACAGCCCCCGCATACTCCCTCTGTCCCACCTGTCCTCCTCGCCACAGTCTGTAGATTTGCCGCACACAGACTTGAAACCTGTGACAGCTCTGTCACACATCACACACCCCTGCAATACGTGGGCCATTCCTGGCGGAGGAGTCCAGGAGGCGCTGAGCGCAGCTGGGGTCACAGCCCAGCGCTTGTTAGGCTCCGCTACCAGCTTGACTCTTCACTGCATTTCCACCTATTTTCATCTTTACTCTCAGTTGTTTCCCCAAACAAGAAATGTGTTGAGTGTTATCTCACTCTCTCTACATACTCTGTGTGTGTGTGTGTGTGCTTACATGTGGGGTGGTCACTAAAGAAATGTGAGCACCGCCAAGAAACGATCGCATATATCATTTAGATGCATTAATGTTCAAATTACCATTTAACTGACAGGTCAGTTGGTGAAGAGAAAAGTACAAAGAAGAAGCAAAAAAGACATTAAAGCCAGGAACATCAAAGACAATAAAGGAGGGAGGCGGTTAATGAGGAAATGAACAGGAGAATGAAGGAGAGATGATAGAAAAGGGATAAATTGAGATGTGAGAGAAGAAAAGAGCAAATAGGAGAAATAAAAAGACAGTAAAGGAAGCAGACGATATTTGATGTGCTTGTGTAACTGAATATAGACGTTACAGCAGATAAATGTCTAATTCTTCTCAGAGGAAAATAGAGGACTGAGGATGAAGAGAATAAGAAACAAGGAAGACACATAAGGCAGATGAAAAGAAGAGAGAGAAGATTCCCATCTTCTCTCCTCTAGCAGCATAGAGGAAGGGAGCCTTCATGGTGTCCCGTAGTACTATGGATCTTTCTGTGACTTGGTCCAGGCGTCGTCTTCATGACACACACTATTAATGGCACGGCAGTACCCTCGTCCTTGCACGGCGTCCTGGCGCTTGGCTCCCGTCCACGGCTCTGACTAAGCGACTCCTGCTGCCCGGGGGCCGCCGTGCGCTCAAACATCTACACGCTCCATTGTGGAAGCCGGTCCGTCTCGCTGTCCTCCCTCCGTCCTCTGTTGAGTGCAGGTCCGCCATGGCTGGCTGGCTTTCGGGAGCAATTTGGAAAACTAAGAGTGGGCTGACATCCCTGCTTCACTCATCCCCAAGATGGAGGGAGGGGGCTGAGCAGGGAGAAGGCAGAGAAAAGACGGAGCGCTGTGGAGGCAAACACACCCCACAGGCCTGGTTATTCTCCTCTGGCAGGCGGACACGTGGACGCCCATTTGATCCATCGCCGCTGGATATTTAGCAGGAGCTTTGTCAGATCTTCTCCATCAGGCCTGTCAGCCTGCTAACAGCCTGTGTCACGTGGCGCTGCTGTGATGATAAGGCTTTAATGGCGTGGGTGTCGGAGCAGCAGCAGTCCTGCCCTGGGCCTGCCGTCACAGATGGAGATGAAGGAGAGGAGGAGGAAGAGAAAGGAAGGAAGGAAGTGGCCCTGACTCGGACTGACACATGGTCGCAGTCTGACAGCTCTGCTGACGGTCGTGAAGTGACAAACATTCGAGAAGTCGCAGCCCTCAGGACCTGGAGGCTCCTTGGTCAAGGGGATTCATCTGGATCCTTAGAAGTGATACCTTAAGTCACCGGGACTCATCAGCCTTGTTGAAATCCCTGAATGTCCAGATGAATTCTGAACTTTTTAACCTTTTTAGAATAAAAAAATAATATTTATGATTAAAGGAAATGATGAGCTTTGAAGGGGAAAATTAAAAGATGAAGGGTGACTTGTTACCAATGTTGTTGTTTAAAGTTAGAAGAAAAAATCGAACAGGACTGAAGAGCTGCTTGTTGAAGACATCGGAGCCAGAAATTTTTCATTGGGGTGGCCAGGGTGAGACCATCACTCACATAGGGGTGGCAATAAGTAGATACCTAAAATGTTGGTGAGCGCTGGCGCAGGTACCAGGTTCCATAGCAGCCACTGTCTATTTTCTCCTACGCCACTTCCACAACTCTCTGCTCCCATCAAGTTGTGTCCTACAACTAAATGCGTCCGTGCGGAAATGGCAGTTAGGTGGAGCCAATGTTCCGCGTGAGAGCCGTGTTTTAACAAATGATTCCCCAGCCGTGGGGGTGGCCGGAGCACTGCCAGGGAAGGCCACAGCCACCCCGTAGCTCTGCCCCTGATCGGAACCTTCAGTGAAACCAAAGCAGATACGAGATGAACCGAAGTGAGGGTCTTAAACTGAAAATACCTTTCAATCAACACATATGTGAGAATATTTACGTATTTATGCGATATGATTTATGCAATGCAGTTATTTTCTTGTACCGTAGAAAGAAAGAAACTGAATCTGATCAAATGTGCTCCACCATATTGCACTTTAATATTTTAATAACTTTAAAACAGGACCCCATCCAGCGGGCCCCCACCCTTGTACTCACATCTATTATACTCCGGTTAATTCACATTGGAGTCTCAAGGTCAAAATTATTAGCCTTGAAATATTGAATGAATTGGATTTTGCACAACCTCTAACCCCTCCTGCTGCCTCAGCTATCAGCACGTGTGTTTGTGAACGTGTGTGTGTGTGTGAATATGTGTGTGAGAGAAGGTGTGTGTGAGAAGAGCAGACAGAAGAGAGGAAAATATGAGCTGTCAGGGCTGCTTACATATTAGAAGAGTCCGTTAGTCAGGGGGCTTCGGACCAGAGTACAGCTGAGGAGTGAGAAGGCTCCACTGGCCACGTTTCACCAGCAGCCCCCACCCCCCCTAGCCCCTAGTTCTGCTGCCTGCAGTCTGCTCGGCTGCTTGTGCCTGTGAATTGTTTGTGCGGTTCTGCAAGCTGTGCAAATGTCTCCCCCCGGATGTCAAATAGATTCTAATTAGCTCTGCGGAATGTAATGAACATACGCTGGTGGATGACTGGGGGAGCGCCGCGGCTCCATGCGTGTGGAACGAATCGCACTTCTCCACAGCCGAGGGAATATCTGGGGCTTTCCCCTTCATGTGGCTGACCTTCCCTTTGCCCATGTAGGGGGGGGGGGGGGTTGCTCAGGATCTTCAGAGTCCATCCCACTGTCGGGGACACGGATCATTATAAGCTCTTGAGTCTCTCACACATCACATGATTCACATGGGACAGAGACAGAAAAGAGAGGAACAGGGACAAAGATGAAGAAGAGACAAACAGAAAAGGGAGGGACAAAGACAGAGAAGAGACAGAAAAGAGGGACGGAGACAAAGACAGAAGAGACAGAAAAGAGGGACACGGCCAAGATTGAGAAGAGAGGAAAAAAGAGGGCCAATGACGGAGAAAAGAAAGACAGAAAAGGGAAGGACAGAGACAAAGACAGAGTGACATAGACGGGGATGTGGACAAGACCGAGAGAGAAAGACAGAGGGAGGAGGAGCATTCAGATTCAGACGCACAACAATAAACGGGCTGTAGCACCTTCCTACTTTAGCAGCACTCAGAGTGCGAGAGAGGGTCATCTCATTCTTACTTACACACACACACACACACACACACGCACACACACGCACACGCACACACAAATGGGCCAAACAATTCTCAGCCACGTTTAAATTCTGCTCTTTTTTTTTTTAACAGTAGTTAGTTTTATTTTAATCTTTTGAAACAATTAAAACAGATTTGTGGATGTAACCGCGCCATTTTAACGAGAGCAACACTGAGTTCCAATCACAGGTTTAAGACTTTGCATCTAAACTCAAAAGCTTTGTTCACTGGCGTGTTCCAATTTGTGCTAGCGAGCACGTTAGCACCCTGCTCCGTCAGAGAACCTGGCTCCAGATTACCAGACGCCATCAACGTTTACCCACGCAAGTCCCAGTTACAGGGACGACCCCGGTGAGGTAGTGGGTCACAGACCTTTTTCCAAATGCGGTGGTCCTGGTCTGGTTTTGTTTACCCAGCCTGTGGTTATTGATTGGTCTCTGCTGTAGTCAGCGCGCCAATGGCATCAGAGGAGTTGCGAAATCAAAGCGCACACATATGTAGTATCCACTTGTGGCTTCCCCTTTTTCATCTCTTTATTACATGATCGTTTGTAACATTAATCCTTCTCGAATTTCTTTTTTCAGCATCGTGGCCCTTGGAGACTACTCTAAGCCTCTAATGCCGACGCGTCTAGTCAGCGCTGCTCTTGTCAAACTCTCTCTGATTAAACATGATTAACTCTTGTTTAACATATCTGATACATAATTTCTCTCCCGTGTACGTGTTGTGACTCGTCCTTCATCTTCTTCCTTAGCAGTCTCAGCTCTCTCCGACACCTTTTTTTTTTATTGTGACCAGTCAAGACTCAACTGTCTATCATCCCGCTGTTTTATCAGCCTGCTGATATGTCCCACCTGACAGGTGGAGGGACGCGCAGCTCACTGACACGGATTTGAGAAGTCTAGGTGCATACAGCAAGGAAAAAAACAGATTATCCCACAAACAAAATGGCAGACTAAGCTCTGAATTTAAGATGGCTCCCAGTAGTACACGTTGGGATGACTTCACTTTGCTAGGTTGCATCTAAACTGAGTGACACACTGAACACACTGGGCCTACAGTACCCTTAGCGACTGTAAGCTAGCCACGCTATGTAGCAGTGACCAGTATGTGAGCGACATGAGCTAGCAGCAAGGTTTAAGGCCTGATCAAATCACACAGTTTCAATCCAATTTCGGCATCAGGTCCATTTATGGACGTCAAACACTCTCGTAGTGTGACAAAATCCATAATTCCTCCAAGATGCGCCATGACACACAACTAGTATCAATACATACCTGATATTAATACACACCTTTGTCCATCCATCCATCCATTTTCTATACCGCTTATCCGTGAAGGGTAGCAGGGTAGCCTATCCTGGCTTACTCTAGGCGAGAGGCAGGGTTCACCCTGGATGGGTTGCCAGTCCATTGCAGGGCCTTCAGGAGTAATTAGGGGCTCATTATTTTGGTCAAGGATACTTTGACAAGGTGAGGATCGAACCAGCAAACTTTCGGTCGTGGCCACACTACGTGCGAGCCATAATGCCCCTTACACACCTTTGTATCTTAATCTAATATGAGGTCCTTCTGTTTTCATGTAACAGAGCTAGCTAACTTGTCAACGTACATATGCAACGTTATCTAGCGAGGCTAATTTGGCTACTATTCATGAACGTTATTGATAGATATTGTTCTCTTCCTTACATGGGTCCACAATCTTGCTTTTCTGTCTGTTTTTTTTCCTGGGCACAGGACTGCGAGAATCACATGCAGCGCTTCTGCTGTGTTAGCCATGATTGGCACTCCATCCACCTTCCCGACCACCCACGTACCTGCGGATGGTCACAACGACCCTAGATGAATTTGTGGCAAAGACTGGTTAGGGATCCCGCGTGTAGAGCTGACAGATTTTCATATTAGGGTGTGACATGGTGACAAAAGGAAGGACAAAAAAAATCATTGTGTAGTCCGACCCATACATCCCCCTTTTCTCTGGTAATTCTACATAGGTGATCAGGTTAATAGTCTCAACCAATGAGAAAGTGACTTGACGATGATGTCATCAGTAGATGGAGGCATGGAGTTTTCACCTGGTGAGGCTCTGCTGTCTGGTAGCAGAATGTAGGCTATATATAGATGGAAATCCATGTGACCTGCAGCAAAACTGGGGGTGGGCCAATTGCTTCTCCAACCATGGCCTGGGATGTTTGTTTGATTGTTTGTGTGTTTATTTGTTTTGTTGCTTGGTTGGTTGAGGTCATCAAAGAATAAACAGGAAATCCATTTTCTGCTCGAGAATGGAAAAAAAAAAAAAAGCATTTCCCAGGTTGTTTTTCGGGGATGTTTTCTCCATGAAAATAACCAACACTGAAGTGTTTACAGAAATGACAGCAGCTAGAATACAGTGTTGAGGTGAGAGGCAACGGTCTAGGACTATGAATGAATGACTGTCGATGATGGGGTCCCACAAACGCAGTAATATCTGTGTGTGTGTTTGTGTGTGTGTTCTGTCTTTTGATATATTCCCTGTTTGCATATTCATAGAAGAAAACACTCGGGGGTCTGGACAGATTAGTGGATCAGATCAAAAATGCTGCCGAGGGCTGGAAGCTTCAAAATAAAGCGCTGGCAGAGAAAGAGTTAAGGCATCAATATGGAATGCTAGCTCATGCAAAGGTCAATGTAAAACTAAATTATTAAAGTTGACTATCAGCTCACTCTTCAACAAGACCAGACTAACTTACCAGCCAATTGTGTCATGACTGCTGCTAGTAGTATACAGGTTTATTTGTGTACCAGCTGAAATAGTCACCCAGGAGTGACCCCCTGCCTGCAACGTTGCCCCGGTTCATTCCCCTCGCTGGCCACCAGCACATCAGCAGCATGCTATCGGCCACAGGTGCTCTATATGTGCCTCTATAGCACACACTTAAACACACACGCACAGGAGCTCTAGCTTTCTGCACACTAGCAATTGAAGCAGTAAAGCAGTGCTTTGATAAAGCGATTTTCATCTGATGTTTAATTGATCAGCTTGCCGATAATGTGTGTGCGCGCGCGCGCGTGTGTTGAGGGGAGACTGACTCCTCTCTGGTGCTTCTCACATTTTTCCGGCGACCATCTCCGTGACCAGAGCCTCTTCTGTTAAATTGAACCGCCTACACGTTCTTCTAACGCTCACTAATGTCATGTGAAAGATCACGGTCTCGTCTCAGTTCCCCGGTGTCACTACTCATTTTTTGATGTCACATTCAGTTTGCAGGTTTTCATGGACCACCTTTGTTGCAAGTACTTGTCACAGTCTTTCAGAAGGACGGGTGAACAGAGCAGGTGGTAGTTTGATCTGTGGCTCCTCCTCGTGTCACAGTGTTCTTGAGTGCAATTTGCTAGTGAAGCCAGCTCCGCCATAATGGCTGTTGGGGGCTTGGATGAAGGAATAAATGCAGTGCATTACCAAAGTATTCTAACGCTGCGGCATGTAGGCGTTGACTCTCTGTTGTTTTAATATGTGGTATTATTACGCCTGTGAGGTAGGTTGAACTTTGCAGTGCACGAAATGGAAAAGAATAGTTCAAATACTTCACATATGTGTGCTTACATTCTAAATTTTAACATAACTGGAAATATCACTGACGCTCACAACACACCCACCCAAACTTAGAGTGCCACCCACTTGTCTATGTCTGTTCAAATTTATAAACACATATTATAATATTTAAACTGCCGTGATTGTGGGTGTCTACTCATGTACAGTGTACATTGTGTTTTGATACCTTTACTGTGAGGCGGTATGGTGATGCAGTGGTCAGCACTGTGGCCTCGCCGCAAGAAGGTTCCGGGTTCCAGTCCCGGCTCCATCACAGGATCTTTCTGTGTGGAGTCTCCATGTTCTCCCTGTTCCTGCGTGGGTTCTCTCTGGTACTCCAGCTTCTTCCCACAGTCCAAAGACATCAAGAGGGGACGAGGCTGATTGATACTCTAAATTGACTGTAGGTGTGGCTGTGAGAGTGAATGGTTGTCTGTCTCTGTGTTGGTCCTCTGATGGACTGGCGACCTGTCCTGGATGAACCCCGCCTCTCACCTGAAAGCCGCTGGGATAGGCTCCAGCCCCCCCCCCCCCCCTCCGTGACACTGAACAGGAGAAGCAGAAGAAAATGTATGTAAGGATGGATCGGACTTTTACTGTGTCTGTTACAACCACTGCCACCTACAGCAGGCAGTAACAATAGCACCAGCCCTACATTCGCACTGGTCCTGCCTGGTGCAGAGAGCACACGTTAGCATCACTCCTGCCTGGAGCAGGAAGTAAATGTCAGCATCACTCCCAACTGTAGCAGGAACTTAACATTAGCACCACTCCTACCTGTGGCAGGAACCTAACCTTAGCGTCACTCCTGCCTGTAGCAGAAATCTAACATTAGCACCACTCCTACTTGTGGCAGGAAGCTAACATCAGCACCATCACAACCTGTGGCAGGAAGCTATCGTTAGCATCACTCCTACCTGTACCAGGAAGCTGACATTGGCACCATTTCTATTTGGACGAGGAAGCTTACATTAGCAACAATCCTACCTATAGTAGGAAGTTAACATCAGCATCACCACTACCTGAAGCACAAAGCTACCACCAGCACCACTCCTACGTGTAGAAGCAAGCTAACGTCAGCACAACTTTTGGTGACATATAAATCTGTTTCATGAATACATTACATGAGGAGCTGGAAGATAACGTTAGCACCATTCCTATCTAGAGTAGGACAGTACATGAGCACTAGTGCTACATTAGCACTTGCCCTGCCAGAACCTGGAAGCTAATGTTAGCACCAGTCATACATTAGCGCTAGTCCTCCCAGGGGCTGGAAGCAAACATTAAAACCTCTCCTTGGAGTGGTACTAACGTTAGCACCACTCTAAGGAGAAGAAGGCTGTGTGTCGTGTATTTATAACCTGTGTGGCGTGCAAGGGAGAGATGTATGAATGTGTTTGTGTCAGGGATCAGAGCAAGCGAGTGTGTAGCAGTGCATACATGTTTTCGCAAGTTGACATCATGATTAGTGTCTCTGCTGGGTAATGCAGTTCAGAGAGTACTGACAGCTTGAGAGAAGTGCCATTACACAAGAAAAGTCAGCAAACAGTAAAATGAAGGGCTGGTATTGCATACCGGTGTGTTTTAGCAGGAACACAACAGTGTAACTGCGAGCGAGAGCCAGGCTGTGTCTGAAGGTTCATCTTAGCACATGTGCTCATGGAGGCTTGTCCTGTTGCTCATGAAAATGCGGGGATTTTAGCTGCCATCAGTTTACCTGCTGCCACTCAACTTTCTGTCCTCCTGTCATCTAGCAATGGTGCTGAGAGCAGCAAGAACATTCACTCTATAAACTCACCTCGAAGAAGCTGAATCTCTGTACCATGCAGTCCATCATTACACATAGCAATGAGAATACTACTTATGTATAGAATTTTGGCACAATGAAACTCAATACTACACTTTTTACACTGAAAAACGCATGTCAACGCGGGTTTGTGGACCCACATTTGCTCGCATAAGGGCGCATTCAAGCTTCCAGAAGACCCGGGTCTGAACTCCCACTGCGATGGCTGCGTGCCTGTGTGTCATTGCACTGACAACGTCATCATTTCACATAATCGTGCGGCGGAACACTGAGATGCAAACAAACAACAACATGAATGTCGGCGAGTCGAACGTTAGCGTTGTCGTTGCGTGCATTGCAATGATGTCTCTTTAGCAAAGCGTACAAACTTTGCGCAGATTGGAAAATGTCTGAGCGCTAATGCAGCGAAGGAGGATGGAGTTTTTGACGAGTCTGCATGGGAGCCGAAGAAGCTACAGGCACAGTGACAAAATCAGGATGCGACAGGAAGGTCGCGTGAAACCTGAGACGACGCGGGTTGCCTTTTTCACACTGCAGGCGAGCCGAGCCGCTAAACACTCGAGGCAGGTCGAAATGCCGAGTAGACACTTTCAGAGTGCCGAAAAACCCGTGTTCACCCGAGTTTTTGGTGCAGTGCGAAAGGGGTATAAAAGCAAGCAAGACATGTATTACCTTGTTTGAGTTCATATAGTTGATGGTCCCTGATCGAGTTCTAATATAGGTCAATAGTTACTGCCCGCCTTTTTACCAGCCTTTTAATAGTTTTGGAAGTAAATTTTCCCCACTGACGTGGTCGAAAAGCCCACCAAACAAGCGGATGATTCATGACCATAAATTATTCAATTCCACTCAAAAAGATAACAAGAAATATATATTACATTATGATTTAAGGAACTACTCACCCTATAAAGCATTGCAAGGGATAATTCTGACCCAGCATGGTTTATAAATACAATATTTTGCTGCTAGCTGACTTGAAAGTGTTATATCAAGAAACATACCCATCAATAATATAAGGGACATTGTGTTTCTGGAGCCAGGTTGCTGTTAGAGTGGCTGACGGTGTTGACTGCAGGAAA
This sequence comes from Aulostomus chinensis, assembly GCF_037954235.1. Classification (NCBI taxonomy): domain Eukaryota; kingdom Metazoa; phylum Chordata; class Actinopteri; order Syngnathiformes; family Aulostomidae; genus Aulostomus; species Aulostomus chinensis. The sequence goes on along the minus strand of NC_141320.1, from coordinate 57,541,100 downwards.
CATTTGAATGCTAACGATGGCTAACGCTCTACTTGTCGCTTATAAATCCTGTTGTTCTGAAAATAAATTCAAGGCTTCTACAGGAGCAGAAAGCTTCACTTTTAAACCTGCTTGCATGTGGTTAATGATTTTTTTTCCCCCCTCCCTGTGGAACTCTAGCTGGGCTCCATCCAGATATGAATGGCTGGGAGGGAGTGTACCGGGGGAATAAGCCAGAGACGTGCATGGCTTCCAGGCTATTTAAAGCCTCTATAGCTTGGCTGATACGAGAGGAATCAATAATCAATGCGAGGAAAGATAAAAGCTTGTATCTCAGATTCAGTGACAGAGAGGGTAGATCAGCCAGGTAGAACTCTTTTTCTCACATACATGATGGTAGAGGAAGTCATGCTGGTGCTGCGTCCTACAGGTTATTGAACTGATCCCATCATGCTTCTCCATGTTCATCATTCAGCCGCCATGTGAGACTAGGATCCAAGTTAGGAACACTGGAATACAACGAAAACTATTATTAATGTCATGTAAGAGTGCCGGCTTCCCGTTCCTCCCTCCCTTCTGGATCCACATCATCATCCGTGGAGACTAAATATAATTATTACACTGGTTGTGTGCTGACAAACACCTGTTCCACTAAGTGCAGCTCCAGTAAATCACAGCATTTAGCAGCTGCATTTAATATCAATTTGTCACTGACTGTGACTGTGTACTCACTGAACATTTGTTTGGGCTTTTAGGTCCAAATTATTTTGTCATCAGTGCTCTAAACCATGAAAATGTGTCATGGCTTTGTTTCTTGTTGGCTGTCATGTTGACAAAAGTGTCCCGTTAAGTTTCCCATTACAGCTTTGTGTTTCTCAGCGATTCTGATTTTACAGCCAATTTCAGGATGTCGCTGAGGATAAATCTCAGGAGGCCCACTTGCCCTCAGCGTCTTCATGTGGGAGGGATCCAGTCCAGTCCCTCAGAGGCCCGGCGGTACTGTATGTTCTCTCTGGTAATTAAGTGGTGATGTGCAGCTGGCAGCCAACGTTAAAGGTAAACCGTCTGGTCTCCCGAAGGGTCGCTAGATCAGGGAGGATCCGTCTTTACTGATCAAGTGTCAGCTCTCTTTCCTTTTGTCCTTGACTGCTCCGAAGGAATTCCACATCAAAAACCAGACTCTGACGGAGCTGAACGAGCCCGTGCGGTGACTCATTTGGGTCTCTGGCCCGTGAACATTTTGCGCTCGCGGCTCAAGCTCTCGGCCCTCCGCCAGGTCACCGTCTGGCTGCAGCGGCCGAGCGCCATTTCAGGTTGTGTCATTGGTGTCGGTCACGCTGCTGTCGTGCTGTCATCTCACGGTGCTACTTTTTAACATTAAACCCAGCACAATAACATGCTGTGGCATTTAGATAAAACTCTGATGATATTTCCAGGACTTTTCAGGTCATTTCATATTTCCACTCTGATGTTTGCTGCAGATTAAGCTGCTGCAGCTGCTCCGGATGGACTCAGCAAACACATCGCTGCTGTCAGGAGGAAATCTCTGTTGTCTCCGAAATGCCAACATTTAATTGACTTGTTCACTTTGTCCATGTGAGTTTATCCTGCAGGTGAGGAGAGAGCATGGATGTGCCCTCGCTAGGAGGAAGTGAGGTCATCAGCAGTAGTAACTGGTGGTTATTACATCAGACAAATAGGACCTGATCAGGTCCCAGAGGGTGTGGCTTACAGGTGAACAGCAGGGGAGCAGTTCCTGCAAACTACTTAAGTGTGTGTTCAAAGAGAAAGTGTGTGTGGGTGTGTATACTTCTCGGGAAACAAGAGCTTTCTCACAGTTTTTTTCAGTAAATAGATAAAAAGGTGATTTGAAGTACAGAGCTGATACCCAGAAGTGTAGTAACTGACGAAAAGTTCCAGGTCATGGTTTGTGTTCAACGTACATGATGAAAAGGATGCGTGTGCCTGTGCACGCGCACACGTATGAAGGGAGCGTGTGATTGGTGGTCTTGAAGACGTCTGAGCTCTAATGTTGAAAGGCTCTGCAGGACCCTCTTCACCATCACTAACTTGCTCACTGGAAAGATACTTTTAATGGCCACTGGGCCGCTCGTGTCCTCACGGAGGTGTCTGGTTCGCGCGCGCGCTCACACGCACACGCACACACACTCTGCCTCTGTGTAAGACACCAGCGTGGTCGTCAGGAGCAACCCGGGCCAGTCGTCTCTCTGGAGGATTAGGTGAGTCGGTTCAGGAGTGCGTATTCATATCAGATCAATAATCCGGGCCGGTTCAGTTGAGGGGGCACTGTGGAAGTATCAGATTATCTCTAATAGCAGTAGACAGGGGAGGATTCCACCTGTACAGGTGTGCTTTATCCCAAGAACATCCATGAGCCCTGGAGAAGGCTGTACTTCATCTCTCCAGATGAAGGCTCGGTAACACTGCAGTCTATTTCCAGGACACGCGGCTTTGAGATGAGGCTGTGACTAATCTGCACACATCCCGGGGAGTGCCTGGTAGGCATGCGTCTCCTCGCCTCCTTTGAGGGATGAGAGGAGGTAGGGAGAGTGGAGAGGAGGAGGGAGGGGAAAGGTGGGGTGGAGAGAGGAAATCCAGGGCCTGCGGTCATTCTACAGGGTGAAGAAGGCTGCTGCCTAGTAATCCCCCCCCCCCCCCTCCTATCATCGCCTGCACCTCACCATGACAAACTGGATCTGCTCTGTATCAAGGAGCCACAGGCCACTGCTCCTCTCTTTGCTCCTTTCTTACCCAGCGGTCCTCATCCTATTTGTCATTTACACTGGCTGGGTCAGCTGGCAGGGACACACTGGTGCTGCCAGGCTGAGCCGCCAATCTCCTGTAGCCAACAAAGACCAGTTAGCCCAGCAGCAGCGCTCACAGACAGCCTAATGGGTTTAAGAGCATTTGCTCATTTGTCAACAAGTTTTAGGTGAGACTGAATGAGCTGGGAGCCAGGAGGACTGGTCTGATGCTGGACTGGTACTGGTCCAGCTCCGAGGCCGGGCTCGGGCCTCCACTTAGGCCCTCAGCATGTTCGATCTATCACTGTTGACATTTCCAAAGATCTTTCATGCTGAAATGAAGAATGAAGTTGATTCCCTGAGAGACACTTGGTTCTTTCCGTTATAGGTGATGTCTCTGAAACCTCACGATTCCATTTAATGTCAAGATTTTGGGTCACATTTTGATTCGGAATCAACTGATTTATTTGCACCATTGACCCCAAATCCTGTTGCTCCATTTGCATCAATAAAGAACAAATCAATCACACTGCAGCTGTAACACAGTCACATAGTTCCTGATCATTTCAGGCTGGAGAACATCTGACGCCACCGTTAGCTTAATTTATTTATTCAGTAGCATTGAAATTAACCAGTGAGGAGCAAAAGAGTGCTAGCATCCATGGTGTGGGGAGAGAAAGGGAAGTGCAAAGTTGAATTATGGGGATTGCTGCATTCATCTGCTCAAGACCTTGCCCTGGTCCAGCTGTGAGGCGGGGCTGGTCTGACCTGGACAAGGGGGGTGGAGCTTGGTGATGATGTAACACGGCAAGACAACAAGTGTTTATATCAGACTCTTGACGATGATGAGTTGATTATGTTACCAGACCCAATATGTAAAGTAGCAGTAGTGAGTGTAGTAGTGGTTGTAGTCTTAGTAATAGTGATAGGGGTTGTAGAAATAGTACTAGTGGTAGTAATGGCACAAGTAATACAAGTGGTTGTAGTGGTTCTCGTGGTAGTATTAGCACTAGTGGTAGCAGAAGTACTAGTGATAGTGGGATTAGAGAGAGGGAGACAGAGGGAGTAATCCTTTATTAATCCCTTCCGGGAAATTGGGAAATTACACACCCAAATTGCCTGATACAGCTATCACAAATAATCACTACTAGTGGTAGTAGTAGTGTACTAGTGGTGGAAGTTCTAGTGGTGATGGTCACAGTAGTACAAGTGGGAGATTTTTTAGTAGTAGTGGTGGTAGTAGTATGACCGGTGATGGAGTTATTACTCATGGTGGTAGTACTAGTGGTAGCAGTAGTAGTATAGTTCACAAGTATAAACAGACACTGCAAGACACTGGGGAGTGTGGTGAAGCTGTCCAGCAGGCAATGTGTGGTCATGCTAACAAACATGCTAACGATGTTAGCGTAGTCGTAGTAATGTGGAGCTGGCTTATCTACACTAGAGGTCATTACCAACAACCTGCCCTGATCACTTCGGAGAGCCCAAGTCACTGCTCAGGGGCTGTCTGAAGTCTGAGAACCCCCCCCCCCCACACACACACACACCCACACACACACACACACACACACCCATAAAGGAGGTTCAATCACTGCTGGTTGTATTGTGTTCAGCGAAAAGAGAGAGAAACCTGCTCTGTAGATAAGAGACTCCCTGCTGTGGCTGAGTCCAGCCAGAGGAGGAGATGAGAGCTCTGATCTCCCCTTCTTTAAGCCACCCACGTGGAGGCGGATAATTAGAGTGAGATCATGGTCATCAGACTCATCAGTGCTGACATCTCTGCTTGTTTGTATCATTCCAGGCTTCCTGAGCACAGGGGACCAGGCAGCCAAGGGCAACTATGGGCTGCTGGACCAGATCCAGGCTCTCCGGTGGATCAAAGAGAACATCCAGGCCTTCAAAGGAGACCCAAAGAGAGTGACCATTTTTGGCTCAGGGGCCGGAGCATCCTGTGTCAGCCTGCTCACCCTCTCACATTACTCTGAAGGTATGTGCACTCTCAGAGAGGACCGAACACATGTGGAAGAGGAGACGTAACATCGGCACGGTGGCGATAACGCCTCCGCTAACTGTAACTCCAGTGAAAGCATCACTTCTTCTGATTCCTGAAAATGTCACACTGAATCAAACCGCGGGTTGTTAGTTTGGAGAAATGTAAGACTGCTGAGTAAAATCTCATGACAGAATCAAAGCGTCCCAGCTCATGTTCTGAAGCATTAGTCATCATGTTCCATCCGCTCTGTACAGCAGCCGCTCTCACACTTCCTTTATTTCCTTAAAAGCATTCTGCCCGTCATATTTTCCCCGAGTTTTTGGAAGGACGACAAGAAGCATTCTAGGTGTATATTAAAGAGAACTAAAACACACTGCTGCAGGAAGATGGACTGGAGGACTGGAGGACTGCAGGGGACAACAAGCCGACTACCTGTGTGTGTGTGTGTGTGTGTGTGTGTGTGTGTGTGTGTGTGTGTGTGTGTGTGGAGAACACACATGCCCATTATCGTTCTGTATTTACATCTTGCCTTGGATGCATTATTAAAGCAAAGACTCTATGGTTGTTCTTGGAGACGCTCACTGAGCCCTCGGCTTCCCAAATGAAAACTGAACTGTTTCAAAGACGTTACATTAATAGAGCAGACGAAGAAGAAAGCATGCGCCAGAGGACGGAGGCTTCGGAGGACTGGAGCTGAGAAAGTGCTGCAGCAGCTCCCAGGCCTCTTTCCTCTCTGCATGCAACAAATACAGGCTTTGTGAAAAATGCACCTTCCCACAAATTTCAGCTTTCATCCTGTTGGTGGAAGTCCGTCGGGTGTACCGAGGAGACAGCCTGAGGCCGAGCTGCTCCAGGGTTGCACTGATTAGCTCTGTTTCATCAGTTCCTCTTTCAGGAGGATGAGCAGGTAGACGCATGTCCTCCTGCAGTGATGGTGGGAAGCAGAAACACGTGCAGTTAAGACCATCAGCTACTGCCAATGTGTGTATGGAAAGTAGCTGACAGCAGCAGCAGAGCCAGGCCTTGAGGGGAATGTCTGCTGTGTGCTCAAAACCTCTTTTCCAGGCCTGCTTGAGTCACCGCATCTTCGTTAGTATTTATAGCAGTGTGAGAGTAAGTACACACAACTGCAGCTCTCAAGTTGATGGAGACCCACTTGCTAAATGGCAACTGTGAAGCAGGATTTGGAGAAGGCCTGACCCAGGTCCCCCCCGAGTTACACACCTTGGCAGACCCAGTCCACCAGTAACACACCCTCGCAGGGTTAGTCCCCCTGTTACACACCCTTGCAAAAGACGATGACAGCTAAACTCAACAAGAAGGCAGTGGATGCTCAGGTTAAACAAACAATGATCGAGGCGTCAAAAACATCAATTTGCAGTGTGTGTGTGTGTATGTGTGCGCGCACATCCGTGTGTCTGTGTGTGTTTGACTAATGCCAGCTCCACTCTCAGATTTGTTCCAGAAGGCCATCATCCAGAGTGGTACGGCTCTATCCAGCTGGGCGGTCAACTACCAGCCTGCCAAGTACACGCGGGCTTTGGCTGAGAAGGTGGGCTGCAACATGCTGGACACCATTGACCTGGTGGAGTGTCTGCAGAACAAGAACTACAAGGAGCTCATTGAGCAGTACATCACTCCCGCCAAGTACCACATTGCTTTTGGGCCTGTCATCGATGGAGACGTGATCCCGGATGACCCGCAGATCCTCATGGAGCAAGGGGAGTTCCTCAACTATGACATCATGCTCGGGGTCAACCAAGGGGAGGGCTTCAAGTTTGTTGATGGTATTGTGGACAGTGAGGACGGTGTGTCTGCCAATGACTTTGACTTTGCGGTGTCAGACTTTGTGGACCACCTGTATGGCTACCCTGAGGGGAAGGACACACTGCGGGAAACCATCAAATTCATGTACACAGACTGGGCTGACAAGGAGAACCCAGAGACCCGGCGCAAGACCTTGGTGGCTCTCTTCACTGACCACCAGTGGGTGGCGCCGGCGGTTGCCACAGCGGATCTCCACGCCCAGTATGGCTCGCCCACTTATTTTTATGCTTTTTACCACCATTGTCAGAGCGACATGAAGCCCAGCTGGGCTGACTCGGCCCATGGCGATGAGGTTCCCTACGTTTTCGGGATCCCCATGATCGGCCCGACTGACCTCTTCAACTGCAACTTCTCCAAGAATGACGTGATGCTGAGCGCCGTGGTCATGACCTACTGGACCAACTTCGCTAAGACAGGGTGAGTTTATATCCTCTTCATATGTGTTTTTTTCTCATTTGTCTGCTCAGTCACATGACTCAAACCTCCAAAGTTGGTCTCCTTTTAGTCAAGAGGTGAAGGCACAAGAGGAACCCAGAGACGGTGGTCTGGACGTCCTTGTTTCAGCGAAACAAAAAACCAAACTGAGGGTAAAACCTTTTCACAGCAGGATGAAGAGTTGAGATGTAGATGATTTTTCAGCCCGAAGCTAAAGCTGATTATATGTAGCATCATACAGCCGTAGAAGTGTAACACCTACGGATGGAAATCGCTGAAGCCTCATGTGCTGCAGAGTGAAAACAGGCAATTATAAGCCTTTTATCCTGGTGGGCGGGGCCTGGTGTTGGCCAGGGGTCACTAGACAATAAACCAACCCTGACTGTGACCCTTTAGTGGCAGGCCAACTGAAGCAGCCATGCTTGTCATGTTTGTCTCACTCTACTTTTTGTCACTAGCCTCATTTCTGTTTTGGAGTTGCTGCTTTATGTCAAACCAGTTCTTTGTGTCTGGGAGGGAAATGGTGGGCTGGAGCTGAGCCGGGATTATCAGCTGTGATCGTGAAAGAAACAATAACAGCCAATGGTGCTGAGTCTGCTACATCTCTGTTTGTGTATCGGGGATTGGTGGTGGTGGTGGTCTTGGTGGGGGGGGGGGGGGGTCTGTTGCCAAGCCCCCAGCAGTATGGACAGAAGACCTGCACCATCACAGTCTTAAGCAATGATCCAGATGTTAGCATCCAGTCCTAATGACACTGTTCCAGTTTAGAGAACAGCTGTGTGTGTGTGTGTGTGTGTTTGTGTGTGTGTGTGTGTGTGTGCCTAGTCTTTCCTCATCCTCATCAACGTTCATCAACATTGCCATTATTGATTATAGATCTGTCTTGATTAGAACCGAGCTGAGAGCCTCCAAGCGTCGTAGCTGAAAAACAGGTTGTATTGTGAGTTCTTACATTTGATGATTGAGCTGTGGTCAGCTGACTTCATCAGCCTAGTCCCCTACAGTTTCACCCTCAGTAACCGTGTACACGCGTGTAACCCTCTAATGGAAGCTGACACTCGCGTCTCGGTTTAGCATGTTTAGCATGTTTCTTAATCCCAGGTGGCGTCCAGGCCAGCAGAGAGTGGGAGTGCTCCAAAGATAGCCTCTGAGAAGGGTATCAACAAAGCTTTGTCAAGAGTTCAAGTGGAGGTTAATCAGACCAGTCAAAGCCTCCTGCTGCTGCAGCGCAGCTGGATTTGCTGCCTGTTTCTATTTGAATAAGGTTTTTGTTTTCACACACCTTCAGATTAGAGATGCTGCGTCAGCAGCAGCCTTGTCCTAGTGAAGCGTAAGTGTGTGTGTTTCCCTGGGACTGAGACCGTAATGAGCAGCTAGTCCCACACCATGTTCTTGCTGACTGTAGAAATGAATATCTAGAGGGGAACACATCTACTTGACTCCACAGTTGCCTTGGAGACAAGTCTGAAACATAAGAAAAACGTTAGAATGTTTTAATACACTAAAACTTTTCCACTCCAGCTGCAGAAGTATAAAACCAAGACCCTAGTTGGAAACACATCCTTCGAACATACTCGTGAAAATACTCACATCACCTTCACTGGAATATCTATCTCAAGTTTTATCTGAAAAGATGAACAGTCTTAGTCCAGGTCACCCTGGTTATACTGCAGTAATCGTTGACAAGTACCAATAACTTCCCCAGTACTTCCCTGAAGCTGCTTTGGTGGGTTTGAGTCTTCTGGAATGTTCTGTCATGTTCCTGAAATCATTTCTGTCATCTTGGTACATCCAAGTGTGTCTTGCTAATAACAAGGTGAGTTTGTTACTGGACCAACATGCTTTGAGTGATGTACAGTTGAAAACTTGAGTAGTACTTCATATTGTGATTAGTACGGTCAATAAATATGCAGATGACTCAGTGATTGTCCATCTGCTCCGTGACAATGAGACCACCCACAACCCCATCATCATCGGATTGTACGGTGGTGTGATGAGTCTAACCTCCTAGTTAACAGATCTAAAACTAAAGATATGTTCATTGACTACAGGAGGAAGAATTATGTAAATGAAGTCATTGTGATAAAAGGTCAGACCATTGAGTAGGTGCAGAATGATAAAAACCTAGGGATTATAATTGAGTCGAAACTGTGAGGCGATTTGTAACAAGGGTCAATTGGCATTGTTTGAGGAAATTGTCATACTTTCACATTGAGCCAACGGTTCTGTCATAAGTCTTTTAAAAACAAAAACAAAAAATCCTTGAAACAGATCGTTAAATGGTCCTGTCGACTGGTGAGTCTCAGCTTTACCCAGCATCCCTTTACAGGGAATAGCTGACGCCATTTTAAATGATGTTTCACACCCCTTGACAGGAATGTTCAGCTTCTTCTTCCCTCTGGATGGAGGTATCTAGTCCCTCGGGGCAGAACAAAGAGGTACAGACGCAGCTTTGTTCGAGCAGCCGTAACTATACTTAACAAGTTGTACCCCTTCCGCACATACTATCTATTTATTCAATTATTTATTGGCGGCCCTAAGTGTATTTTATCCTTTCTTAACCTAAAAAGGTATTTACTTTAGATTTTATATGCGATCTGTACTGATTCATTGGTTTTATACTTCCTGGTCTACATATTTGCTCTGATAGACAGAACCTTGTGCACTTTAGCATCAAACATTTTATTACCATGTTAAGGGACTTTGATAATGTTTTTGTGGGGTTCTCCACAACCAATCTACCTACGGGTACAAATAAAGTAACCTTCGCCTTAAGGTGTACTCTAAGATCAGAATACCTGCAAAGTCTCCATTTGACTGTTTATATTCTGGTCCAGGTGTTGGGTCAGGTGTGTGTGGCACACAACCATCTCTGGCTGGATCTCTGGGGGTCCTCCTGGTCTGGAATGATCACATCCTACTAAATGTGGTCCAAAGTGGGATTGTAGGGAACTGGGTCATGGGTACCCACTGATGCACGAGGTAGAAGGAAGGACAGCTGGTCTGGTCTGACCCCTTCAGTCCACCATACCACTAGAGGTTTAGGGGAGCCCACCATAGGAGCCCCTTAGTGATCTGTTTAGAGGTCTTTGGAATAACACCATGGGACCCCCTCAGAGGTCTGGATCATCAGCTGGTGCCACAGACCACTTAATTAGGACCCCTAGATGTTCAACAGTTTTCTCAGGAACATACCCATATTGTGTACTCCTTCAATAAATACACACTTGTACAGTCACAGCTATACTCACACACACAGAGTACATCTGTCAGGAGGATTGGTGCTGACAGGCAAGGCTTTAGATCCCCACTGTGGTTGGATGTCATCAGGGACAATCTCTTGATCTCAGGCTCCTTCCCCTCATCAGCACCTGTGTGTGTGTGCGTGCGTGCGTGCAGTGTGCGTGTGTGTGTGTGTGTGTGTGTGTGTGTGTGAGTACATGTGTTTGTGGCCTACAGACCTGCTATTGTACCAGCTTACCCCATCACACGTCCTGGTCCTATTGAACACAATCCAGATGGGGCTTTTTTTTTTTCTGAAATTATAAATAGAAGACAAGCAGTTTTGGTCTTTGGAAGCTTGTCCTGCACTTGGTCTTTATTTCATTAAACTATACTGGAAGAATGAATTTGTGGAGCAGTGTGTCTGAAAAGAATTTAGAGTGTGAGACACTGCAGAAGTCCTGCAGCAGTCATCATGTGAGAATAAGTACATTTGAGAGAGCCTCTCCTCCACGGACTGCGCTATGGTTTCATTGTAACCACCGATGGCAGCACAACTCCCAGTTAGCATCAACAGATTGGAGCCTGATGGAAACATATGAAGGCAAAGCATGTCTTGTGCAGTCGAGTGAGCAGGGAGGCCTCCAGCGGTGCCGGTGCTGGAGCCCGGCTCATTCCCTTGCACAGCACTGGCATATTGTAGTAGCATATGTTAGCGGTGAGATGACAGGCCTTAAGTGAAAGCCTGCCACATGCTAGCACTGCCTTATGTAGCCTTCCATATGTAGCCACCAGCTGGAGGGCAGACCAGTTATCATGGTAACTAGCACAGTAGACACAGCACAAAGCTCAGGTCCATGGGAACGACGTCAAAACAGAACCAGAATCTTGCTTTTCCCCAGAGGGGGCGCCAGACTCAACACAGTCGCTGCTTTGAGAGTGAAGACCTCCTCTCCTACATGGGTGTGGCGTATTCAGGTGCTAGAGCTTTACAGAGCCTCTGTCACACGTTCCAGCTCTGGTCCATCAGAAGGGTTCTTTTCCCCTCCAGCCAGAGGCGACGTTCAGTATTTCAGGACCACTGGATCTATGCCGCCCAAATTCAAACAAACAAACAAACAAACAAACAAACAAACAAACAAAACCCAGACTTGGGAAAATAACAGTGTGTTAAGTGTGTAAACTTACTTCCTATCAGCTCATCATAGCAAGACAGTCTTGATTTGTAAAGACAAGTGATACGTCCTGTACCACAGGGACAGGAAGTCAAGTGACATATTTCTTGCTCCGATTCCAGTGGCTACTTACCATGAAAATGAAATGGTCACATCATTAAGTGAATTACTTCATTCCTGTTTGGAAAGCAGTGAACCACAAAAGTCTTAAGTCTAACATTACACATTTATACTACTTATAATTATATACTTATCATGTTTTTTAGTGCTGATGTACCCATGTATCACACAGTGATGCACATAGATGTGGAGCACCAGGCAGGTCTCTCTCTGTCTCTGTCTCTGTCTCTGTCTCTTTCTCTCTCTCTCTCTCTCTCACACACACACACACACTCCTATTGTCTCTCCTGCTGAGGGGGGAGTTCAGAGGTGAGTCCTTGCTCTTCAGTATTCATATACCGCCCCCTCCCTCCGACACTGCCCCCCCCCCAACAACACTCTCACACAGCTTCAAGGTTGTCGTCTAGCCTTCACTCCCTCTGACCTCTGCAAACTTAATGAAATCTCTCTGTCGAAGAGGCGGCTCTTTTCCAAACGACAGAAAAATAACAGCAAGATGGAGTATGAAGGAAATGTGACAACAAAGCCGAAACGTGTCATTAGAGCTGAGAGGAAGCGCAGCATTTAGTCAGCTGGAGCGTTCAGACTGAGTCACCTTGAGCTGCATTAGCGTGGAACAGAGGAGATGTAGATGGCTCTGACTTGAGTGAATCACTGCTGAGAGAACATGATGGACAGCTGCTGCTTTCTCCAGCACCATGTTCATGTGTTCATGTTTACATGGCGACAAAGACACAAATTCATCTTGTTCTTTGTGATTTTTTTTTTTTTGCAGAGACCCGAACCAGCCGGTCCCACAGGATACCAAGTTCATCCACACCAAGCCTAACCGCTTCGAGGAGGTAGCCTGGACCAAGTACAACCCCAAAGACCAGCTCTACCTTCATATCGGCCTCAAGCCTCGTGTGCGAGACCACTACCGCGCCACCAAGGTGGCCTTCTGGCTGGAACTGGTCCCACATCTCCACAACATTAACGAATTTTTCCAGTATGTGTCCACCACCACCAAAATACCCCCACAGGACACCACCCCTTACCCCTACACCAAGCGCTTCCCTGGTAAGAATAACTGGCCCTCCACCACTCGCCACCCGGGAGTCCCATCAGCCAACACCAAGCAGACCACTGACCAGCAGCGAAGTGGCGATCTCACCGATGAGTCCACCGTGGTCATTGAGACCAAGCGGGACTATTCCACCGAGCTGAGCGTCACCATTGCTGTGGGAGCCTCCCTCCTCTTCTTAAACATCTTGGCCTTCGCCGCCCTGTACTACAAAAAAGACAAACGACGGCACGAATCCAGCCGCCGCGTCCTCACCCCCCAACGCAACTCTGCCCCCAGCAACACACCGTCCACGGCCAACGACGTGGCCCACCTTCAGAGCGAGGAGCTGATGTCCCTGCAGATGAAGCAGCAGCAGCTGGAGCAAGAGCACCACCACGAGTGTGATACGCTACAGACCCATGACACGCTGCGCCTCACCTGCCCCCCCGACTACACGCTCACCCTGCGCCGGTCGCCTGATGACATTCCTCTGATGACCCCCAGCACCATCACCATGATCCCCAACTCGCTGGCTGGCATGCAGCCACTGCACAACTTCAACACTTTCGGTGGCAGCCAGAACAGTACCAACCTGCCCCACGGCCACTCCACCACACGGGTATAGCTCCGCCGGGAGGGGGCGGAGCCACCACCTTCACAGAGGCACATCGAAGTAACTGACTGACGTCTCAGCAGAGGTTATTTTGCTACCATGCCTTCTGGAAAAGTACACACAGTATCAGTCTACGAGTGAATGTCACTACAGTAATACGTCAGCCGAGGGACAACTGTTAATACTCCTGATACACATCATGGTGGAAGATGTTCTGCTGAGTGAACACGGAACGTGTGGAACATCCATTATCCTCCATGTATGAGACTCCTGACTTGGGCACAGAATTCTACACCCCAGCCTGAAATGTATTTATTAAGACTTTGTTAAAAAAAAAAAAGAAGAAGAGAAAAAGGCATTTCGAAGTAAAAAAAGAAAAAAGACGGAGGTACTTAAAAGGCTCCCTCTAAAAGTCTTTCTTTTGGCTGAGATCCTTTTGTTTTTTCCAGCTTGTATTTTCTTTCCAGGTGTGTAAATATATGGGAACGTGCGTTTTTGCCAGTATCACCCGTGTTTCATTACTTTTCTATTTGACCAAAATGCGAACACAATCTCATCCTGGAGAGTTGCACATTGTGTGTCTGCTGGCCGTCATACACACTCCTGTATTGTGCGTTGTTTTGTTCCCACTCTGGAGTCGCAGCATGTCCAGGAAGAGCTTTACTCCACCCCCCAACCCTGCCCCCTCCCTCCTCTCGGTGGGCTTCTTTTCTGTTCTACAGTCTCAGCAGCTACAATGTGACCAGCAATGTATCATTTAGAATTAAAGACGGCCGTGAAGATTCTTTTGTATCAATATTAGTTGAGTATCTTTGTAAAGAAATATATGTTCTATGTTATTTCAAAATGTCATATGCTAGCAATATGTAAAGTATTGTGCCAGGCTTGTGATATATTTTGGGTTACAAAAGCAAGTGAATGAGTGTAAATATTAATAATATTATTATAAAATGACAACTAAAGTAATCATTAACTCCTTTTGTTTTGCATCCTATTACAAAAAAAATTGGAAGTACATCCAGGGGATTTTAAGCTACATTTGTAAATTATATATATATATATATATATAAATATATATATGAAGGAAAAAAAAAGATATATTCTTGCCATTTGGTCCCTGAACTGGAGAAGATAACAAGGGTTTTAATGTAGAGTTTAAAAATCCTCAGTTGGTCTTATATTTGTTTGAGGTTTTGCCTTAAGTGATAATAGAGATATTTCTGGCTGGACACCTGTATAAACTTTTTCTGCAACGTTTTTTAATAAAATATCACAGTATTTTCTAAAAAAAGAGAAAAAAGAAAGCTGGGAGGCTTGACTATTGGCTGTGTAAATGTGATGTCTGTGTCGCTTTGATCTGACTCTTTGTTCTTTATAAAGGATGGGGAGAGTTGCTCTTCTCCGACTGTTGTATAAAATCGACAAGTTTTAGTTTTTTGTTTTTTTTAACGATGGTATATTTCAACCAGGCGTCTTTGTTTCCTGCTGCCATACTGGCTCTCTGCTGCTCTTCTTTCTTCCAAAAATGATTCTGATGTTTCTGCTTTGATCCTTTAATCCTTCTGTCAGCCGTCTCGTTCGCTAATATCCTTCACTTTTTTTTCATTTTTTCTGTTCTTAAAAAAAACACCCCAAAAAGTCCATGTCAGATTTATGATGTGGTCTTACACTGCACTGCGCACACACACACACACACACACACACACACACACACACACACACACACACACACACACACACACGCCAGGATGAGGATTGAAATGTTGATGTGTTGGATTTATTTAATAGCGCAGAGTGATTGGTAAAATATTGAAATAAAAAAATACCTTTTAAATCAGGAAATAATACCTGTAGTACAAGAGAAAACATAGTACTTGCAGTAACTTGTCAGTGATCTTGACGAGGAGAACATCAGAGAACATCTGAACCTTTAATGAGAAGCTTCTCAGTATTCATGTACATCAAAGGGTCAGTGTCATAATACTAGTGCTGTTAATACAGGAAAAGAATGAGGTGGAAGGATCACAGTACTACTATGAATCTAGAGTACACACTTCATATCACAATACTGCCATGTATCTAGAATATTCAGTTGAGCCTCATGTCAGGGGGACAAAATGCACTTCTTCTGCACGAACCTTGATGGTAGTTTTTATCATGTCATGTGACAGCCCAACCCTCCTGTCAGTCACCTGTCACCTGTAGTCCTGCTACTGGTGAGCAGCAGCAGTGCCGTGCGACTGCAGCAGCTCGGCCCTCTCCTCTGACGCGGGTGCTGGCGCTGGCGCTGGGCACGCCGACTCCTGGAGCTGCAGCACTGCAGCGGCTGCTGGAGTCTGACACAATCGATAGCTGCAATCCAGCACTCGAAACTTCTCAAACATCGAATTGCATCTGTAAACAGTTTGGGTTGTGCCAGCGAGGCGGAATCCTCCGAGTGCTTCGGCCTTTGTGAATTTCTTTTGTACTTCGTAAGAGAAAACAAGACCCGTGTCGGAGCTGACACTCACTTCCAGACTCTAGGCATCCTGTACTCAGTAAACTGCCCCTCCATACATCTCCTCTCACTACTCAATCTATTGATCTCCTTCACAACAAGCCAAGCAAATTAGCTTTTGACTTAAACCTGAAGTGACAGGAGGAAAATTGAAATCTTTAATAGTAATCTGCAGTTACTGAGGTGGAGTGGATGTCTCCATAGAAGCCCCTGTGACATTTGCAAAGCACCTCCATAATTTAACCATGGAATTCTTTTTATGGAACACGTTCTTTCATTAGCGGAATTGTTTGATCCATAATATATGATCCAGCGAAGAAGAGATGAATATTTATTTGTCGACTGGTGTGCAAGCGAAGCAGCCCAAAAGTGCCGGCACCTCTTTAATTGGCATGTTGTTTATGCTTTGGGTAATGGGGTGGAGGTGAGGAGCGATGCAGGCAGCATGGCGGTGGGGTGGGGTGGGGTGGTGGTGGGGGTGGCTGGATGTGAATACTGGAGACTTGACTGCAAGTTAATTAAGCTGGCAACAGCGTTCCATCACTCAACCTTGGTCCCAGAACTGTCATTCAAGCGCACCCCTCTCCAGGCAGCCATTACCCGGCATATCGATCGTCAGAGTGACACGCTAGCTCACCAAATGGGGGTGGGCAGAGACGGGGGCTCGCCGTGCACCAGTGTGCTGGGGGGGACGCATTAGGGGGTTGGAAACGCTGCAGAAAACAAGCTTTGACCAGCTGCAGCAGAAGCAGTACAAACAAGAGTTAAGATGCAAGTACTGGCTGCACCCCACCCACCCACACATCCACAGAATCGCACGAACACACACACCCACACACCTACACACACGCGCATCTACATGCAGATTTGGGTAAGGAGATTTAAAACCTCAGTCCCATGATGCTTTGCCGCAGCACCTGTGACATCAGTGCTGGAACAGAAGAGGAAGCTGTCCAATAGTCTGAAGGTGAGGTGAGGACAGTGAGTCTACGTGTGTGTGTGTGTGAGAGCCATAAAATCCTCTGAAGGTTTATTGTGTTAGCAGGAGTAAACTTTCACAAACACTACAACAAAAACCTATTTAAAAAAAGTACAATACTTTTCTTCAAAAACGAGTCCGTCAGAGGACACGTTGACTTGGAGACATGCAGGTTCACCAACTATCTTCAGTTACCAACTGGGAACTTCAAAGGAATTAAAGGCTCAATTTCTACTGCTAATGGATGTCTACATAGCCAAGAGCAACGGTGAGGTTTCTCCTCAGCAGGGGGTTGAGAGCGGCGAGCAGCTCGATCCCTGTTAACAGCAACTAGAGACGAGAATACAGGAGCTGCATTTAACTAACAACTGCCTGGAGTAACTAGCACAGTAACAAGAACCAGCCGACCTTCAGGAGGAAATGAACACCAATGTAACACCAGAACCACAACGGGTAGGAAAGCTCGCTGGGTCAGGTGTGAACATAGCTCCTTCCGTCAGCAAGCAGGACACACTCACACGTGCTGCGCTACCATCCTACTGGCTGGTTCCTGGACGTGTTCGTCATGGAAACAGCAGCAGGAGGGGAAGACAGAGGATGATGAAGGGGGGAACATTCAATTGTGTGACTCCAATTGGAGAAATATGTTGCTTACAATTTGCTGTACTAAAATTGGACTTTGGTCCATTCAGCTGTACAGGCTTCATTTGTGTGTAATGGACCATCCAGCAGGAGAGAGCGCGCCCGGCCCCGACGCTGGCACGGTGAGCTGGAGGCAGAAGGGGGAAGCAGCTGCTAAGCTCGCTTTGCTTACGCTTCCTCACAACATCCAGCTGAAGACGCTCGTTTAACATGTTGACATGCGTAGCTGAGAGCCGAGAGATTGACAGGGAGGAAGAGGAAGGAGATGCTGCAGCAGGACACTTGTTGTAGTTGGGATAACTAACCCTAACTAACCTACAACAGTACCAGGAGGCCCACCGATATCCACGAGACGCCTAGAGTTGATGCAGATACGCTGATGAGGACACAGTAGAGCAATCACAGGAAGCAGGTGCTCCAGTTTCATCCTTCCAGGATATAAATACTCTGTTACTTCATCATTTGCATATACAATGTTTGTTTGCACCAAAGTTGTGAGCGGTGAGTAGAAAATGTGCTGAATTAGGTGACTCAGCTCCAGAATGATGATGACAATGACGACAGAACGAAAACCTGAACAGAGCTTTCAGCTCAGTTCGCAGACCAAAAGGTTCAACTGTCACACGACTGTTACACATGAACGCCACACATGACCGTTACACACACTGTTAAACACGGTTGTTGCATGACTGTTCCAGACGACCACTAACCACAAACTTCACACATAAATGCTCTATAAGGCCACTGCACACAACCATCACACATGACCATTACACTTGGATGTTGCACATGACTGTTACACACAATTGTTACACACAGCCGTGACACACGACTGTTAAAAAAGCGTGCTACACTCACCCCTTAGTGTACTATTACACACGATGTTACACACAATCAATAAATGTAACCACCACACACTGCCATTACGGACAACTGCTACACACAACTGTTACACAAAACTGTTACACATGCCTACTACTACACACAATCACGACACTTGCCTGTTACACACAACTATTACATTTGATGTTACACACGACCAATAAATATAACCACCACACACAGCCATTACAGACACCCGCTACACAAAACTGTTACACATGACTACTACTACACACGATCACTACACATGACTGTTACACACAACTGTTACATATGATGTTACACACAAACAATAAACATAACCACCACACACAGCCATAACAGACACCCGCTACACACAACTGTTACACATGACTACTACTACACACGATCACTACACATGACTGTTACACACAACTGTTACATATGATGTTACACACAAACAATAAACATAACCACCACACACAGCCATTACAGACAACCGCTACATGCAACCGCTATGGACAACTGTTACACAAAACTGTTACACATGACGACTACTACACACAATCACTACACATGACTGTTACACACGACTGTTACATACGACTGTTACACATGATGTTACACACAACCAATAAACATAACCACGACACACAGCTGTTACAGACAACCGCTACACACAACTGATATACATGACTACCAAACACAATCACTACACATGACTGTTACACACCACCATTTCACGACTGTTCCAAGACTGTTACATGAGACAGTTACACACAACTGATGAACACCACCACTACATGTGACTCCAACTCTTTGCAGCACAACTATTCAAAAACAGGAAGAGGCCTGTGTCAGAGTCATTTCCAGGCGGTGCTGCATAAATGTGTGTGAGTGTGTGAGTGTGCAGTAGTGCTCCATCTCACTGAGGAAAGGGAGGAGGGAGTGTGTCTCTGGCTGATGGAAAGTGTGGAGGACGTGGAGGTCAGTGGCGGATGATATTTTGCCCTGCTGCCCCTCCGCCAGATGAAACAGCACAGATGATTTATGGTGGCTGGCTGTGTGGCAGCAGGGCAGGGAGCAGTGTTTTCATCGGCCCCAGCAGACGCAGCCAAAATTGGGTTACTCACAAAATGTAAAGGGTCTGTCTTGGACGTACAAATTGAATCATGGTCCCCCTCCCTCATAGGCTGTTGTCCTGCTGCTGGGTAGCAGGGCCCTCTCATGGCACTCAGCTTCAGAAGAGATGTAGTCCTGTCAAACATGGACAAGACCAGAGTAAACGTCTTACTGTCTGTCTGATTGTCGGTTTGTTTCATTCCAATAAAGCATTGTTGAACTAAATGGTCCAGAGTGGGTCTTGTGTAACATCTACTGACTAGCACAAGCATCTTCAAAGCTATAAATGCTGAAATAGTTTCTGTCTTTACCACGCTGGCAGAAAATGATCACTTGAAATTGTCAGCAACTCACTCGTTACTGATCTTAATCCTTGTCGGTTTTCAAGGCTCTGACAAGTAAAACCTTGTAAAAGTTACAGAAAGGTCAAACTGCAGCGTTTCATAACGCTGCATCAGAACAAAGGAAGAAAAACAAATTATAATTGCTGTTATTCAGATAGGAAGAGGGAAGTCATCTTCATTTAAATGTGAAGCGCTCAGCTTGACACCACAAACAAACACTGGGCCACACGCATGAGGTTTGTTCGTATTAGAATGTTAGTATTTGTATGTTAGTGTTACTGTTAGTATGTTAATATTATATAGCATTTTTGTACTAGTATGTTCATATGGTAGTATTAGAATTTAAGTATTAGAGTGTTAGTATTAGGATGTTAGTAGGAGTATATTAGTATTAGTATGTAAATATGAACATGTTAGTATTAGCATCTTATTGTTAGTATGTTAGTATTAGCATGTGAGTATTGTATCTTAGTATAAGTATGTTATTTAGTAGTAGAATGTTAGTATGTTGGTATTAGCATGTTGGTATTAGTATCAGTATTAGTATGGAAGTACTAGTATGTTAGTATTAGTATGTTAGTATGAGTATGCCAGTATTAGTATGTTGGTGTATGTATATTACTATTGGTAGGTTAGGATTAACATGTTAGTTTTTACAGTTTAATATAAGCATTTTACTGTTAGCATGTTAGTATGAATATGTTGGTGTAAGTATGTTAAGAGTAGCATGTTAGTATAAATATGTTACAATTAGAATGTTAATATTAGCACATTAGTATTAGGATGTTAGGATGAGTATGTTAGTATTAGTATGTTTGTATTGGTATTTAAGTATTAACATATTAGTGTTAATATGTTAGTATAAGTATGTTCCTATTAGAATATTAATATGTTAGTATTAGCATGTTGGTACTAGTATTTTCGTATTAGAATCATAGTGTTAGTATATTAGCACTTGTATGTTAGTAATTGTATGTAAGTAGTAGTATCATTGTATTAGTCTGTTAGTAGTAGCATGTTAGTACTAGCAGGTTCATATTAGTATGTCAGTATGAGCATGCTAGTATTAGTATATTAGTGTACGTATGTTACTCTAGGTACATTAGTATTAACATGTTAGTATTAGCATTTAACGGTTAGTATGTTAGTAAAAACATATTACATTTAATGTTAGTATGAATATGCTAGTGTAAGTATGTTAATATTAGCATGTTTGTATAAGTACGTGAGTATTATGTTAGTACTAGTATGTTATTATTCGTATTTTAGTAGTAGCATGTTAGTCAGCTTCAGTTGCAATTTTTTTAAATGCTACTCAAATGTTTCAACCCTGTTTTAATCAGTTTTGGACACATAAGAAATCATCTCACGTTCGAGGCATCAAACACGTTTCACCGCCTTGAATCATGAAGTGCTCTATGTCTTCAGGACCTTTACCACTGAGCTCAGGACCAGGACCAGAACCGGGATGATCTGGAAAACGTCTCATCGACCTCGTCTTCCTCTGTCTGTCCACCTGCCCTGGGAAGACCTCTGAATGACAGCATCCTGACGTCATCGCAACATCGTCATGACATCTCTCCTTGTCATCGTCTCTGGGCTGTGGTTGTCTGTAGCAGAAGCGCATGAGGTGATTGAGAGGAGGAGGAGGAGGAGGAGGAGGGTCTAGCAGGAGCATCAGAGTGACAGGGACTTTAGAACACATCAGTCTTTCAGTTCTCGGTGGATCGTTGCGTCAGAGACCGACAGACATTGTCCTACATTAGGAGTTACTTAGCAGTACTCTAGTGTATTATGTACTGCTCTTGTTGCCCTCTGTGAGAGAGAAGCATTTCTGACGTGGGGACAGTGGTGTGTGTGTGTGTGTGTGTGTGTGTGTGTGTGTGTGTGTATTAATAATGGCTGCAACGCTGAATTTATCTCTCTGGCTCCATCTGAAGAGTTGGACTCAAACACGACTGTTTGCCTTGATAATGGAACAGTCGTCACTCACCTGTTGCTTCTGACTGACGTGATTGCACACACGGGATCAGACAGAGAGAAGTTCTGAGGGTGCAAGCAGAGGCAGCGAGGTGATCTGGTGATGGGGAGGCGGAGGAATTGTCAATGGGTGAAACTGTGGGCTTTGGATAGAGTGGATTTAGTGCTGACTAGTAACTGTTCTGTTTTATCATTGTTTAACTTGAGGAAACTGCAGGTGGAACAGGACTGTATGTTATGGAAACAGTTAGGATGAAGGTGGGAGGTTGGCGTCAGGTTTGGGTTGTCATTTGCGTGGCAGTGGAAAGGAATGTGGTATTTCCGAAGCGAGGGATAGTATGTAGGTGATGAAAAACCGGGGCCCTAGGGCAGAACCCTGAGGGACACCCATGGTGACTGGGAGGGGATGCGATTTGAATGGCTTAAACCAGTCAAGGGGTGTATGTGTGATGCCAATAGCATGAAGTTCGTCCAGGAGAGAGGTGTGTGAGATGGTGTAGCTTCTCTACACTACCTCCGCCCCTTCCCTCCACCCCCCCCACCATCCTCCTGACCTCTACCCCTGCTCCCTCCCTCCTCCACCTTCCATCATCCCCTCTTTCCCCTTCCCTTTCTCTTCCTTCTCCCTCCTCCACCCCTCCTTCTCCACCCTCCTCTTCCTCCACCACCTCTCTATATAAATTTACATATATATATTGTATATTATTATATACATAAACACACACACACACACACACACACACACACACACACACACACACACACACAACCAGCTGACAAGTGAATACTGCACCTGCTTAGAATTCCAAGTAACTTTACTGTGATTCGGACTCTAATGTTAACAAATGATCTGCCAGCCGTGGAAGAGACACCCGGCCTGAAACGTAGCGGACAAATACATGAATCATAATCAATTACTTCACCAATCAATCATCGATGTGGCCGGCGCAGCGGCAGAGCGCACAGACGCCTCCGCCACGAGCTGTTTGGAGCCAACTGCTGTGGCGTCTGGGAGGAGCCGGGCGTGTAAACGACGCAGCGGTAAATTAGTCCCACTGGGACGCCAGCTGAGTGGGTTGTGTATTGGCCCAGCAGGAATAATAAGCTGTGAGTCAGAGCTGTACTGCAGCTGTCCCTCGGCAGCTCTCTGAAGAACCTTCATAAACCAGGACCTGGTGCCTCTGTCACGTCTGCCACGCTACAAATGCTTTGTTTATCTGCTGCCAGGATGATGATTATCAATGAAACAAGCACAAATTAACATTCTCTGGCATCTGTTGTTTGATCAGTTACTTTGATTCAGCGTCTAAAAGAGCTGACAGCCACTCCGAGACAGGAGCCGAGTAAAAACAGCAACAGACTGTGTGATTGATCTTTTCAAATAATCTCTCTAATTCTGCCTTCTTTTCAGGGGCCAGATGACATGATTGCAGAGTTTATATGAGACGCCATTTCATTGTGAGGTGCTGTCAAAAAGCCAGGCAGCAACAGGTGGCTAATATAATCTCCTCAAGAGCAAGCGACATTTGTGTGCGTGCGTGGGCGTGTGCGCGTGCGTACACATGTACAATCATGCGCACTGGTTTGCATGCAAATTCTCACTTTGTTCATTAGCTTGACAGCAACATTGTGCTGAAGCTGATTGTCTCTGATGTTATTATTATTATTTTTATATTCAGTCAGTGGTGGCGCCTGTGTGTGTGTGTTTGTGTGTGTGTGTGTGTGTGTGTGTGTGCGTGAGCACGCTGGGCTGTGATGCTGTTTTCACAGTGCTATCTAACACCTTTCCTCCTCTCTACAGGACTTTTTAGCTCCTGTTACCTTCACACCATCAGGCCTACTTTCTAACCGTGAAGAGGCTCCATTAGGCCCCAACAGGACCTAACAGAACACGCCAGAGAGGACTAGAACATGTCCTCTCTTAGCTCATCATCATCAACATCCTCCTGCTTGGACCAGCTAAAGAGGGGCACTGTATTACAGCTCCGAGCCAGGAACCTAACGGACTTCCTGTGTGAAGAATTAACAGTAATATTAAAAAAAAAGGAAAGGAGGTTCTACCTGACAAGGATGTTGGTAATTTATTGTCGTAAAACCTGACATCCCACACCAGAATTTGCCGGCATGTACCAGTGTAATTAACGTTCCGCACAATGTCTTCACATCATTCACCATCCCAGACCCACGGGGAGGACATGCGAGTAAAAAAAAACATGAAAAAATGAAAAAGTATGGCGCCTCACCTGACCAGCCAAAGCTGTCAGGGAGGTAAAGGGAGCAGACATTTGGGTCTAGGCAGCAAATGGGGGCTTACAGTGACCCTCTTTGTCTCCCTGCTCTCTTCCTCTCCTCCAGTCAGACATGGACGCTGGATGGTAGCTGCTGGGTGGTGCAGTCAAACATGCACCGAACGCTGAAATCTAATCTAATCTAATCTAATCTAATCTAATTTAATCTAATCCATCCATCCATGGTCTTCCGCTTATTCCTTTTAAGGGTCGTGGAGGGCTGAGAGGCGAGGTTCACCCTGGACAGGTCACCAGTCCATCACAGGACCAACACATAGAGACAGACAACCATTCACACTCACAGTCACACCTACGGTCAATTTAGAGTATCAATCAGCCTCGTCCTCTCTTGATGTCTTTGGACTGTGGGAGGAAGCTGGAGTACCAGAGAGAACCCACACAGGAACAGGGAGAACATGCAGACTCACACAGAAAGATCCTGTGCTGGAGCCAGGACTGGAACCCTAATTTTATCAAATGTAAGCTAATCTAGATGAACAAATCCCATCAATGAGCCCCACTAACAGTCTTAAAACACTGCATACTTTCCTGTGTGTATCTTAGTACCACACCCAGTTCTTCTTCTCAGATTAGCAGATTATGTTTCAACCTTAGTCTCATACACACATGTGAGTCCGAAAGTGTCGAGGGAGACACTGAAGCACCACTGCTAACATCAGAACACAAGAAACACTGTTCAGAACCCCACATTCTCAAGTTGGGTTCTCCAGTCAATCCAGGACATCACAGCGCTTCACCGTTACCCGTGTGTGTGTGTGTGTGTGTGTGTGTGTGTGTGTGTGTGTGTGTGTGTGTGTGTGTGCGTGCGTGCGTCTCCACTCCTCATATTCTCCATGAACAAGCATATCTGTGACAGCAGAGATGACAGGCAGGAACGTGGAGCAGATCCAGGCTCTGTGGGGACGGGCATCTGCTTTGACCTGGAGTGATGGAGGGAGAGGGAGAGAGAGAGAGAGAGAGAGAGAGAGAGAGAGAGAGAGAGACAAAAGAGAGGGAAAGAAAAAGAGAAAAGAGGGAGAGAGAATGACAGACAGGCAAGGATGTGAACAAGACGGTGGGAGAGAGAGAGAAAGACAGAGGGACGGAAGACATGAGTTAAGACACAACAAACAATACCAACAATAGTAATAAACTAGCTACCAATGATAACATCTACCAGCTACTGAAGCAATGACCTTCAGTGTACTATGAGCATTAAAGTACAAATACTGACACTAGTACTAACACCATGCTGAGTGTCGAGTCCAAAATGACGGTAATCATAATATTTGTGGCCTTTCAAGTGTGTTTAATCTATTTATTGTATTTCGTTTGATGTTGCTCTCTGGACCTTGAGTCTGAATCAAAGTTGGAATCTGATTCAGTATAAAAATGCATGTGATCACAGCGCTAGGGCTGGAAGCAGACATCTACAGTCCGAGCTCACCGCCATGCAAACACCACTACGCAAATAAAAAAAGCCACCATGCAAATAACAAGCCGCAACGGTACTAATCAGTACGGGTTACCGGGGACTATTACTCCTGATGGGCAGGTGGATAGACATAGTAAATTTCTACGATAAGAACTCAAAAATCTGATTTTAAAACTAAGAAACGTAACCTCCCCTCCAACTACTCTTTTGTTTTTCCTGCAGTGACTTCAATCATCGTATGATATGTATAGCTAGGGGAGGCACGGTGGTGCAGTGGTCAGCACTGTCGCGTCACAGCAAGAAGGTTCTGGGTTCAAGTCCCAGCTTGGGCCCGGGATCTTCCTGTGTGGAGTCTGCATGTTCTCCCCGTGCCTGCGTGGGTTCTCTCTGGTACTCTCTCTGGACGAGGCTGATTGATACTCTAAATTGACTGTAGGTGTGAATGTGAGTGTGAATGGTTGTCTGTCTCTATGTGTTGGCCCTGTGATGGACTGGCGACCTGTCCAGGGTGAACCCCACCTCTCGCTCTCTCCTCTCGTAGACACTTGGATCGGCTCCAGCCCCCCGCGACCCTTAACAGGAATAAGGAGATGACAATGGATGTAAATGTAAATATACATTGACTTTTTGACAGAAATGCATTCGAGAGAAAATCTCACTATCTTCCATATCTCAGCTGACGATGCTACGCTAATTTCTGTGTGGGCAGAGTGTGAAGTGGGCGGGGCTTGGATTATCATGCCTGCTCAAAGCCTCACGGGAACATCAGTGTTGTTGAATTTTTACTGTTACTGTAATGACTGTTTCGGTTTCTTTTGTTCGGACTTAAGTTGTGGAAGATCACCGTGTTCTGTGGTCCGCCAATGTTCTTGTGAATACAAACTCCTGTTTCATGCTGTAAATGTGTTTTGGGTTAGAGAGATTACTTCCTTAATCTGGAAGATGTTCATTTAGATAAATGTCTATGACTGAAAGAGATAAATCTGATGTTGAATAAGTCAATGACCCACTGATGATAGCCCTTGTATTTGCAGTATTGCCGAATACTATGAACTGGTGTCTTTGGCAACATTCCTGGGCTACACCAGCGGAGCCATACACACATATGCCATACATACTGATACTGGCTCAAATCACTGGATATGAAGTTACAATATCCTGTCCAGTGTGGCACGGTGGAGCAGTGGTCAGCACTGTCACCTCACAGCAAGAAGGTTCCAGGTTTGAGCCCCGCCTCCAGCACAGGATCTTTCTGGGTGAGTCTCCATGCTCTCCCTGTTCCTGTGTGGGTTCTCTCTGGTACTCCAGCTTCCTCCCACAGTCCAAAGACATCAAGAGGGGACCAGGTTAATCCAGACTCTAAATTGACCGTAGGCGTGACTGTGAGTGTGAATGGTTGTTTGTCTCGCGTGAAAGCTGTTGGGATAGGCTCCAGCCCTCCCGTGACCCTGAAAAGGATAAGCGGAAGAAAATGGATGGATGGATGGAATACTCTATCCAGGGATTTGATCCAGTATTAGGCACATACCGATACCAAATATGAATCAGTACATCCCTACAGTTGCAGAACCAGACCGTGTTGACAAAAGCCCGAATATGAGTTGGATGTAATGGCATTTATTCTGATTTAGGAAGAAGAATATTGACCAGGACACCAAGTAGTGGCTGTATAACAGAGAAGAGTTTTATAGATATGGCAGGGCCATTCAAATCTAAATGGTTAGAATGATGAATTGTGTCCAGCTTTTGTGTTTCCAGCAAATGGATAAACTGTATCACCACAATAAAACGAGGGACGTACAGTCATTTAGTGAATCACGGATTTTGGCAGTAAACGAGGGAGGAACCAGGTTTCACTTGGACCTCAGTCTCTAACATGCTGACATGAGAGGAAGACAATCCTTCCTTCCTTCCTTCCTTCCATCCATCCATCCATCCATCCACCCTTTTTTTACCGCTTATCCTGTTAAGGGTAGTGGGGGCAGGTGGAGCCTATCCCAGCAGACTTTGGGTGAGAGGCGGGGTTCACTTTGGACGGGTCACCAGTCCATCGCAGGGCCAACACATATAGACAGACAACCATTCACCTACGGTCAATTTAGAGTATCAATCAGCCTCGTCCCCTCTTGATGTCTTTGGAATTTGGGAGGAAGCTGGAGTACCGGGGAGAACCCACGCAGGAACAGGGAGAACATGGAGACTCACACAGAAAGATCCTGTGATGGAGCTGGGGCTTGAACCCAGAACCTTCTTTCTGTGAGGTGACATTACTAACCACTGCACCACCGTGCTGCCCCAGGAAGACCATCTTCTATCCAGTTATCTATGAATAAACTGAACTTGTTCCAGAGTGGTTCCATGTTGAATGGAACTCCCGAACAAACCACTGAAGTGCTGTGCTAGTAAAAGCTGGACCAGTGGCATACAAGACTGTATCATCAGCAAATAAATGAATGTCACATCTCTGAGTAGGAGAAATTCAATTGATAAAGACAGAAAAGGGAGTGGGACTGAGTATAGAGCCCTGGTGGACAACTTTAGGGCTTCAAGAGATGGAGGTACATATTTACACACTGTACCCTGTTAAAGAGGAGGTCTAGTGGGTTAGATGAACTGGCCTGATCCAGATCTGACTGGATTGGTCAATATTACCGCCAGTCAACACAGGAAAGTCACCTCAACCATCCGTTATGATGATGATGCATTTTAACACTGGTTGTTTTTAGTTGTTGAGTTTTTCCAGGCAGCTGAAGAAGACGAAGAAGAACAGTGGGAACCATATAACTGTTAGGCACACGTCATAAAGAGAGAGGAGACTGCTGCCAAGGCCAGCAGCCCACTCTTCTGTTATACACAAATCCATTCAAAATAGTTCAGTTCTTTCATAAAGGTCAATATAATATTTCCTGAGAATGTCCTGGAAAAGTAAAAGTTGAATAATTGCGCTTCGGTAGAAAGATCATGCAGACTTTGATGCTGAAAGGCTTTTTTTTCCCCCACCAGATTTATAGATGAAAGTTTCAATTGTCAGATTGATGAAAATCCTGTTAGAGGGAGGTTCTAAGGGCAAATCTGTGACATCACTCAACCCTGGGCTGGTCAGCACACTCACTTCAAGTCTCCAGGTCACCAACACTGAAGTGTGTCCAGCAGTTCAACCTGTGTAACAAATATTGACATATTCAGGTGTCGTGGAATATTTCATGACAGGGGATTTAAGTGATGATTACAGTTTCCCTCTGATCCAGATCTACCACAGAATTTAATGGCTTTCTCTTGACACGTCATGCGGCTTTGCACAAAATGGTTCCAGTGGTTTTTAAAGGCGACAGTCTCTGTCTCAGTTCTCACCAGAGATGTGATTATATAAGATGGCTCAGCTATTACAGGTAAAAAGCTGAAAATTATGACACATAAAGAGTTTATGATTTTCCTTTTACCTCAACCAAGTTCGCTGCATAAGAACAGATAGTGCCGAAGCTCATGAATCACATTAGCATTCACCCAGCGCGAAAGTTTTGAAGGTATACAAACATTTCCTTTTCATGCTCCTGAAAATATAATCTAGGCATGAAATGACCTGCAAAAAACCCCAAATAATTCATGCAAATTAGCTGCATATAAACATCCTGTTTGAGAGACATGGTGCTGAAGCATGAGCTGGAAGGACGTGAGTGCAGAGCATTACAGATTCATGATATTTACTCGTGTAAACCACTCTTTGGAGAGAAGAGAGAATAAATGTTTATTCGACTGCTGGGTCATTTGCATTTACTATTTTCTTGCAGCAGCAATGTCACAGTCAACTCTGTTGTTGCTTCTCGGCTATTTGCAATCCAAACACCACTTGACCTGAGACCTGCAGTGAGTTACCAAAGTGATTGGCTCAAAGTAACAAGGACGCTGCGCCGGTGAACGCCGACAGTCCCCCATGATGGATTACAGGTTTGAATTGACAAGACAGCTGTCATAGCGATATCTAGTAGCCTTTCACACACAGACGCATTAAGAGAGAATTAAACTTCATAGTCAGTTCTGAGGACTCTGGACACAAAGAGGAGCCACTTTGAAGAAAACTTTAAACATCTCATGACAGGTTTTAAGAATGAATTGTGATTAAGTGTGACAGTCCAGTTGAGAGGTCACGTGGTTTCGTGAATTGATTCAAAGCTGTTCACGCCCTCATGTACCAGCTTTACCAGCTCATTAATCAGCCCCGTTGAGTTTTTGCTCTGGTGTCACTTTTCAAACCAGTTTGGTGTGAATGAGACTCGTGTTTGATGCCAGTGCAGAACCAGTGAGAGTCTGGAGGATGGTTGATGGGTCCAGCTGTTTGACTGATGTTGGAGACCACCAGCGTCACTCGCAGACTGACCGACCAACAGACCAGACCAGCACAAGAACTGTGTCTGCTCTACAACGAGACCTATGTCTGCTCTCGAGCTAAACCTGTGTCTGCTTTAGAGCTAAGCCTATGCATGCTTTGGAACTAGACCCGTTCTTACTCTCGACCTGTGTTTGCCCTGAAGCTTGACCTGAGTCTGCTCTAGAATGAGACCTGTGAGTGCCCTGGAACTAGACCTGGCCTGCTCTAGACCTGTGTCTGCTCTGGAGCCTGAACTCTCTCTCTCTAGGCCTAGACCGGTGTCTGCCCTACAGCAAGACCTGTGTCTGCTCTGGAACTAGAACTGTGTCTGTACAAGGACTGGACCCCTGCCTGCTCTAGACCTGTGTCTGCTCTAGAGCTACCACTTGCCTGCTCTAGAAGTAGACTGGTTTCTGTTCTAGACCTAGACCTGTGACTGTTCTGAAAGTAAAACTGTCTGCTCTGGAACTACACCCATTCCTACTCTGGACCTGTGTCTGATCTGGAGCTAGACCTGGCCTGCTCTAGACCTGTGTCTGCTCTAGAGTCTGACCTTTCTACTCTAGACCTAGACCTGTGTCTACCCGGAGCTGGACCTGTCCACTTTATAAGTAGACCTGTGCCAGTTCTTACATCTCTGTCACTATCTGTGTCCACTCAAACATTCATGACAGTGACATTGGCTTCTCCATGTCCTCCAGCTTCCAGAGGTACTATGAAGGTTGGATGCCCCCTGCCCTCCCCCCCCCCCCACACACACACCCTAGAGCAGCTAGTAACACAGAAACTGGTAATTGTCTTTCATGATCCAACTTTGATGAACATGGCGAGTGGAGAGGAGAGTGGAGCCAGTTAACAAGAGGTCTGCTGTGACTGACAGCTTCACCACGACTCACCAAGTCAGCACATCTGATAATTGCCAATTGTGGAGTGTGTGTGTGTGTGTGTGTGTGTGTGTGTGTGTGTGTGTGTGTGTGAGTGAGTGCGATGGGAGGATGATGGAAAGGTCAGAGTGGAGCTCAACCTCCTCCTCCTTGTCTTTATATCCTGTCACCGCCTGGCGAGAGGCCCTTCTTTTTCATCATCTCCCTCAACCTTTTCTGCTGGGTGTCTGTTCACCATCAACCCCCCCCCCCCCCCCAGGTGTGTTGGGTCAGCTGACTGTGAACTCCTCATTAATTTAAATGAGTCCTGCCCTTGACTTCACTAATGTGACGTCCTGATTGCTGTTAACTGGCGGCCATGTTTGATGGAAGGCCCAGGATAGCCAATTAGCAGCTGACGGATCAGAACTCTGACAAAGAGATGAATATGCTGAGAACTGACCTGCCTTCCATGGGTCTGTGGGTCAGCGCTGTGGCACGGGACCTGTTCCACCTGACGCTCATCGAATTACTGAGAAAATGATAGATGTGTATGCATACATGATGCATGCAAAAGCTGTCACACACACACACACACACACAAACACACACACACACACACACAAATATACATAAAAGGTACATAAATAAGGGAAACGCTGATCCATCATGTAAAAGACTCTTAAGTGAACAGAAATATTAGTAGTGAATCAAACATCCCAGGAGAAGACAAAGGAGGAGAACCTCTGATAAGTTCTTCCCTCAACAAAGGTCAAATACAATGGACTGCCACCTGCCACTTGGGTGACAGTGGCTGTAGTAATATATGACCAGAGGACAGTGAATCATTAGTGACAGGTGACAGGTGGCAGGTCCAGCTGAACATAGACTGGTTCACAGACTGCTGAAGTGGAGAACACATACTGAACCAGAGCAGAACCAGAACCCTGACCTCTTCCTGACCAACTGTTCTTATGGAAGTATTAGTGACAGTCTGCACTTCTACTACCATGACATTGGTTCCTGCACTATTGGTTACAGTCACAGCAAGTGTGACACTTGCGCATGTACTGAGTCTGTGTTTATGTAAATGCAGTTAAGGGATATGGAGTGTAGACAGAAGGTTTTCTACATTTTTTTTAAGGTATCCTGTCATAAATCCTGCGACCAGGAGGTTCATACAGGTCTGTTACGGTTGGAATTGTTCTAGATGTGTATGAGCCTTCCAAGGGGAGGATTTATGAGGCTGCTGCCCAGTGAGTGTTGGTGTCAGTGGCTCTCCAGCTGCAGCAAATGTTGCTCCCCTCAACTATGGACTCTTCCCCTGCACCAGGGACAGTGCGGCCATGATTCAGTGGGGGCCTGCAGTCAAATAAAGGCTTTAATGGAACCGGTAGGTCATTGAAGGGGTTCTGCTGCACCCGCCATGACCAGGGGCTAGGTGGTCTACATCGCGGGACACTCCTATCTGTTGAGTGGTGTGGGAGGAGGGTTCCCCTGACTGATCTATGGAGGAAGGTTTTCCTGACTGATCTGTGTAGCAGGGTTCTCCTGACTGATCTATGGAGGAAGGTTCTCCTGACTGATCTGTTATGTTCTAAGTGGTGGTTCATTCATCAGAGGAAATCACTCAGTGGTTTTAAGGGTTACAACTTTCAGAAAAGATGGAAGTCTTTATTAAAAATCATGAGAGTTCCACTCGTAATCATGGTTGTAATTATTGAAATATGTTGAACCCAAGATTGTGAGGGCACTGGGGCTTTGGTGCTGCCCAGTGAAGCCCTGGAGGACCACAGAGCAGCAGGCAGGAGTCTGTGTTTGGGGAGTTCCATCACTCCATCACTCTAGCACTATCACTCTACTCCATCATTGTTACTCCATCACTCTGACACTATCACTCTGTCACTCCATCACTGTCACTCCACCACTCTGACACTATCACTCTGTCACTCCATCACTGTCACTCCACCACTCTGACACTATCACTCTGTCACTCCGTCACTCTGACACTACCACTCTGACAGTCCATCACTCAATTGCTCGGTCACTCCATCACTGTCCTGTGTTACTCCATCACTTTGTCATTCTGTTACGCCATCAGTCTGTCATTCTGATACTCCATCACTTCTCACTCTGTCATTCTGCCACTCCAGCATGTGTCACTCAATCACATTAACGTTCCATCACTCTGTCATTTGGTCACTACATCACTATGTCGCTCTATCATTGTGTCATTCTGTCACTCCATCATTCCATCAGCCAACATCATCCATAGTGACACCACACATAGGCGTATTGTCGCTATGGATGATGTTGCCATAGAGGATGTTGCTATGGAGGTTATCATATTGTGTCCATCCCGTCACTACATATAAAGGTCATCAAGTAAGCAATAAAGAAAATGTCTGCCTCGAGTTCTTAGACTAACAACATCATTCTTTTTGTTTTTATGATATTCCCTTCCATGATGGTCACCTTACCTCATGCTGTCTCACCTTTCGCTCCACTGAGCTTCATCAAAGTTGGAGATATCTTGAAGACGCACTCTGCTGATCACGACACCTCTGTAATCTAAGATGGATAATGAACAATTACATGGGAACGCAAATAAATAAAAGAATTTGTACACATTTATTCAATTTTTAATAGAATTTTAGGTGGGTTTAATGACAGATTGGCGTTGCTTCAGTTGCTCTAAAGTTGCTACAGTTGCTTCACACTGCAGTCCATTACCTTTCAAGGTTACCACGTGAACGCTCTGAGGGCAGTTTCTATACTTCATGTCAGGAGAGAAAGAGGTACATCTCACCCCAGGGAGCTCCTCTCCTCCCAGGGTGCCTCACACATGCTCTCCCCAGGATTGAGGTCTGTATGGGACATTTCTCAAGCAAGTCGTCAATCATCTCTCAGTTGGTTGGTGCTGCCAGTCACCTGATTAACCTGCCTGGCACACACCCTGGCCACCATGTTATAATCAATATCTTCACTTTCTTAAAATAATTGCCTAAGTCATTTGTTGACAATTTTTGTTTTGCTTTAATCAACTCCTTATGTCTTGTCACCAGTTTTTTTGTGTCGTCCGAAAAACTTGAAAAAATGACTTAGCCGATTATATAAGGGAATGAATATGAATGTTTGACTGTGTGTCTGATACGTTGTGGTAACAGCGGTTACAACAGTCAACAAGTCTAACGTTAGCATAGCCATGATCATGTACGTATAGTGTGTACATTTTTAAACCCTAATAGCGAGCCAGCTGATGCTACATTAGCGAACGTTAGCTGTCAATGTAGAGTCAAAATGGCCATTTAAATTTTGTCTCTGCTCTATCTATCTATCTATCTATCTATCTATCTATCTATCTATGTGTTTATATGTATATTTATTTTATCAAAACACATATACAGAAACTATATATATATATATACCCTATATTTGTTTTTTGCATCAATTAATTTTTTTATGAACAGTTATTTCTGTCTACTGTTAAAATTTAAGAGGACATGTTAAAGTTTAGAGGTAGAGTGTCTCTAAACTTTCCCTTCATCACCCCCCCCACACACACACACATCTTATATGTTTTTTTTGTATTTACATGTTGAACTTCAGACCAGGAAGTGGCTGAGGAGCATTAAAACAACCCGCTATTTTGGACTGATCAGTAAAACACAGCACTTGACTACCCCCCCCCCCCGCTTATATCAATGTAAGGCACATAATAGTGAAGCGGTATGCAGCCAAGCACAGACCCGATAATGGAGTGTGTTGTTCACACTCCAGTGACTCTACAAGGGCCCATAAAGAAGAGGTAATATGCAGGTGAGGTAGGTCAGGGCGAACTCCTCCCTTCACTCTTCTCGACCCGACTAGAAGCTGCCTCAAGGTAAACAGGTTGAGTTGCTCCTTATTATACAATACGTCTCTCTATATCGCTGTGTTCAACGGCTGTTTGAATTTCTCAATGTTGTTATATTGGCAATAATAACTCATAATGCTGCTTCCTTGTTCAAACATTTCCACTTGACTTGTGGTATTATGACTGTGTTTGCAGTTAATTATGAATAGCAGATCATCAAATAGTGGCTGTAATGAACAAATAAAGGCTTAGTCTCTGATGTAGGCAGACTAAACCATATTTAGAGTGGGTGGAATGTGAACCATAATTGCTAACACAATAAATGTAGCACAGCATAGTTGTATAGCACATGGGTCTATCTCTATTTGGAGCACAATCCCCTTCATGCTGTACCTCTTTTGGAAGTGCTTGGTCCCCCCAAGTTGCCTCCACCACCAGCTAAGTCCAGTCTTTGGAGTCTCAGCTCTTCGTATTCTGTTTTGTCGCATCATAGACCATCCCGAGATCTACCTCAGCTGTACAGACTGAACTTCACGAGTATGTTTTTTTTTTATAGCCTTCTGTTTGCTTTTGTGACGAGTAGTAAGAACCAGTGGGATTATTATAACACTTCTATGATACATCTCTTTGTTGAGTCCACATGTGTAATCAAGATCCTTTGAGAGTTTAAATGAGGCAGAGGGTGTTGCTACCGTTAGCCTACGTTAGCAAAGCTGCCTGGTTCTCCCCCTCCCTCCCACCATTATAATGTTGAGGCAAAATCTCATCAGATTTCTCAAGAGAAGGGATTTGATCCAAGAGGCAGATTCAATTTTACAGTCAAAGCTCCAACACTTCTATTGATCCTGGAACCACAACCTGACACGTCTGCTGGGACTGTGTAGCTCAAGAGGAATTAACAAGTCTTAATTAGCTGCTGACACATGTGGTGGATCCATGTGACTTCAGCTACAGAGGTGGGGGCAAGGGTCATCCCCATCCCCACCCACATCTCCCCCCTCCTATTACTACACTGTCTTAGCCGCCTCAAAATACAAACTCTCAGCATGCTGGAGTTCACCACGCTAACCTCTGGGCACCATCGCTCACACTGTCAACTCTTCCTCCTGCCCCCCACCCCTCAGCTAAGGGCCCAATTAAAACACTCACTTTGTTTTGTCCCCATTGAGTAAGTGCCGATGCCTCCAGCCTGATCACGCCAATAAAGCGTGTTCAAACAACCTGGTTGGTGCCCCCACCAAAAGGTTCACAAAGGTGTTGAAACATGGATGCAGTCATCAATTATTTAACAAAAAAGGTGAATATTTCACTCATAATTGGAATATGGGTCAGGCTGTGTGGATGTTTGCAGGATAAATATTTAAAGATCAATAGTTGGGAGTGAAAGAGAGTGGCAGGGCCTTGGGGAAGCAGGGATGAAAGGCAAACAGTGACATAGAGGGTCTCACTCTAAGATGCTCTCCCCAGCAGGGACTGAGGTGCGCTCGGCTTTTGAATTCAAGATCATCAAGAGTGTTTAAATTTAGAGAGAAAGGAGCAGGGGATGAGGTTTCTGTGGCCTACTTTACTCATCCGCTACCTCCATGTATTATTGACAACCAGCTCGGCCCGGTTTGTTCGCATCAGCTCAGTGGAACATACTTGAGTGAACAGAGGGGATCAGTGTTGCCACCTGATGCTGGTCAGATGCGAACGGCTTTAGTAAGGTGTTGCACTGAGATTTTTCAAACTAATTAGAAATCAAATCGATTGGATCAGGAGCAGATGTACTTCTACGGCTCAGGTGATCTGAAGGGACAGTGTTTGTTGGCTTATTTGTTCAGCTATCGATGGTGCCATAATTCACCAACCTTTTAATATCATGTGACAAAGCTTCCCTTGTCTGGGAAAATGTTTCTGTCAGGATTATGTAGAGACTCAGAAGGGGTGGTCATTATTTTCCCCAATAAACCTCACCTTTAAACCTTAGGCTATACTGTATATACACAAGAACAGTATATGGTACATATAGTACCAGTGTAGCATTTTAGCCTTGACATAGCAAACAGCTCCCTAAGAGTGTTTGGGCACTTTCATCGCATCCTGTGCAGTGAGAGGTGAGTTTGTTAAAGCCCTCTGGAGTTGGTAATAGAGTTTAATTGTATATCAGCCAGTCAGATCAGTTTTCGCAGACGCTTGAAAGGTAGTGATTTGTTATCCAGAGTGCCTGCAAAGCTCTCTTTCTAACAATGTAATGACAGCAGTTGTAGTTTGGAGTATTTAAGTGAATGTGAAAATACCCATCAATTAGAGGATGAAGGGGTTCTGCTACATTTGCATACCTAAATGACTCCTGCTCACTTACTTGCAAGCTATATATGGTCACAGAAGTACTATTGGAGTCCCTGGAGAATTCAGGGGGCCAGGTTTTCATGTCATATGTTATAATGTGTGGTCACTCTGGGCCATTCAAGCCTGGAATATTAAGGGAGTTGATTCAGGTCCTGGAGGTTCCAACAGCAACCCGGAACTTCTCTTTTCCTAGTCTCATGGTCCAGCTGTGACTGGATGGTCCAGAGGCCCTCCCAGGCCAGCCTGGAGATATAGTCCTTCCACCCGATCCTGTTTCTTACCCAAGTTGTCCTCCCAGCTGAAAGCACCTGGAACACCTCCCCAAGTGACATCTTGATCCTTACTAGACACTGAACTAGATATTGGCTGAAGACAACTGTTAGCTAGGACATGGTCCTGCTGCTGACAAACTACAGTTAGCCTTAAGGACTACAATCTCAAGGGGTAGACCTCAGCAGAAAATCCTAGTTCCCAGATGTGGTACTCTCAGAACCTGGGGACCACATGTTGCTATCTGGTCTCCTGGAGGACAGAAAATCCCCATGCTGGAACTGAGAGTGAAAGGATGGCACAATCCAGGATTACTGGGAGAAATGGTGGTAGTGGTGGTGGTGGTCCGTGTGTGTGTGTGTGTGTGTGAGAGAGAGAGAAAGACATAGAGAAAGACAGACAGAGAGAGAGAGAGAGAGAGAGAGAGAGAGAGAGAGAGTAGGTAAGGGGCAGCAGCAGAAGAAGCCTATTGTCTATGGAACCTTGCCTGTCACCTAATGACATCTAGGATAGGCTCCACCCCCCATGACCCTGAACTGGATATATACAGTATCGGTGATCGAAGGATGGATGGATGAATGGACTCCTCTCAAAACTAGTTTTTAAGTATTAAAGTACTGCACATACAAAGACACATGTAGGCAGTAAACTGGTCCATGATAGAAAACTACAAACACGGCACGCACAGCGACATTCCAAAACATAACTGTCATTGAAATTTAAGAGACAGTTACATTAAATGAAGTTTAAGTTTTAGCAGGTTGAGCTGTGAATAAGGGAATCTGTGCGTTATGGTGGGGTAATGAGGAGGATTGAGCAAGTCAAGGGTAAATATCCCAGAGTGGCAAAAGACTGAAGGTCTATGATAAATGCAAAGCAGGCTGCTGAATGATGACTATCAGTTGGGCTGAAATGATCCGCCCACAGAATTACTGAGAGAGAAGGAAGCTTGTCATTATGCCGCTCGTGTGCCAGACGGGTTCGGGCAGCCTGCTTAAAAGCTCTCGAAGAGTCATCCATTTTTGCAATGCACAGAATAAATGACGGGCCTGCAGATGACGCTGGACATCTGTTTCCAGCTGGAGATGATTGTGAAGTATTGAGACTCAGCCGTCATTTAGCATGTGCAGCAGTTGAGTTTCACTGCACTCATTAAACAAAAACCTGTTAGCTCTGAAGAGCTATTGGCTCAGGCAGAAACATATTTCTATCAATTACTATCCGCAATATGTTTTGGGCTTTTGGGTGACAAGTTGTGTATAATATGTTATTAATCTGTTTTTCAGTGTAGACCACCTGCACCGCCCCCCTGGTGTGATCTCGGATCAGTGTCTGGGCTCTCAGTTGTTGTCTTTCTTCATCTAAGTTCCTCTTTGTCATCCATCTATGAACAAAGGTGAGTATATCCGTCATAAACACAGATGCGCACCTTTAGACCTTTGCTATCACTCATATACCTGCGACATCAGGGTGGGAGACCCTCGTTTCATCCACTGTCCCGTAGGGGAGTGCTGGTGTGAACCCATACTAACAGATGCGTTTCCAGTTAAAACAACTACAACACATAATGTTGCGTTGTTCACCTATCTAGCAGAGAGAGTTATCACTTCAAAAATGTTAAAAATATTTATTGGAGTTTACAAACAGCCAACAAAAAGTAGGGGACAGAGGGGGGAAGGACCGGCTCTGTCTGAGGCCCTGACATTCGTTGGGGGCCGTCACAATCAGCACTGATGGAAAATCATAAGGCTCATTTAGCGCTTCCAGCCTAGTGACACCGAAGGGACCCTCATTTACATGTCACAAGGTGATCCTAAGCTCTCTATGGACCGCTGGGTAGACAGCTGATGGGTATAGATTGTATGTGTAACAGGCACAGACGTGTGGTTTCAGGCCTGGGCGAATGGGCTGCTGCTGGATGCTGGACTCAGCCATTCAGCGAGGGTCTCTCTTCCTATTACGGGCTTGAAATGAGGGTCCCTTTTCATCCTGTCAGCTCAATGTAAAGTTGGCTAAATATGTGGAAAGTGAAATCTGGAAGGTGAGTGCAGACAAATCAAGACGGATGACATGGGCGGCAGCTCCGGCCAGCACTGTGAGGTTCTCAGGGGCCTCTGGTAACCACTGGTCCCTGTCACTGTGGAAATGTGCCTCCATCTCTTTGCTCCCTTAGCTTCACGTCCATCCACGTTCCTCTCTGGAGGGCACGGCTCAGAGTCAGACTAGAAATACCTCCTCACAACCATATTGGGTGTTTGGAGATCTCACATAAAAACTCAGCGAGGAAAAATGAAACATTTAGAGTGTCACCATGTCTTCAGGACCGTATTGGGTTAAGGTACCCTCTCTTAGTTTTGGAGACCCTTTAGTTTGTAATTAAGTGGTTTTGGTTTTG
Source organism: Aulostomus chinensis (assembly GCF_037954235.1). Taxonomy (NCBI): domain Eukaryota; kingdom Metazoa; phylum Chordata; class Actinopteri; order Syngnathiformes; family Aulostomidae; genus Aulostomus; species Aulostomus chinensis. Next base: position 57,501,715 of record NC_141320.1, on the reverse strand, counting down.
AGCATTATAGAATAGAATAGAATAGAAAAGAATAGAATAGAATGCCTTTATTGTCCTTATACCAGGTACAATGAGATGCAACACTGCTCCTTGGGATGTGCACATATAAATAGAAAAATATACATAGACACATATTTACACTGCTATACTTACTATAGGACTAATACTGACATAACTGTACATAGGCTCTGCAAAGACATGAGGACATGTACTTATACATATAAGACATATACATGGACTGTACAACTGTAAACAGGCTTGTGCAAGTCCCACTGTGGATACATGTGAGAGTGGATAGCAGCTTTAGGTGGTGCTGTGGTGCATCCAGGTGCACAGGCACATTATAGTACCAGATTCAAGGTGGCTGTGTCATCAACAGATTGAGGTGACGTAGCATTTGCAGTGCAAACATGGCAGAACAAGAGCAGATCAACAGTCCTGGTGATAGTGCAGAACATATATTATCCTTAGTTAGTTCTGATTCCTCTTAACGGTTTTATTTTGGCGGCACGGTGGTGCAGTGTTTAGCAGGATAAGTGGAAGAAAATGGATGGATGGATGGTTTTATTTTGTTATCACTTCCCTCCTGTGTCTGTGTTTCTCACTTTTATATCGGCTTTTTGTCTCACCTGTGTCTGGTCAGGTCATTAGCCCTGCTCCCGTTGCTCCTCCTCCCCTGCCCCCATGTTCTCCATCTGTTTCTGGTTGTGTCATTAGTATTTTAGTTTGAATTTGTGTTTCAGTCATTGTCAGATCTTTTATTATGCTGCATAACACTGGTTGTCCTCCGCACTTGTTGCCCCCCCCCTGCTGGTTTACTCCTGGTCTTTTGGTCACTGTGAGTTTGGTTTCTGTTTATTTAGTTCTTTGACTCCACATCACTCTGCATTCAGGTCTACCTTCCTCCTCGTATCCTTCACAGTTGTTAAGTTACTTCCCAAACATGTTACATCCCAAGTTAATGGTTGCTATGTGCTCCATAGACCAAGAGGAAGAGGCTGGTCTTTGGTCAATGGTGTTGAGCAACCTGGGGTTTAAAGGTGAATGACACCAGTCTCTCTGATTGGTTTGAGTGATGTCTCACCTGAATAATGAGTGGTCTAATGGTGGCCTCTTTGCATTCTTGGGGTTAGGGTTAGGGTTAGGGTTTAGGGTTAGGGTTAGGGGTTAGGGTTAGGGTTAGGGGAGTGGACGTCAATGCCAAATCCACCACACCAGGAATAGAGGTAGCATCATTACACTTCAAGTACCAACTTGCTACGTTGTGAAATATGAGTTGTGCTCATTAATAGGAACACAACACATATTTATCTCATGGTGCTTTAATCATGGAATGTGTGGTAATGGTAAAACTATTATTTTGTCCCCAAATGCTCTTGAACATCATCAATAAATCAGCCTATACTTCACAGTGAGGCTGTGCTGGTGGTTCCGTGGATGTTTTGCAGTTACGGCCCTCTCATCAGGTGAAGGACTAAGATTTAAAAGATGTTTGGCTAAAAGCAGCTACACATGCTAGATGTAACCATGGTGATGACATCTTCACGTTTCTGTGGGTGTCCCAAAGCTTTTACACCGCCCCCCCCCTTAACAATGATCCTCCAATGTTTGTGGATATGAGTCGTAATGGAGCGGCACTCGTGATGAGGCTGAGTGGACAAGGGCCTGGTTGGGATGGGTCTTAATAACTCATTTGTCCCGGTTACCAAGGGCCTCAGTAGTGGCATCATGTGATCTGCTCTGTGTTTACCTAAGTGTGTGTGATTAGTGCCAATGCACCTGATGGAGGGGCTGAATCTGGCCTGTTGCCTCAGGCCATGTGATGGGATTGTAAAGAAGAAACACCGCTGCATATTTTGGGTTGGGAACACAAGTTAACTCTAAATTTTGCCATGTATATTTTTTATCAAAATCCAAATTTTGTGACCAGAAGAACCAAGACAATTTTGTTTGCACTGCTTTGTAATATCTGCCTGTGGAACGAGTGATGCTTCCTTCAGGAGCAGGAACAATTTATGTTGGGTTAGGACTTGTGTCATAACACCTCCAGCACTGTTAACTGAAGTTGCAATGGTTCAGGGCCAAACCTGCCAGCTGGATGGGGTCCTCCTGTGTGGACCAGGCCCATGGACCAGAAACATGCTAATGCTTAACTGGAGACTCTAAATTATTCCTTGCTATATCACTGCAGAGTTTCTGTCTTCCTAAACTAAAACAGAGATTTGAAAAATGTTGGCTGTGTTCTTAGGCACCGTGGTTTAGTTGGTCGAAGTACCCATCTAGGAAGCAGGAGATCCTGGGTTCAAATCCTCGCGGTACTTTTTTTTTTTCAGTGTCTGGATAAAAGTGTTAAACCTGAACACACAGAATGTAGCCTAGAAAATCTTCAAGAAATGTGGGGTGACTTGTATTCTCTGCGGTTCTATTGGTTAGCGTGCTTGGCTGTTAACCGGGAGGCAGGTGGTTCAAGCCCACCCAGGGATGAGTAAGGCTTTTTATTTGTGTTAGATTATCTCTACTGTTGGTGAGTTGCTACTTGATATCAGTGTTGGTCTGTTTCCTCATAGCAGCGCTGTCGCATCAATCAATCCCAAGCAGCAGCTTGGCGTGACGTCTCTCTTGATGAGACTCATCTGTTGTTCAATGAAGTCGTCATGTGGCGTGTCCTTCTTGGCCTGCGTGAGGTCCCAGTTCTAAAGCGTTAACCTGGTAGTGAAACACTCCAGTGACTGCTGGAAGTCTGGAGGAAGCGAAGGATGAAGGTCTTCTCTAGAACTGTGTTAATATGAGTGCAGTACAGTAGTAAAGATGACAAGGTGGCTTCAGGGTGTGTATGTGTCTCATTAGTGCTCTGTTGTATTGTGTGCGTGTGTGTTTGAGGGAGAGAAGAGAGAGAAAAAGCAGAGCTGGACCCATGTCGAGCATCAGATTGAGTTGTAAACTTTCTATTCCCCCCACCCTGAAATGTTTTTTGAACTTTTGGACCTGAAGCGTGCAGGGTCCTTGTTGGGGTACCCTCGGGTACCTCTGCCAACAGTGTTTTGTTATGGGTCAAGAATCTCTAAAACACAATAACACAGCACAATGGATGTTTGATCATGTGATCAGAGACTCAGTGGCCATTCTGTTGGCAAAAAGTGCCTAAAAGTTGTATTTTAGCCTTATTAGCATAAAGCTAGGCAGGTTGTGGACAGCTTCAGGAGCACTGCAGTGACTGATGGTGACAAGTCGGGAGGAGGGGCTTATATTGGAGCAGTTGTGGGTGAAGGGTTGATTCTGGTACTGAGCTTTGCTGGTGAAGGAGTCTGCATGGATGAATGTGGAGGTCATTCTGAGCAAAGCGCTGAGACAGAGTTATTTTTCTCTTACATGTGTTCAGTGTGACCTGAAGGACCTGGACTTCCTTTAGAGGGTTGTGGTTTAACATGATCATTATCATATACCACAACACACAGCTAGTCCATGCATTTGTTCCTTCTAGGCTGGACTATTGTAACTCTTTATTCTCAGATTGCACTAACAAGTGGTTAAAGACTCCACAGCTGCTCCAGAATGCAGCTGCACATGTGTTGACAGGAACTAGGAAGAGAGACCTATCACCCGTCTTACCTTCGCTGCACTGGCTTCCAGTAAAATCCAGGATAGAGTTTAAAATCATTCTCCTCAATTTGAAGGATCTTCATGGTCAGGCTCCATCATTTCTGAAAGAGCTCATAGTTCCATATGAACCGACCAGAGTGCTACGCTCCCACCATGCAGGTTTACTTTTGGCTCCCAGTGTTTCTAAAAGTAGAATGGGAGGCAGAACCTTGAGTTATCAGGCTCCACTCCTGTAGAACCGTCTTCCAGTTTGAGTCCAGGGGGCAGACACCCTCTCTACATTTAAGAGTAGGCTTAAAACCTTCCTTTTTGATGAAGCTTATAGTTGGGGCTCATCAGGCTGATTCTGGACCAGCTCCTAGTTTATGATGCTATAGACTAAGACTCCCATGATGCACTGAGCTTTCTCCTCCCCTCTGTTTATATCCATCTTCAGCCACAACATCCTCATGTATCAATCATCCATGTACGTAAACCTCTTCCCCAGAGTTGTCAGTGCTCTCTCGCTCTGCAGCTCACCTGGGGTTGTAGACGTTGGGGCTGTAGATGCTGGGATGATCGCTTCCTGTCCTGGACCAACGACTCACTCACTCTGGCCCTGTGTTTCTCTCTCCTCCCTCACCCCCATCTCTCTCCTTCTCCCTCTCAACCCCAACCGGTCGAGGCAGATGGCTGCCCACTCTGAGCCTGGCTGGTTTCTTCCTGTTAAAAGGGAGTTATTTCTCGCCATCGTCGCTTCGTGCTTGCTCATGGGGGAATGTTGGGTACCTTTCATTTGAATTAAAGAGTGAGGTTCTAGACCTGAGATGGCTTTTGTTGTGATTTGGTGCTCTATACATAAAGATTGATTTACCGATTGACAACCTAGCACAGTGACGGTCTCCCTCTGAATGTAACACAAGGGTTTCAAACCGCCGTTGAGTTCTTCTGAATCTCACGTTAAGTATCGCGTCAACTGAGTAGAAATCAATTGAAATAGCAAGAGAGAAAAAAAATGCCTCACATCCTCATCAAATGGTTCATCTCGAAGTTGTGGAGAAATTAGAGGATGGGGCTCTTTGAGGAGGTCTACAAAGGTTGTGACAGTGAGACGGCTGTTTTTCTAACCACTGTATATCGGGGATGAATCGCTGGACTGTGAGATGATAAATACGAAGCCACTGATGGTGTGCTCACCTCACCTGTGAGTGACATTCCCTTCAACTAAAGGGTGTTCTGTTATTGCCAAGCAGCCTCCCAGGAAACGTCTGTAAAAGGAGAGAGTGGGAATAGAGGAGAGGAGAGAGCCGGTGATAATTCCTTCAGCTTCTCTGCAGATGACCCACAGAGTATTGGTCCTGGCAGCCAGCTGCAATTATCATTCAGCAGGAGTGAAGGACTCTGTTTGATATCTGCCAAGGTAATTTAGTGGGAAAGATTGAACGGAGCTTTTTCTCTCTTCCTCTGGATTGTGATTGACCCCTCTGGATGGAGGGAGGATGCCTTCAGCAGCAGCAACATTTTGCATCATCCTGGCAACAACAACCGCTCACACGCCTCTGAATTCTGAGAGAATACAAAAAAGCTTTGGCGATATGTACTGAACGCCAGCATGGCTACTGTTCTTTCACCAGCACCACCGTCACTGGGCTCCATATGTTTGCCTTGTTGTGTTTTGTTGAGTTATTTGGTGATTTTAATCGGACAAAACGTGGTTGCAGAAGAAATAACCAACTCCCATTCCCAGAAGAAATGAGGATTCAAAACTGATGAAAGAAACATTAGGGGCCCATTGCATTGATGCTAAAAGTCCTTACAAAGGTTCATCAGCCTCACACTCGATCATGTACTCTGAATGGTTGAGGTACAAAAGGAACCTGAGAAGTAGGAGTATGCGATTCATGCCTGCGATTTGTTCAGACTTGATTACAGATACTCTGCTCCCTGATCCTCGGTGTCCTCACACTCCATGATTCAGGGTGCTGTTGCCAGAATCTCGAGTACAACCAGAAATGGTGTCATATTACTCTAATTTTGGCTTCATCCAATTGGCTCCCTGATGAAGTCAGGTCGGATGTGTGGTGTCTGATGTGTTCCCAGAGTCCACAAGAGATTGGTTGCAAGGCCTTGTCCTATCTGACCTGCTCTTATAAAATAACCTCACCAAATTTATCAGACGATCGGACTCTGATGAGGCCTTTCAATCCAAACTTGTGTGCGTGTGCGTGTGTGTGTGTGTGTGTGTGTGTGTGTGTGTGTGTGTGTGTGTCTGTGTGTGTGTGACTGACATGCCGCCTGCCTATCGGAAATGTTGTGGGACACAAACAACCAACAAGAACTTTCCCTCCTTGAAAAAAAAGCATGATAACGCTCATTACTCATTAGTTACTTGGCCTCGTCAGAGCTGCAGTACCATGTTCACATTTCTGCCAGGGATCCTACTCATTTCGGAAAATCAGTTTTCATGAACATTACCTTAACCAAGAGTCTCTGTGGCGCAATCGGTCAGCGCGCTCGGCTGTTAACCGAGAGGCTGGTGGTTCGAGCCCACCCAGGGACGATGAATAATCTTTACTCATGTTTATGACAGTCCACGGTTGATCACCTCTTATAGGGGGGAGTTCCTACTTTATCTCACGATTGGTCTGTTACCACTGGATGTTACCTGGAAGCATCATTGTTCAAGCCCACCCAGGAATGACATGTTCTCTTTTTTTGTATTTCAGACAGGCCAACATTGATGAGATGGTCCACCTGCTTCTTTATCATTTCGGTTGTCCTGTTTTTCTCTGTTCTGTCCTTCTATAACCCTAAATATTGCTTCCTTTTTAGCCACCACATTCTTTCAGAGAGAATAAATCTATCAAGTTGAAAATTGGGAAATTTCTTTTGTGGAAGTTATGGAAAATACATTGATTGATCAAACCTGTAGCGTTTCTGTCTTCTTAGGCTCAAAATGATTGCGCCTAAGAAGACAGAAAGACAGTTGGCGCTGTGGCTTAGTTGGTCAAAGTGCCTGTCTAGTAAACAGGAGATCCTGGGTTCAAATCCCAGCAGTGCCTTTTTTTTTTTTTTTTCTTGTGTTGAAACCTAACACACTGAATTTAGCATGAAATTGAATAAAATGAGGGCTGAAGAAGCATCTCTGGAGCAATCAGTCAGCATGTTTCACTGTAACCGAGAGGCTGGTGTTTAAAACCCACCCAGGGTCGATGAACACTCTGTCCTTGTGTCTAGGACCAGTGACTGTTGATGATCTGTTGTGTCATACATACTTGAGTACCACACTTTTTTCCGAGTATGAAAGGTGTGAGTGTGTGTGCTTGAAGTACAGACATTCTAAACCTGCAATACACACCGTCATTGATAGGCTTTAGAGCAAAGAGGTAGCGGTGAGACAGAGATACTGCTAGATCTCAGCATTGGTTTTGCTTTGTCCTCATGACTTTTATGGCAGCAAAGTCATTGCATCAATGATCCGAAGACTGAAAAACTTTGTCTTTCCACGTGAAAATAAAAGGGTGTCATGACTCTCTGTGGTACTACTGGTCAGTACTCGCCTGTAACCCAGAGAATGGACATTCAAGCTGAGATCTCCGCTTCTGCGTCCATTGACCTGCAGTGTTACCAGGATGAACCTGTGTCTCATTGAACACAATAAGAATAACTTTGTTTCCTTTCATGTGAAAATAAAATGCCATCAGTTGTTCTATTGAGCAATCCTTGCACTCTTGGATGATAGCATAATGGTTCAAGCCCACCAGGGAAGATATATTTGCTCCAAGTATTTCAGATAGGCCAGTGTTGATGAGATGCCCCACCTGCTGCTTTATCATTCCAGTTGTCCTGTTTTTCTCTGTTGTGTCCTTCTATAAGCCTAAATAGTGCTTTCTCTTTTGCCACTACATTGTATCAGAGACAATAAATCCATCAATTTCTTTCATGGAAGTGATGGCAAAAGCATTAATTGAGCAAACCCCAAGCGTTTCTGTCTTCCTACTGTTTTAAAAAACCTCTTTGGTCTTGGTGCTGTGGCTTAATCGAGCAAAGTGCCTGTTAGGTAATCAGGCGATCCTCAGTTCAAATCACTGCAGTGCCTTTTTTTCTTTGTCTTGTTATAATTTTTAAACCGAACAAACTAAATTTAGCATGAAAACTCCTGATAAAGTGAAACCTGCAGAGGAGTCTCTGTGGTGCAATCGGTCAGCGCTTGGCTCTTCACCTAGTGGCTGAGGTTCCAAGCCCACTCAGTGATGCCGAGTGTTCTACGCCTGTGTTTAGAACAGGCCACTATTGATCACCTGTTGTATTGTACATACTTAAAAAACACACTGAGTTCATCCAAGTCTGAAAGATGTTACTGTGTGTCTAGTATAAACATTTATATTTAAAATGTATGAGTCCATGAAGACTTTTAATAGAATATTATTTTGGTAATTTTGTTTGTTCTCCTTCAGTTGTTTTTCCAATGCAGGTTCTGCCTTGGAGGAATCTGTGATTTCACTAAACTGGTTCAGGTCATATTTACTCGGTAGATCTCAGTTCCTACTCACTAACACTAATCCCTTTGAAATCACTACAGTCAGTTATGGTGTTCCACAAGGGTCTGTGCTTGGACCAGTCCTCTTCATTCTGTATCTGCTTCCTGCAGGTCACATGATAAGGAAACACTCAATGTATTGCAGATGATACACAGCTGTACTGATCAATGCATCAACGTGAAAAAAAATCAGCTGACTAAACTGGAGGCCTGTCTGAAGGAAATAAAAACATGGATGACGCATAATTTCCTTTTATTAAACTCTGACAAAACTGAAGTTATTATGCTGGGCCCAAAACACCTGAGAGACACACTATCTAATTAGATAGGTACCCTGGATGGCATCACCCTGGCCTCCAGCACTACTGTAAGGAACCTAGGGATTATCTTTGATCCGGATCTGTCCTTTAACTACCACGCTTTTGTCACTTCCAGGCTGGATTACTGCAATCCCCTCCTATTGCCCAGATCCCGGGTGCTGCTGGAGGAGGCTGCAGACCTGAAGAGGCTCAAGCTTCCACCCGTAGCTCCACCTGCTCACGTCCCTGTCTGTCCATGAGTCTCCTCCCTTTCTCTCCCTCTGTATGTCTATCCCTCTCTTTCCTTCTGTATATCTGTCTTTCTCCATTATCTGTCTTTGAATTATTCTGGGATGTTACATTATTCCACAGCCTAAAAGACAAATCAATCCACGGGTTTCCCAAATTAAGTTAAATTATTCATAAAACCCTTTCCCAATCAGTTCTTGAATTGGATATATTTTCATGTCACCTCCTCAATCTCCTTCCACCTAGCAATATTCTGGATTACACAAACATGTCAAATGTGTTAGTTGGGCTTGACATAATTATCTTTTAAACAAGGGGGTGCCACACCTCCTCTTTTTTTTAATTTGAAACGCTGATTAACAATTTGAGGTCTTTTCGCTTGTAAGATGTAGCTTGTAAGTTTGTCCAATTCCTGGATTTGATGACTTTGAATATCGGTTTGGAGGGACTAAAACATATGTAGTAATTGTAAGGCGTTCACTTTCACAAGGATAGTCAACAGCATCCTCTCTGCAATACTAGTGAAGACCATTCATCCTCTCTGGGTGGGCTTGAACCAATAACCACTCCTTTAACAGCCAAGCTCACTGACTGATAGCGCCACAAAAACTACAGGTTGCCTTTATGTTCATTTAGACTTTATAGGATGAGCCGGATACTCAGCGGAAACAAGTGTTCCAGTCGAGATACTTTGAGTTGCTAGCATTGGTCTGTCACCAAAATTGAGTGTTTAACAGAAGGATAATGGTTTGACGACATGGAGGATGCGTTCTCTTTCTATGTGTTTTAGTTAGGCCACCGTTCATTGCAGCTGTCCTGTCCTTCTATAACCTTAAACTTTAGTTCCTTTTTAGCCACCACATTCTATCCATCCATATTCGATCTATTTTGATAAAAGTCTGTGCCCATCTGACTTGTTATGGGATACTTTGGTCACTAAATGTCAGGAGCACCATGCTGAAGCGTCATTGCCTAACTTGCTGAGCTGGAAGATCTAAACACAGTTTAAAAAAAACTGTTGTGCACTTGTGGCACTGTGGCTTAGTTGGTCAAAGTGCCTGTCTAGTAAACAGGAGATCCTGGGTTCAAATCCCAGCAGTGCCTGTTTTTTTTGATCATTGACTGATTATCAGTGTCTTAACTTTTCACACTAAATTCTCGTGAAAAATCTTAGTTTAGATTTACAGTCTATGTGGTGCAATAGGTCAATGGGCTCGGCTGTTAACTTGGCTGGTTCAAACCCACCCAGGGATGTAGATTGCTCTTTACTTGTATTCTGGAGAAACATTTCCCTTGAGCCCTTTTTGAACAGAGAATGTGGCAAAGTAGAGGTAGGAATTTGTTGTCTTGTCTGTGTGAAATGGGGGCGTAATATTCCCCTTTCGCAAAAAAGCCAGCACTTGTTTACTAAACATGTGACGTGACATGCAGCAGGAAGTTGTGCGTGAACAGCGACGTACAACATTTACGTCAGGAGAATACATAGCTCCGTAAAAGTCTGGCAAACTTCTTAGTGTCTCAGTACAACATCCTTCTGCCGCTGCTGCTGTTATGGTCACAGACATGGTGGTACTTTTTTTTTTTTTAACTTTTTTTAACTTACTGGTGACATTCCATCATCAATAGTCACTTCAACCAAGCCACCTATTTCATACAAAAAGCCATCCTTCACAGTCCTGTGAGGTGGTTATCCATGGTCCTCTTGCCAGTGATGGTCAGCAGCTCCCTGATCTCCGTGGCTCCCCAGGTGCTCATCTTGGTGGTGTGATGATGCGTCAGAACAGTAAGCCCCATGACAGTCCGTAAGTTTCAAAACAGCAGTTTGACATTCCAGCTGCCAGCAGTATCGGTTTCGACATTCTCTGAGTTGTTTGATGCAGCAGAACCAGCGAGTGTTATGTTTGCGAGTTCGCGTCATCATTGACACGTCTGCCCACCTCACACTGAGCCGGCACATTTACGGCTTGGATTCACATAGCAACGGAGGTGGCAATAAGCGTACTCTCAAAGAAGGAATATTACCGGGTTTAAACTGACCCCCACTTTGCTCTGCGTCATTCTGAAACCTCAGACCATGCTGCAAAAAGGATGGGCAGATTCGCGACGCGGTTGCCAGTGTGAAATAAATGTCTTTTTTTTTCTTGCTGAAACTTTTGAAACCCAACACACTGAATTTAGTTTGAAAAATCTTCAGGAAAAAGGGTTAGACACAAAGTCTCATTGGTGCAATCAGGCAGCACACTTGAGGCTGGTGGTTTGAACCCACCCAGGGATGATGAATGCTCTTTATTTGCATTCAGGACAGTTGATAAGTAGTTCTCCTGGAAAGTTGCTAGCATTGGTCTGTCACCACACTTGGATGTTTAACAGAAGGATAATTGTTTGAGGATGTATATGATACATTTTTTTTCTATGTATTTTGGACAGGCCGCTGTTCGAACGGCATTCCACCTGTTGTTTTACCGTCCCAGCTGTTATATCCTTCTTTCATCCTTAACATTGGTTCCTTTTTAGCCATCACATTCTATCTATCCATATTCTTTTTATTTTGATAAAAGTCTGTGCCCATCTGAGTTGTTGTGTGATATTGTTACTTGTAAAGTAACTAATTTAGTCCATAAATGTCAGGAGCACCATGCTGAAGTGCCATTGCCTAACTTACTAAGCCAGAAGTTCTAAACACAGAAGTTTAAAAAACTATCAGCTGCTCCTGGCGCTGTGGCTTAGTTGGTCAAAGTGCCTGTTTAGTAAACAGGAGATCCTGGGTTCAAATCCCAGCAGTGCCTTCTTCTTTAATCATTTACTGATTAGACCCATTGTAACTTTACATGATAAATTAGCATAAAAAGTCTTGATGGAATATTAACAGAAGCAGAGTCTCTGTGGTACAATCAGCCCTTGCACTTGGCTGTTATTTAAGAGGTTGGTGGTTCAAGCCCACCCAGGGATGATGAATGCCCTTTACTTGTATTCACAATCGGCTACTGTTGGTTACCCGTAGTGGTCATGACTTGCAATACACTCTGTTGTCAAAAGTTGCTTCAGGTGACGTGGTCATGTGTTACCCTCTGTGGAAATGACTGAATATGCTGCAACAAAAGCCAACAAACTGAATTGCAACTGTATTAAGAACGAAACTCTTATGTGACATAAAGACCAACTTTACAGTGAGTCTTGACCACAGCATGTAAATTTGTTCATATTCTTGATGGCATCACGTTCTTAATTACTCTATCAGAACCTGATGCCATCACAAAAGCCCGTGGGACTATGTTGGTTATCGCTGCATCAGATTCCCTCTCTGATATCTTGGTTCCATGTTGCTTTCCCTGCTCTGCTTTTCAGTCGATTATTGAATTTTCTTTAAGAATTCTTCACATTTTTACTTAAATCGTGGTTGGGAGTATGACACTGTGATGCAAAATAATTTTGGATGTCTTTTAATTCATATTGTATAAGTTTCCCGAAAGCCACTGGAATAGGCTCCACCGTCCCCCTCTGCAATCCTTAATAGGATAAGCAAAAGAAAATGTGGTGGTCATCCACCCCAAACTCCAAGAGTACCCCCCACAGGGTGCCCCTGGTGACACAGTCATAAGAAAACACATGTGGACTGGTTGGGCAAACTCCCATGCCCCCTCCAGCACCCTTGCAAGGGAGAAGGGCTGATCCTCGGTTCCATGGCTGGGATGAAAACCACATTGCTCCTCCTCGATCTGAGGTTCGACTATCGCCCTGACCCTCCTCTCCAGTACCCTGGCATAGACCTTTCCAGGGAGGCTGAGGAGTGTGATCCCCCAAAAGTGGGAACACGCCCTCTGGTCCCCTTTCTTAAAGATGGCGATCACCACACTGGTCTGCCACTCCTAAGGCACCGCCCCAATGTCCTTACAATGTTGCAGAGACGTGTCAACCAAGACAGCCCCACAACATCTAGAGCCTTAAGATACCCAGGCCGGATCTCATACAACCCCGGAGTTGTTCAACAGCCTTGGCGACTTCTGCCTAGGAGAGAAAGTACCAAACATATTTTTTAAATGGTAAGGATGTCTTGGTGCTGTGGCTTAGTTGATCAAAATTCCTGTACAATAAACAGGAGATCTCGGGTTCAAATCCCAACAGTGCCTATTTATTTTATTTTTCATTTTTTTATGTCGAGTTATAAGTGTTGACACTTAATACACTGAATTTAGCATCAGAACTTTTCATGAAAAGTGGGGTGACTCTGGGTCTCTGTGGTACTATTAGTCAGCATGCTCGCCCCTAAATCATAGGATGGAGATTCAAGCTGAGGTCCCAGCTTCTGCCTCCATTATCCTGCAATGTTACCAGAACAAACCTGTGTCTCATTGAACACAACACTCAGAATCAAGTTGTTCTCCTCATATTAACATAAAAGGCCATCAGGGGTCCTTACCAGCAATATGTCAACACTCTTGGACATTAACTGGAAGCATAATCCTTCAAACCCACCCAGGGACGACATATTTGCTTCCCGTATTTCAGATGGCCAGAGCTGATGAGGTGCTCCATCCTTGCTTTATCATTCCAGTTGTCCTTTTTTTCTCTGTTCTGTCCTTCTACAACCCTAAACATTGTTTCCTTTTTAGCCACCACATTCTTTCAGAGATAGTAAAACAATCATGTTGCAAATTGGTTATTTTCTGTCCCAATCATACCAGTTGTCGTGGCTCCCTCTGTTCTGTCAGTCTCTACCATTGCTTCCTTTTAGCTACGATATTCTGTCTGAAACAATAAGTCCATTATGTGACAAATTGGGAACAGACCTCTTTTTAGCCACCACATTCTATCCATCCATATTCGATCTTTTTTGATAAAAGTCTGTGCCCATCTGAGTTGTTGTGGGATACTTTGGTCACTAAATGTCAGGAGCACCATGCTGAAGTGCCATTGCCTAACTTGCTAGGCCAGAAGTTCTAAACACAGTTTAAACAAATACTTTGTACTCTTGGCGCTGTGGCTTAGTTGGTCAAAGTACCTGTCTAGTAAATAGGAGATCCTGGTTTCAAATACCATGATTTATGGCAGTAGTATTCAATCTTCCCAAAGTATTTCTTTTGACCAATTCAAGATTTAGTTTCAAGTAAGGAGTCCATGACGATTTTCTCAGCCGCCACCTTCAGTGATTGGATTGAATAAACCATTAACTTTGTAAGGTGCAACCTTAACTCCTTGCATTAAATCTCCAGATTGTCAGCGAGTAGATGCTCCATGCAGGCAATCATAGGTGGCGAGTTGTCCTCAGTTCCTTCTTTCACTCCATAGATTCAGACAGCCTCGCATCTGGAGAGGCGATCTTTTTCCTCCATTTTGCATATCGATGGATCTGAAGTGACGACTTGGTGAGAGCCTCCAATGTGGTTTGTTTTCTGGTTTCTGCCAGTTCAATCCCTTCCTGGATTCTTTAGTTTTTTATATCTTTGCAAATTTCCTTTAATTCCTGACTGATGTATTTTCTTAATTTCCTCTGTTCTCTCAATGTGAAACCCTGGTTCAGACTATCAATAGTCTTGCTGATAGGTGGGTAGTTCCGTGTCCTTCACCAAAAAACTCAAACTTTGCAGGTTTTCCTTTGGCATTTGAAACCCACAATCTTAAATCATCTTATGTGTCGGTGAATGTGTCGGCGCTGTGGCTTAGTTGGTCAAAGTGCCTGTCTCGTAAACAGGAGATCCTGGGTTCAAATCCCAGCAGTGCCTTTACTTTAATCATTGACTGATTAGAAGTGTGGGAACTTTACACACTAAATTACCATAAACAGTCTTTTTGACATCAATAGCAGAGTCTCTATGGTGCAGTTGGTCGTTGAGCGCACGTGGAACCCCGTCGGCTGGTGCTTCAAACCCACCCAGGGATGATGAATTCTCTTGCGTTTATAACAGGCTACTGTTGAATACCTGATGTGGTCATGACATGCTGTGGCCAAAGTCGCTTCAGGTGATGTCTTACCCTCAATGGAAATGACTGAATATGCTGCAACAATAGCCTACAAACTAAATTGAGCCTGGATTAAGAATGAAACTCTTATGTGACATATTGACCAACTTTACAGTGAGTCTTGACCACAGCATGTAAATTCTTTCATATTCTTGATGGCATCACGTTCTTAATTACTCTATCAGAACCTGATGCCCTCACAAAAGCCCGTGGGACTGTGTTGGTTATCGCTGCATCAGATTCCCTCTCTATTATCTTTACTCATGTTGCTTTCCCTGCTCTGCTTTTCAGTCAGTTTATTGAATTGTCTTCAAGAATTATTCCATTTTTACTTAGTTAAATTGTGTTTGGGAATATGAAACTGTGATGCAAAATATTTTTAGAATTCTTTGAAATTATAGTGTATAAGTTTGGTCCAAGTGTTTCTATTTTAACAACTCAATTATTGGACTGCTGTTATTTAGTCTATAAATTGGCTTTTCCTCCCCTCATAGTTTTCCTGTTGTGTAAATATTAACTGTTTTTACCTCTTTTGTATTGGTCTCATTTATTTGATTCCTTTTCTTCTTTATTTTCCCTCTTGTTCTCTGGTCTCCTGCACCCTTGAAAACTCAAGTCAAATTTATTTATTTTGCGCCAAATCACAACGAAAGTTATCTCATGACTCTTTCCAAGTAGAGCAGGTCCAGTACCACATTCCTTCAATGAATCTACACCAACAATTCTCCATCAGCAAGCACATCAGGCAACAGCAGCGACGAAAACCTTCCTTCTAACACACAGGAAATTCGAGCAGATCCAGGCTCAATGGGGACGGCCTTCTGCTTTGACCGGTTGGGGGGAAAGAGAGCAGGAGAGGGGGCAGAGACAGGGACAGATTATGGATGAAGGCAGATGTACAGAAGGAAAGAGAGGGACAGAGATACAGAGAGAGAGACTGATGGACAGACAGGGATGTGAGCAGGTGGAGCTACGGGTGGCAGCTTGAGCCTCTTCATGTCTACAGCCTCCTCCAGCAGCACCCAGGATTTGGGATGCGGGGAGAAGAAGAGTAAGTAAAACATGTGAGTATGATTCATATATGACACATACAGGAGGACAGAGGACAAAGAGGACAGAGAGGAAAGAGAGGAGGAGAGAGAAGCCCAGTGCACCATGGGAGATCCCCCAGCAGTCTGAGCCTATAGCAGCAGATCTAAGGGCCAGCCTAAGCAGCCCAACTATAAGCCTGATCAACAAGGAAGGTCTTAAGTCTGCTCTTAAAGGTCGAGAAGGTGTCTGCATCCTGGACTGAAACTGGGAGACGGTTCCATGGGAGGGGAGCCTGATAGCTGAAGGCTCTGACTCCCAGTCTACTTTTAGAAACTCTAGGAACCACAAGTAACCCTGCATCCTGTAAGCGAAGGGTTCTAGCTGGATAATAGGGGACTAGGAGCTCTGTCAGGGATGAAGGTGCCCAATGAGGACTTTGTATGTTAGAAGAAGAATTTTGAATTCCATTCTGAATTTAACAGGGAGCCATGCAGAGAAGCCGGTACAGGAGAGACTTGGTCTCTTCTCCCAGTTAAATCTCCAGATTGTCAGCAAGTAGATGCTCGATGCAGGCAATCATAGGCGGCGAGTTGTCCTCAATTCCTGCTTTCACTGCATGGGTTCAGACACCCTCTCATCTGGAGAGGCATTCGTATTCCTTCAGTTTTGCGTGAAGCTGGATCTGAGGTAACGACTGGGTTAGAGCCTCCAATGTGGTTTGTATTCAGGTTTCTGCCACTCCAATCCTTTCATGGCTTCCTCAATTCCTTATTGTTTTATAAATATAAATATATATATATATTTATATATATATATATATTTGTGAATTTCCTTAGTTCCTGACTGATGTATTTTCTTAATTTCCTCTTTTTTCTCAATGTGAAACCCTGGTTCAGGTCTCTGTCACCAAAAACTCAAACTTTGCAGGTTTTCCTTTGGCATTTGAAACCCACAATCTTAAATCATCTTTTGGTGAAGGTTTGTTCCAGTTTCAGTGATTGTGGGCTACTTTGGTCAATGAATGACAGGAGCGCCATATGCTGAGGTTGTATTGCCTGACTTAATAGGCCAAAAGTTCCAAAGATATTTTTCAAAGAGCAAGGATGTCTTGGCGCTGTGGCTTAGTTGGTCAAAGTGCCTGTCTAGTAAACAGGAGATCCTGGGTTCAAATCCCAGCAGTGCCTTTTTCTGATTTTTTAAAATTAATTTTGGTGTCTAGTTAAAAGTGTTGAAACTTGACACATTGAATTTAGCTTAATAACTATTCATGAATTCAATGTGTCAGGGTCTCTGTGGTACTCTTGGCACTGTGGCTTAGTTGGTCTAAGTTCCCATCTCGTAAACAGGAGATCCTGGTTTCAAATTGCAGCAGGGCATTTTTGTTTTAAATCATTGACTGATTAGAAGTGTTGTAACTTTACACACGAAATGAGCATAAGAAGTCTTCATGAAATGGGGGGAGAAACACGGTCTCTGTGGTGCAATCCGTCATTGCGTTTGGCTTTCAAACAAGAGGCTTTATAATAATCTTGTCATAAATGCAGCCACTTTTGATCAATCCTATTAATTTCCTAAAACTGATTCAACAAATAACTCACTTTCAACAGATACAGGTACAGATAATGGTGTACTCACCCATCCCTGAATTTAACTGATTCAACTCATGCTCCAATGCAGAAAGGCTAAATGACTTCCTGTTACCATGATGGAATTCTGAAGGGAAGGTGTCTGGTTATTTTATTTGATCAGAGATTAGTCATCGCTCCGCCATATTCCTTTTCTCATATCTTGGTTTCCCGTTGCTTTCGCTGCTCTGTTGTTCAGTCAGTTTGGTAAATTTCTTTATTTAGTTCCTAACAAATGTCTTTGGTAATTCCTGCAGTTCTGTCAGTATGAGGCCCAAGTTCATGCTATTAGCACGTTTGTTATCAGAGTTTGTTAGCATCTCATTGTCTTTTGGTGAAGGTTTGTGCCAATTTGAGTGATTGTGGTCCACTTTGGTCAATGAATGACAGGAGCGCCATATGCTGAGGTTGCCTTGCCGAACTTGCTAGGCCAGAAGTTCCAAACATATTTTTTTAAATACAGAAGAACTCTTGGCGCTGTGGCTTAGTTGGTCAAAGTGCCTGTCTAGTAAACAGGAGATCCTGGGTTCAAATACCACGATTTATGGCAGTAGTATTCAATCTTCTCTAAGTATTTCTTTTGACCAATTCAAGATTTAGTTTCAAGTAAGGAGTCCATGACGATTTTCTCAGCTGCCACCTTCAGTGATTGAATTGAATAAACCATTAACTTTGTAAGGTGCAACCTTAACTCCTTGCATTAAATCTCCAGATTGTCAGCGAGTAGATGCTCCATGCAGGCACTCATAGGTGGAGAGTTGTCCTCAGTTCCTTCTTTCACCCCATAGATTCAGACAGCCTCTCATCTGGAGAGGCATTCTTATTCCTCCGTTTTGCCTGTAGATGGATCTGAAATGACGACTTGGTGAGAGTCTCCAATGTGGTTTGTATTCAGTTAAGTATAGTACAGTATAGTTCATAATGAGAGTAGTTCATAGCTAAGGAATATTTGATTGCAAAAGCCAAATTTTATGATCAAATACAAATACACATATATGAAAAAAAAATCAAAATGCGTCTCAGGTATTGTTCAGGGGGCCGGGCCAAATATGGAGGCCGTAGGTTGGGGACCACTGGTGTAACAGAAGGATAATGGTTTGAGGATGAGGAAGATACATTGTCTTTCTATGTATTTCAGGGAGGCCACTGTTGATTAGGCACTCCAAACGTTGTTTCAACATTTCAGCTGTCTTGTCCTTCTATAACCCCAAACATTGCTTCCTTTTTAAACACCACATTCTATCCATCCATATTCGATCTATTTTGATAAAAGTCTGTGCCCATCTGAGTTGTTGTGGGATACTTTGTTCACTAAATGTCAGGAGCGCCATATGCTTAGTCTGTATAGCCTAACTTAATAGGCCAAAAGTTCCAAACATATTTCTTAAAGAGCCAAACTGTGTCGGTGCTGTGGCTTAGTTGGTCAAAGTGCCTGTCTAGTAAACAGGAGGTCCTTGGTTCGAATCCCAGCAGTGCCTTTTGTATGCACTAAAACCTAGCACCTCCTTCTCTGAGGACCATGGCCTCAGAATTGGAGGTGCTGATTCTCATCCCAGCCACCACACGTTTGGCTGCGAACTTCCCCAGCAAGAGCTGGAGATTGTGGCGTGATGGAGCTAAGAGGACCACATCATCCGCAAAAAGCAGTGACGGCATCCTCCCACCACCACACTTGATCCAATCCACCACCCAGCTGCGCCAAAGACTTCTGTCCATAAAAATAATGAACAGAACCGGTGAGAAAGGGCAGCCTTGGAAGAGTCCAACCCTCATCGAGAACAACTCTGGCTTTCTGCCAGCAACATGAACCAGACTTTCACTCTGCCGGTAGAATTACTGGATGGTCCTTCATATGGGGCCATCCACCCTGTACTCCCCGAGTACCCCACACAGTGTGCCCCTGGGGACATGGTCACCCCTTCCAGCCCCCTCCAGCCTCTTCGTGAGGGAGAAGAGCTGATCCACGGTTCCACGACTGGGACGAAAACCATATTGCTCCCCCTCGATCTGAGGTACGACTATCGCCCTGCCCCTCCTCTGCAGTACCCTGGCGTAGACCTTTCCAGGCAGGCTGAGGAGTGTGATCTCCCAAAAGTGGGAACACACCCTCTGGTCCCCTTTCGTAAAGATGGGGACCACCACCCTGGTCTGCTACTCCAAAGAAACCGCCCCCGATGTCCACGCAATGTTGTGAGACGTGTCAACCAAGACAGCCCCACAACATCCAGAGCCTTGAGATTCCAAGGCCAGATCTCAAACACACCCAGAGCTCTGCCATTTCGGAGTTGCTTAACTGCCTCAGTGACTTCTGCCCGGAGAGTAAGTACCAAACATATTTTTAACTAGGAAAGGTGTTTTAGTGCTGTGGCTGAGTTGATCAAATTGCCTCTCGAGTATTCAGGAAATCCTGGGTTCAATAACAGCAGTGTCTTCATTTTTTATTTTATTTTTTTTAATGTCTAGTGATAAGTGTTGAAACTTAACACACTGAATTTAGCATAAGAACTATTCATGAAAAGTGGGATGACTCAGGCTCTCTGTGGTACTATTAGTCAGTGTGCTCGCCCCTAAATCATAGGATGGAGATTCAAGCTGAGATCCCAGCTTCTGCCTCCATTATCCTGCAATGTTACCAGAACAAACTGGTGTCTCATAAAAAAAAAATCCCTCAGAATCATTGTTTTTCTCCTCACATTAACATAAAAGGCCATCGGGGTCCTATCCAGCAATCTGTCGGCACTCTTGGACATTAACTGGAAGCATAATGGTTCAAGCCCACCCAGGGACAACACATTCGCCCCATGTATTTCAGATGGCCAGAGCTGATGAGGTGCTCCACCCTTGATTTATCATTCCAGTTGTCCTGTTTTTCTCTGTTCTGTCCTTCTACAACCCTAAACATTGCTTCCTGTTTAGCCACCACATTCTTTAAGAGCTAGTAAATCAGTCATGTTGCAAATTGGTAATTTTCCCTCCCAATTTGCAATAGTAATATTACGGTCATAAAAAAAAACCTCCCTGCATTTATTACACAGTCAGAATCTTTCAATCCCAACTCCAAAACAACCCAATGACCTGCATCTTTATCATATCAGTTGCTGTGGCTTTCTCTGTTCTGTTACTCTCTACTATTGCTTCTCTTTAGCGATGATATTTTGTCTGAAAATATAAGTCAGTCATGTGACAAATTGGCAAGAGATTTCATTAACTCTGTGTGATTTTAAACCACGCCCCTCTCGGTTTACAGCCGCGTATGCTGACCGATTGCAGCACAGAGACTACGGGTCATTTCTCTGTTCATGAAGACTTACAAGGATGAGCCAGACACTTGGCTGAAACAAGTGTTCCAGTACAGATACTTTGAATAGCTAGCATTGGTTTGGCACCACACTTGTCCGTATAACATAAGGGTTATGGTTTGAGGATATGGAAGATATGTTCTCTTTCTGTGTATTTCAGATAGGCCACTATTGATTAGGGACTCCAAATGTTGTTTCACCATTCCAGCTGTCCTGTCCTTCTACAACCCTAAACATTTCTTCTTTTATTGCCACCACATTCTATCTATCCATATTCTATCAAATCTGATAAAAGTTTGTGCCTATCTGAGATGTTGTGATATACTTTGGTCACGAAATGTCAGGAGCAGCATGCTGAAGTGCCAACACTGAATTTACTAAGTTGGAAGTTCTAAACATCCATCCATTGTCTTCCGCTTATTCCTGTTAAAGAGGGGGGGGGGGGGGGCTGGAGCCTATCCCATTGGCTACGGGCGAGAGGCGGGGTTCACCCTGGACAGGTCACCAGTCCATCACAGGGCCAACACATAGAGACAAACGACCATTCACAGTCACACCTACGGTCAATTTAGAGTATTCAATTAGCCGAGTACCCAACTGCATGTCTTCTGTTGTCTTTCTATGTATTTTGGATTGGTCAGTGTTCATACAGTATGGCATTTCACCGTCCCAGCTGATCTATCCTTCTTTCACCCTAAACATTGCTTCATTTTTAGCAACCACATTCTATCCATCCATATCTATTTTGATAAAAGTCAAATATCTTTGATATCTCGTCAAGTCAAGTCAATTTTATTTGTATAGCGCCAAATCCCAACAAAAGTTATCTCATGACACTTTCCAAGTAGAGCAGGTCCAGTACCACACTCCTTCAATGAACCTCCACCCAACAATTCTCAATCAGCAAGCACATCCTGCAACAGCGGAAAACCTTCCTTTTAACAGGCAGGAATGTCGAGCAGATCCAGGCTCAATGGGGACGGCCTTCTGCTTTGACCGGTTGGGGGGAAAGAGAACAGGAGAGTGGGGCAGAAACAAAGACAGATCATGGAGGAAGACAGATATACAGAAAGAAAGAGAACGACAGAGATAAAGAGAGAGAGAGAAGGGAAGAGACTGATGGACAGACAGGGACTTGAGCAGGTGGAGCTACGGGTGGCAGCTTGAGCCTCTTCAGGTCTGTAGCCTGCTCCTGGGATACGGGGAGCCCGAAGGCTCTGGAGAAGAAGACGAGTTAGTAACACATATGAGTATGATTAGCAGCATTTTTAAGGGCCAGCCTACGCAGCCCTAACTATAAGCCTGATCAAAAAGGAAGGTCTTAAGTCTGCTCTTAAAAGGCAGAGAATGTGTCTGCAACTGGGAGACTGTTCCACAGGAGGGGAGCCTGATAGCTGAAGGCTCTGGCTCCCAGTCTACTTTTAGAAACTCCCGGAACCACCAGTAACCCCGCATCCTGGGAGTGAAGGGTTCTAGCTGGATAATAGGGGACTGTCAGACATGAAGGTGCCTGACTGTTGAGGACTTTGTACGTTAGAAGAAGAATTTTGAATTCCATTCTGAATTTAACAGGGAGCCATGCAGAGAAGCCAGTACAGGAGAGACATGGTCTCTTCTCCCAGTTAAATCTCCAGATTGTCAGCAAGTAGATGCTCGATGCAGGCAATCATAGGCGGCGAGTTGTCCTCAATACCTTCTTTCACTGCATGGGTTCAGACACCCTCTCATCTGGAGAGGCATTCGTATTCCTTCAGTTTTGCGTGAAGCTGGATCTGAGGTAACGACTGGGTTAGAGCCTCCAATGTGGTTTGTATTCAGGTTTCTGCCACTCCAATCCTTTCATGGCTTCCTCAATTCCTTATTGTTTTATATATATGTTCAAAAGTACATGTTGTGTTCATTTATTTGATTAGTTTACTTCAAATTATAAGTTTTATCGGTAAGTTTTCATATGTCTTACGTTCTTGAATGCACCATTGTTTTCTTGAGGCTATTGAACGCATCACACTCGCGTGCCGTATACGTTAATTAGCAGCGAGTTCTCGCTTTTCATACGTGCCCGGCAGCAGTTAGTTGTGTTTTTTTTTCCCTCTGTCCATTGATTTCCATGGTTTATTTCTGAGTGTAAATGACAGAAGGTGAGTTTCGTTACGTTTTACTTTTATACTTAAATGCTGACACTGTGATAACTTTTTTTCTATCTGAGAGTTGACTGATGTTAATTTATGCTTATTTGAATAAACTAAGCTAATCCATATAAGTTATATACACGAACCTCCTGTGAGGTGCTGTTTATGAATAATATAGTATTGTGCTTATTAATACAGTCCTTTATTATTTTCATTTATACTTAGTTTTTTTTTCCTGTATTGTGATTACAGACCGCAGAATAAACCATGTTAAAGGAATATCTGCCACTTACGTGCTCTTTAACAGGAACACCAACCTCCTTACCTTGCTTCTCTCAACCAGAATACTTGGAGATTCCCCCTTTCTCCTGTTTATGGCCCTTTGAGCCACCAAGGTATGGAATTGGCAGATACACCAGCTGAGTGTGCACCATCACGTGCTTCGCAGAGTGATGGACACCCACCAACTCACCTGAGTGACTATGTGGTTGCAACCCTCCCTTCAATGGGACAAACCCACACCACGCAGCAAGCTCATTCAGACAAGTGTTCACGTAGCCAAACCACATGATCCTCTCAGCGGAGCTCCAACTCCAGGTCCACAAGGTCATCACGATCATCCATGAGCAGACTCTCCTTCAATATCCTATCAGAGTTAGAAAACGCCCAACTTGAAGAACGAGTGAAGGAAATGGAGCTTGTGGAACTAAAACAGCACATAGAAGAGGATCAACAACTAGACTATAAGTGTCAATGACTTCAAAGTCAAGCGAGAGAAGCTCAACAGCTACAAGATGAAGCCATTAGGACACAAGAATCATTAACTAGACAGCTAGAGAGGCAACGACAGCTAAATAAGAGAGCAAAGGAACTAGAGATCAGCAAGATGGTTACTTCTATCCTCAAAGAGAAAACTCAGGACCCTAATGGTGCCAAGTCTCCACCTCACTCATCAGATCATAGCCAGGCAAATAATCCTGTATCCCCACCTCCAGAAACCGTAGCCCCGCCTCCAATGACAGTGTCTCCCTCGGCTGCACCTTCAGTGAATGTGACATCTCCTCCAATCACAGCGATTTCACCTCCAGTGGTACATACAGCTGCGCCTCCAGTAGATTCAGCTCCACCTCACACTTCTAGCCCCGCCAGTGAGTGTGACCGCGCCTCACACGCTACATACAGCTCCACCTCTTGTAACTTCAGCCCCGCCTCCAGTGAGACTGGCTTTACCTCCTGCAGCCCTAGCACAGCCTCCAGTGACTGCAGCTGCTCCTCCAGCAATGGTGGCAAGTCCTCCTGCACTACAGCCAGCTCTGCTTTCACTCCCCCTTGCTCCATGTTCTGTGCAGTATCCATCTTTCCCTCAACCGCTACAGTCCTCTCTTCCTCCTGTATCCTGGCAGTCTGCCTCTGCAACTTTGAACTACGACCTGGCCCCTATCCCATATTCAGCTCATCCACTGCAGCATCAGCCTTCCAGGTCAGCCTTCACTTACCCTGTGCAGTCAATGATGTGCCCCACTTCATTCCTACCTTCATCTGGTCCACAACAACTACAGGTAGCTGATGTGTCTCCGTTCATCGCCACCTCCTTTTGCATCCCCAAACCTATGATTCCTTGCTTTGAGAGTGGCAAAGAAAGTGACTTCGCCTTATTGAAGATGGCACTCGACAACCTGCTGAACAACCATCTGCACCTGAACGAGCAGTACAAATATCAAGTACTCCTGGGACACTTGAAGCTACAGAGTGCGCTCCAGCTAGCCAAAGAGTACATGACGACCCAAAGCCATATACAACAGCTATCCAGGCTTTACAGTAAAAGTATGGCCAACCTCGTCAGCTCGTTCAAAGTGAACTAGGTGCTATCCGGAACACCCCAGCCCTCAAATTTGGGGACTCTGAAGCTTTTGATGCCTTTTCCCTATCCATCCAATCGCTGGTAGGCATGCTTAGGACTCTGGAGGGACAGAACGGCTACGAACTGAGATGTGGATCTCATGTCGACCGACTGCTGAGCAAGATGCCACCAAATTATCGCGACGGGTTTGTAGAGTACTGCCTGAACCAAGGTATCCTTAAGACAGGTACCGACCAAACTTACACTTTACCCGATTTGAGTCCCTGGTTACAGATGAAATCTCAGGCTAAGCGTATAGCAGGCCGAGCTGCTTCGCTCTACAACTTTGAAGCACCCAAGTCGCAAAGAAAAGACCAACATCCCTTCAACAGATCAAAGGAAAAATCTACAGCGTTTCTACTCACTGCCACTGGCGACCAAAGCTCCAAAGGACGGTCTATGACACCAAAGTCCTCCAAACCCAAACCATATTGTCCACACTGTGACAACAAAGAACATTTCCTGAATGCCTGCACAGAGTTTAAGAAACTGAATACCAACCAGGTTGTGAGATGGATAACAGATGAACAGCGGTGTTGGAAGTGTGGACAATCTCACAAGCCCGAGGTTTGCACCCTCAAATGACCGTGCAATACCTGTAAAGAACAACACCTAACAGTACTGCATGATGCAGTTCAGCAAACACAGAAGAGCGTGCTCATGGTGACCGCTCCGACTGCAAAGGTGTACTTGGATAGACCAAATAGATCCCCAAAGGTGATGTTGAAAGTTGTGAAAGTCCTACTTCATAATCAAGACAGAGTACTGGAAACCTACGCTGTATTAGACGACGGTTCGGAACGAAGTATCATTCTGCCACAAGCAGTGCAACGCCTGAACCTCACAGCACAGTCTGAAACCCTTACCATTCGAACAGTTCATCAAGACGTGGTACAGCTTCATGGTGCCTCAGTCACCTTCTATGTTTCTTCCGTTCCTAAACCTGAAGAGAAATATCACATACATCGTGCATTCACCGCTGACAACCTGGGACTCTCAGAGCATTCATATCCAGTGAAGACTCTCCAACTGAAATACAAACACCTTCGCCACCTACCTCTACCTCCTGTAGATCATGCGCAACCTCTGCTGCTCATTGGATCAGACATGCCACATCTCCTGGCTCCCACTGAACCCGTGCAGTTAGGCCCTTTGGGGGGGCGCATCGCAGTTCACACCAAACTTGGCTGGGCACTTCAAGGTCCCACCTCTGTTGACCAAGCTACTGCAACCCAACAGCAATGCCTGTTCACGTCAACCATCTCACCTACCTCTGAGCTCTTCAAGAATGTCGAAAGACTTTGGCAAGTTGATACGCTGCCTTATATGAGCGAGAAACAGGCGACCAGATCGAAGCAAGATCAGCAAGCCTTGAACCTGCTCCAGGCATCCACTGTCAGGGTCGACATGGAAGGGGTCCAGAGTTATGCCACGCCGCTGCTTCGCCGATCTAATTACACTCCCCTTCGAGCTCCTATGGAAGCAGTGTTACCAAGTCTCCGCAGCACTGAGAGGAGACTCGCCAAAGACCCACAGCGTGCCAAGGTCTATTGTCAGGAGATCCAGAAACTGGAGAAGATGGGCTATGTTGCAGTGGTGCCACCTGAGGAAGAGACAATGGCACTCGATTAATTTTCACTGCTATGCAGACGACACACAGCTATACTTATCAAATATATCCCCCAGGCCAAGCACAATAACTTCAGTTTGGCAATCGCTGCTCTGCTGTTCAGTCAGTTTGGTAAATTTCTTTATTTAGTTCCAAACAAATGTCTTTGGTAATTCCTGCAGTTCTCTCAGTATGAGGCCCAAGTTCATGCTATTAGCACGTTTGTAATCAGGGTTTGTTAGCATCTCATTGTCTTTTGGTGAAGGTTTGTGCCAATTTCAGTGATTGTGGGCCACTTTGGTCAATGAATGACAGGAGCGCCATATGCTGAGGTTGCCTTGCCGAACTTGCTAGGCCAGAAGTTCCAAACATATTTTTTTTAAATACAGAAGATGTCTTGGTGCTGTGGCTTAGTTGGTCAAAGTGCCTGTCTAGTAAACAGGAGATCCTGGGTTCAAATCCCAGCAGTGCCTTTTTATGTAATTTTTTTTGGTGTCTCGTTATGCCTTTTTTGGTTCTTTAGCCTTAAAGGACAGATTCACATGCATCCCGAAATACCAGAAGAGATTTTGCCATTATCATTCTGGTCCATGTTCTCCTTAATATCCTCCTTGACTTGTGTCGTCATATGATTTATGGCAGTTGTATTCAGTCTTCTCGAAGTATTTCTTTTCTCCAATTCAAGATTTAGTTTCAAGTCAGGAGTCCATGATGATTTTCACACTTCCATTCTTCTCTTCAGTCCTTTCCTTGGGTTTATTGTTATTTTTCTATCTTTGCTAATTTCCATTCCTGACTGATGTATTTTCTTAATTTCCTCTGTTCTCTCAATGTGAAACCCTGGTTCAGATCATCAATAGTCTTACTGATAGGTGGGTAGTTCCGTGTCCTTCACCAAAAAACTCAAACGTTGCAGGTTTTCCTTTGGCATTTGAAACCCACAATCTTAAATCATCTTATGGTGAATGTTTGTTCCAGTTTCAGTGATTGTGGGCTACTTTGGTCAATGAATGACAGGAGCGCCATATGCTGAGGTTGTATTGCCTGACTTAATAGGCCAAAAGTTCCAAACATATTTTTCAAAGAGCAAGGATGTCTTGGCGCTGTGGCTTAGTTGGTCAAAGTGCCTGTCTCGTAAACAGGAGATCCTGGGTTCAAATCCCAGCAGTGCCTTCTTATATCATTTTTTTTGGTGTCTGATAACCCCTCGGAAACCCCTGTCGTCACGTATGGTGTTCCACAAGGGTCTGTGCTTGGACCAGTCCTCTTCACCTTATACCTGCTTCTTCAAGGTCACATGATTAGGAAACACTCGATTAATTTTCACTCCTATGCAAACGACACACAGCTTTACTTATCAAATGCATCCCCCAGGCCAAGCACAATAACTTCAGTTTTGTCTGAATTGAATAAAAGGAAATTAGGGGTCATCCATGTTTTCCTTTCTTTTAGACAGGCCTCCAGTGTTAATAGGCTGATTTGTTTCATGTAGATGCATTGATAAGTACAGCTGCTTATCATATTAACTTTAAAGAAAAACTTTGCATGCATCCCAAAGAATCAGGAAAGACTTTTCCATTATCATTCTGATCCATGTTCACCTTAATATCCTCCTTGACTTGTGTCGTCATATGATTTATGGCAGTAGTATTCAATCTTCTCTAAGTATTTCTTTTGACCAATTCAAGATTTAGTTTCAAGTAAGGAGTCCATGACGATTTTCTCAGCCGCCACCTTCAGTGATTGGATTGAATAAACCATTAACTTTGTAAGGTGCAACCTTAACTCCTTGCATTAAATCTCCAGATTGTCAGCGAGTAGATGCTCCATGCAGGCAATCATAGGTGGAGAGTTGTCCTCAGTTCCTTCTTTCACTCCATAGATTCAGACAGCCTCTCATCTGGAGAGGCATTCTTATTCCTCCGTTTTGCGTGTAGATGGATCTGAAATGACGACTTGGTGAGAGTCTCCAATGTGGTTTGTATTCAGTTTAGTATAGTACAGTATAGTTCATAATGAGAGTAGTTCATAGCTAAGGAATATTTGATTGCAAAAGCCAAATTTTATGATCAAATACAAATGCACATATATGAAAAAAAAAAATCAAAATGCGTCTCAGGTATTGTTCAGGGGGCCGGGCCAAATATGGAGGCCGTAGGTTGGGGACCACTGGTGTAACAGAAGGAT
This sequence comes from Aulostomus chinensis, assembly GCF_037954235.1. NCBI lineage: Eukaryota > Metazoa > Chordata > Actinopteri > Syngnathiformes > Aulostomidae > Aulostomus > Aulostomus chinensis. Next base: position 57,473,309 of record NC_141320.1, on the reverse strand, counting down.
AATGGTTTGAGGATGTGGAAGATACATTGTCTTTCTATGTATTTCAGGGAGGCCACTGTTGATTAGGCACTCCAAATGTTGTTTCAACATTTCAGCTGTCCTATCCTTCTATAACCCCAAACATTGCTTCCTTTTTAAACACCACATTCTATCCATCCATATTCGATCTATTTTGATAAAAGTCTGTGCCCATCTGAGTTGTTGTGGGATACTTTGGTCACTAATTTCAGGAGCACAACGCTGAAGTGCCATTGCCTAATTTGCTAGGCCAGAAGTTCTAAACAAAGTTTGAACAACATGGTGTACTCTTGGCGCTGTGGCTTAGTTTGTCAAAGTACCTGTCTAGTAAACAGGAGATCCTGGGTTCAAATCCCAGCAGTGCCTTTTTTTTTTAAATCATTGACTGATTAGAAGTGTTGTAACTTTACACACGAAATGAGCATAAGAAGTCTTCATGAAATGGGGGGAGAAACACGGTCTCTGTGGTGCAATCCGTCATTGCGTTTGGCTTTCAAACAAGAGGCTTTTAAATAATCTTGTCATAAATGCAGCCACTTTCGATCAATCCTATTAATTTCCTAAAACTGATTCAACAAAAAACTCACTTTCAACAGATACAGGTACAGCTAATGGTGTACTCACCCATCCCTGATTTTAACCGTTTCAACTCATGCTCCAATGGAGACAGGCAAAATGACTTCCTGTTACCATGATGGAATTCTGAAGGGAAGGTGTCGGGGTATTTTATTTGATCAAAGATGACTCATCGCTCCGCCATATTCCTTTTCTCATATCTTGGTTTCCCGTTGCTTTCGCTGCTCTGTTGTTCAGTCAGTTTGGTAAATTTCTTTATTTACTTCCAAACAAATGTCTTTGGTAATTCCTGCAGTTCTCTCAGTATGAGGCCCAAGTTCATGCGATTAGCATGTTTGTAATCAGGGTTTGTTAGCATCTCATTGTCTTTTGGTGAAGGTTTGTGCCAATTTCAGTGATTGTGGGCCACTTTGGTCAATGAATGACAGGAGCGCCATATGCTGAGGTTGCCTTGCCGAACTTGCTAGGCCAGAAGTTCCAAACATATTTTTTTAAATACAGAAGAATTCTTTGCGCTGTGGCTTAGTTGGTCAAAGTGCCTGTCTAGTAAACAGGAGATCCTGCGTTCAAATCCCAGCAGTGCCGTTTTATATAATTTTTTTTTGGTGTCTCTATATGCCTTGTTTGGTTCTTTAGCCTTAAAGGACAGATTCACATGCATCCCGAAGTACCAGAAGAGATTTTGCCATTATCATTCTGGTCCATGTTCTCCTTAATATCCTCCTTGACTTGTGTCGTCATATGATTTATGGCAGTTGTATTCAGTCTTCTCTTAGTATTTCTTTTGTCCAATTCAAGATTTAGTTTCAAGTCAGGAGTCCATGATGATTTTCACAATTCCATTCTTCACTTCAGTCCTTTCCTCGGCTTTATTGTCATTTTTCTATCTTTGCAAATTTCAATTCCTGACTGATGTATTTTCTTAATTTCCTCTGTTCTCTCAATGTGAAACCCTGGTTCAGATCATCAATAGTCTTGCTGATAGGTGGGAAGCTCTGTCTCCTTCAACAAAAAAACTCAACCTTTGCAGGTTTTCCTTTGGCATTTGAAACCCACAATCTTAAATCATCTTTTGGTGAAGGTTTGTTCCAGTTTCAGTGATTGTGGGCTACTTTGTTCAATGAATGACAGGAGCGCCATATGCTGAGGTTGTATTGCCTGACTTAATAGGCCAAAAGTTCCAAAGATATTTTTCAAAGAGCAAGGATGTCTTGGCGCTGTGGCTTAGTTGGTCAAAGTGCCTGTCTAGTAAACAGGAGATCCTGGGTTCAAATCCCAGCAGTGCCTTTTTCTGATTTTTTAAAATTAATTTTGGTGTCTAGTTAAAAGTGTTGAAACTAAACACATCTAATTTAGCTTAATAACTATTCATGAATTGAATGAGTCAGGGTCTCTGTGGTACTCTTGGCACTGTGGCTTAGTTGGTCGAAGTGCCCATCTCGTATACAGGAGATCCTGGTTTCAAATTGCAGCGGGGCATTTTTGTTTTAAATCATTGACTGATTAGAAGTGTTGTAACTTTACACACGAAATGAGCATCAGAAGTCTTCATGAAATGGGGGGAGAAACACGGTCTCTGTGGTGCAATCGGTCATTGCGTTTGGCTTTCAAACAAGAGGCTTTAAAATAATCTTGTCATAAATGCAGCCACTTTTGATCTATCCTATTAATTTCCTAAAACTGGTTGAAGAAATAACACACTTTCAAATGATACAGGTACAGATAATGGTGCACTCACCCATCCCCGATTTTAACTGATTCAACTCATGCTCCAATGCAGAAAGGCCAAATGACTTCCTGTTACCATGATGGAATTCTGAATGGAAGGTGTCGGGGTATTTTATGTGATCAAAGATGAGTCATCGCTCCGCCATATTCCTTTTCTCATATCTTGGTTTCCCGTTGCTTTCGCTGCTCTGTTGTTCAGTCAGTTTGGTAAATTTCTTCATGTAGTTCCTGACTAATGTCTTCACTCGTGACTCATCTATGTGCCGGTCTGATTAGATGTCAGTGCAGCTTTTGATACCATTGATCAACATATCCTTCTACAGAGACTGGAACATGTCATTGGCATTGAAGGAACTGCACTAAATTGGTTTAGGTCATATTTACTAGGTCGATCTCAGTTGTTACTCATGAATGATAACCCCTCAGAAACCCCTGTAGTCACGTATGGTGTTCCACAATGGTCTGTGCTTGGATCAGTCCTCTTCACCTTATACCTGCTTCTTCAAGGTCACATGATTAGGAAACACTCGATTAATTTTCACTCCTATGCAAACGACACAAAGCTTTACCTATCAATACATCCCCCAGGCCAAGCACAATAACTTCAGTTTTGTCCGAATTGAATAAAAGTAAATTAGGGGTCATCCATGTTTTTCTGTCTTTTAGACAGGCCTCCAGTGTTAATAGGCTGATTTGTTTCATGTAGATGCATTGATAAGTACAGCTGCATATCATATTAGCTTTAAAGAAAAACTTTGCATGCATCCCAAAGAATCAGGAGAGACTTTGCCATTATCATTCTGATCCATGTTCACCTTAATATCCTCCTTGACTTGTGTCGTCATATGATTTATGGCAGTAGTATTCAGTCTTCTCTAAGTATTTCTTTTGACCAATTCAAGATTTAGTTTCAAGTAAGGAGTCCATGACGATTTTCTCAGCCGCCACCTTCAGTGATTGGATTGAATAAACCATTAACTTTGTAAGGTGCAACCTTAACTCCTTGCATTAAATCTCCAGATTGTCAGCGAGTAGATGCTCCATGCAGGCAATCATAGGGGGAGAGTTGTCCTCAGTTCCTTCTTTCACTCCATAGATTCAGACAGCCTCTCATCTGGAGAGGCATTCTTATTCCTCCGTTTTGCGTGTAGATGTATCTGAAATGACGACTTGGTGAGAGTCTTCAATGTGGTTTGTATTCAGTTTAGTATAGTACAGTATAGTTCATAATGAGAGTAGTTCATAGCTAAGGAATATTTGATTGAAAAAGCCAAATTTTATGATCAAATACAAATGCACATATATGAAAAAAAAATCAAAATGCGTCTCAGGTATTGTTCAGGGGGCCGGGCCAAATATGGAGGCCGTAGGTTGGGGACCACTGGTGTAACAGAAGGATAATGGTTTGAGGATGTGGAAGATACATTGTCTTTCTATGTATTTCAGGTAGGCCACTGTTGATTAGGCACTCCAAATGTTGTTTCAACATTTCAGCTGTCCTGTCCTTCTATAACCCCAAACATTGCTTCCTTTTTAAACACCACATTCTATCCATCCATATTCGATCTATTTTGATAAAAATCTGTGCCCATCTGAGTTGTTGTGGGATACTTTGGTCACTAAATGTCAGGAGCACAACGCTGAAGTGCCATTGCCTAATTTGCTAGACCAGAAGTTCTAAACAAAGTTGAAACAGTTACTGTGTACTCTTGGTGCTGTGGCTTAGTTGGTCAAAGTACCTGTCTAGTAAACAGGAGATCCTGGGTTCAAATCCCAGCAGTGCCTTTTTTTTTTAATCATTGACTGATTAGAAGTGTTGTAACTTTACACACGAAATGAGCATAAGAAGTCTTCATGAAATGGGGGGAGAAACACGGTCTCTGTGGTGCAATCCGTCATTGCGTTTGGCTTTCAAACAAGAGGCTTTAAAATAATCTTGTCATAAATGCAGCCACTTTTGATCAATCCTATTAATTTCCTAAAACTGATTCAACAAATAACTCACTTTCAACAGATACAGGTACAGCTAATGGTGTACTCACCCATCCCTGAATTTAACTGATTCAACTCATGCTCCAATGCAGAAAGGCTAAATGACTTCCTGTTACCATGATGGAATTCTGAAGGGAAGGTGTCGGGGTATTTTATTTGATCAAAGATGAGTCATCGCTCCGCCATATTCCTTTTCTCATATCTTGGTTTCCCGTTGCTTTCGCTGCTCTGTTGTTCAGTCAGTTTGGTAAATTTCTTTATTTAGTTCCTAACAAATGTCTTTGGTAATTCCTGCAGTTCTCTCAGTATGAGGCCCAAGTTCATGCTATTAGCACATTTGTTATCAGGGTTTGTTATCACCTCATTGTCTTTTGGTGAAGGTTTGTGCCAATTTCAGTGATTGTGGGCCACTTTGGTCAATGAATGACAGGAGCGCCATATGCTGAGGTTGCCTTGCCGAACTTGCTAGGCCAGAAGTTCCAAACATATTTTTTTAAATACAGAAGATGTCTTGGCGCTGTGGCTTAGTTGGTCAAAGTGCCTGTCTAGTAAACAGGAGATCCTGGGTTCAAATCCCAGCAGTGCCTTTTCATATAATTTTTTTGGGTGTCTCGTTATCCCTTTTTTTGTTCTTTAGCCTTAAAGGAAAGATTCACATGCATCCCGAAGTACCAGAAGAGATTTTGCCATTATCATTCTGGTCCATGTTCTCCTTAATATCCTCCTTGACTTGTGTCGTCATATGATTTATGGCAGTTGTATTCAGTCTTCTCTTAGTATTTCTTTTGTCCAATTCAAGATTTAGTTTCAAGTCAGGAGTCCATGATGATTTTCACAGTTCCATTTTTCGCTTCCATCCTTTCCTCAGCTTTATTGTTATTTTTCTATATTTGCAAATTTCCATTCCTGACTGATGTATTTTCTTAATTTCCTCTGTTCTCTCAATGTGAAACCCTGGTTCAGACTATCAATAGTCTTACTGATAGGTGGGTAGTTCCGTGACCATCACCAAAAAACTCAAACTTTGCAGGTTTTCCTTTGGCATTTGAAACCCACAATCTTAAATCATCTTTTGGTGAAGGTTTGTTCCAGTTTCAGTGATTGTGGGCTACTTTGTTCAATGAATGACAGGAGCGCCATATGCTGAGGTTGTATTGCCTGACTTAATAGGCCAAAAGTTCCAAAGATATTTTTCAAAGAGCAAGGCTGTCTTGGCGCTGTGGCTTAGTTGGTCAAAGTGCCTGTCTAGTAAACAGGAGATCCTGGGTTCAAATCCCAGCAGTGCCTTTTTCTGATTTTTTAAAATTAATTTTGGTGTCTAGTTAAAAGTGTTGAAACTTAACACATTGAATTTAGCTTAATAACTGTTCATGAATTGAATGAGTCAGGGTCTCTGTGGTACTCTTGGCACTGTGGCTTAGTTGGTCTAAGTGCCCATCTCGTAAACAGGAGATCCTGGTTTCAAATCCCAGCAGTGCCTTTTTTGTTTTAAATCATTGACTGATTAGAAGTGTTGTAACTTTACACACGAAATGAGCATAAGAAGTCTTCATGAAATGGGGGGAGAAACACGGTCTCTGTGGTGCAATCGGTCATTGCGTTTGGCTTTCAAACAAGAGGCTTTTAAATAATCTTGTCATAAATGCAGCCACTTTTAATCAATCCTATTAATTTCCTCAAACTGATTCAAAAAAAAACTCACTTTCAACAGATACAGGTACAGCTAATGGTGTACTCACCCATCCCTGAATTTAACTGATTCAACTCATGCTCCAATGCAGAAAGGCTAAATGACTTCCTGTTACCATGATGGAATTCTGAAGGGAAGGTGTCGGAGTATTTTATTTGATCAAAGATGAGTCATCGCTCCGCCATATTCCTTTTCTCATATCTTGGTTTCCCGATGCTTTCGCTGCTCTGTTGTTCAGTCAGTTTGGTAAATTTCTTTATTTAGTTCCTAACAAATGTCTTTGGTAATTCCTGCAGTTCTCTCAGTATGAGGCCCAAGTTCATGCTATTAGCACATTTGTTATCAGGGTTTGTTATCACCTCATTGTCTTTTGGTGAAGGTTTGCGCCAATTTCAGTGATTGTGGGCCACTTTGGTCAATGAATGACAGGAGCGCCATATGCTGAGGTTGCCTTGCCGAACTTGCTAGGCCAGAAGTTCCAAACATATTTTTTTAACTACAAAAGATGTCTTGGTGCTGTGGCTTAGTTGGTCAAAGTGCCTGTCTAGTAAACAGGAGATCCTGGGTTCAAATCCCAGCAGTGCCTTTTCATATAATTTTTTTGGGTGTCTCGTTATCCCTTTTTTTGTTCTTAAGCCTTAAAGGACAGATTCACATGCATCCCGAAGTACCAGAAGAGATTTTGCCATTATCATTCTGGTTCATGTTCTCCTTAATATCCTCCTTGACTTGTGTCGTCATATGATTTATGGCAGTTGTATTCAGTCTTCTCTTAGTATTTCTTTTGTCCAATTCAAGATTTAGTTTCAAGTCAGGAGTCCATGATGATTTTCACAGTTCCATTTTTCACTTCATCCTTTCCTCGGCTTTATTGTTATTTTTCTATATTTGCAAATTTCCATTCCTGACTGATGTATTTTCTTAATTTCCTCTGTTCTCTCAATGTGAAACCCTGGTTCAGACTATCAATAGTCTTGCTGATAGGTGGGTCGTTCCGTGACCATCACCAAAAAACTCAAACTTTGCAGGTTTTCCTTTGGCATTTGAAACCCACAATCTTAAATCATCTTTTGGTGAAGGTTTCTTCCAGTTTTAGTGATTGTGGGCTACTTTGTTCAATGAATGACAGGAGCGCCATATGCTGAGGTTGTATTGCCTGACTTAATAGGCCAAAAGTTCCAAAGATATTTTTCAAAGAGCAAGGATGTCTTGGCGCTGTGGCTTAGTTGGTCAAAGTGCCTGTCTAGTAAACAGGAGATCCTGGGTTCAAATCCCAGCAGTGCTTTTTTTCTGATTTTTTAAAATTAATTTTGGTGTCTAGTTAAAAGTGTTGAAACTTAACACATTGAATTTAGCTTAATAACTGTTCATGAATTGAATGAGTCAGGGTCTCTGTGGTACTCTTGGCACTGTGGCTTAGTTGGTCTAAGTGCCCATCTCGTAAACAGGAGATCCTGGTTTCAAATCCCAGCAGTGCCTTTTTTGTTTTAAATCATTGACTGATTAGAAGTGTTGTAACTTTACACACGAAATGAGCATAAGAAGTCTTCATGAAATGGGGGGAGAAACACGGTCTCTGTGGTGCAATCGGTCATTGCGTTTCGCTTTCAAACAAGAGGCTTTAAAATAATCTTGTCATAAATGCAGCCACTTTTGATCAATCTCTATTAATTTCCTAAAACTGGTTCAACAAATAACTCACTTTCAACAGATACAGGTACAGATAATGGTGTACTCACCCATCCCTGAATTTAACTGATTCAACTCATGCTCCAATGCAGAAAGGCTAAATGACTTCCTGTTACCATGATGGAATTCTGAAGGGAAGGTGTCGGGGTAGTTTATTTGATCAATGATGAGTCATCGCTCTGCCATATTCCTTTTCTCATATCATTGTTTCCCGTTGCTTTCGCTGCTCTGTTGTTCAGTCAGTTTGGTAAATTTCTTTATTTAGTTCCTAACAAATGTCTTTGGTAATTCCTGCAGTTCTCTCAGTATGAGGCCCAAGTTCATGCTATTAGCACGTTTTTTATCAGAGTTTGTTAGCATCTCATTGTCTTTTGGTGAAGGTTTGTGCCAATTTAAGTGATTGTGGGCCACTTTGGTCAATGAATGACAGGAGCGCCATATGCTGAGGTTGCCTTGCCGAACTTTCTAGGCCAGAATTTCCAAACATATTTTTTTAAATACAGAAGAACTCTTGGCGCTGTGGCTTAGTTGGTCAAAGTACCTGTCTAGTAAACAGGAGATCCTGGGTTCAAATACCATGATTTATGGCAGTAGTATTCAATCTTCTCTAAGTATTTCTTTTGACCAAATCAAGATTTAGTTTCAAGTAAGGAGTCCATGACGATTTTCTCAGCTGCCACCTTCAGTGATTGAATTGAATAAACCATTAACTTTGTATGGTGCAACCTTAACTCCTTGCATTAAATCTCCAGATTGTCAGCGAGTAGAAGCTCCATGCAGGCACTCATAGGTGGAGAGTTGTCCTCAGTTCCTTCTTTCACCCCATAGATTCAGACAGCCTCTCATCTGGAGAGGCATTCTTATTCCTCCATTTTGCGTGTAGATGGATCTGAAGTGACGACTTGGTGAGAGCCTCCAATGTGGTTTGTATTCAGTTAAGTATAGTACAGTATAGTTCATAATGAGAGTAGTTCATAGCTAAGGAATATTTGATTGCAAAAGCCAAATTTTATGATCAAATACAAATGCACATATATGAAAAAAAAAATCAAAATGTGTCTCAGGTATTGTTCAGGGGGCCGGGTCAAATATGGAGGCCGTAGGTTGGGGACCACTGGTGTAACAGAAGGATAATGGTTTGCGGATGTGGAAGACACATTGTCTTTCTATGTATTTCAGGGAGGCCACTGTTGATTAGGCACTCCAAATGTTGTTTCAACATTTCAGCTGTCCTGTCCTTCTATAACCCCAAACATTGCTTCCTTTTTAAACACCACATTCTATCCATCCATATTCGATCTATTTTGATAAAAGTCTGTGCCCATCTGAGTTGTTGTGGGATACTTTGGTCACTAAATGTCAGGAGCACAATGCTGAAGTTCCATTTCCTAATTTGGTAGACCAGAAGTTCTAAAGAAAGTTTAAACAGTTACTGTGTACTCTTGGTGCTGTGGCTTAGTTGGTCAAAGTGCCTGTCTAGTAAACAGGAGATCCTGGGTTCAAATCCCAGCAGTGCCTTTTTTTTTTAAATCATTGACTGATTAGATGTGTTGTAACTTTACACACGAAATGAGCATAAGAAGTCTTCATGAAATGGGGGGAGAAACACAATCTCTGTGGTGCAATCGGTCATTGCGTTTGGCTTTCAAACAAGAGGCTTTTAAATAATCTTGTCATAAATGCAGCCACTTTCGATCAATCCTATTAATTTCCTAAAACTGATTCAACAAAAAACTCACTTTCAACAGATACAGGTACAGATAATGGTGTACTCACCCATCCCTGATTTTAACTGATTCAACTCATGCTCCAATGCAGAAAGGCTAAATGACTTCCTGTTACCATGATGGAATTCTGAAGGGAAGGTGTCGGGGTATTTTATGTGATCAAAGATGAGTCACCGCTCCGCCATATTCCTTTTCTCATATCTTGGTTTCCCGTTGCTTTCGCTGCTCTGTTGTTCAGTCAGTTTGGTAAATTTCTTTATTTAGTTCCTAACAAATGTCTTTGGAAATTCCTGCAGTTCTCTCAGTATGAGGCCCAAGTTCATGCTATTGGCACATTTGTTATCAGGGTTTGTTATCACCTCATTGTCTTTTGGTGAAGGTTTGTGCCAATTTCAGTGATTGTGGGCCACTTTGGTCAATGAATGACAGGAGCGCCATATGCTGAGGTTGCCTTGCCGAACTTGCTAGGCCAGAAGTTCCAAACATATTTTTTTAAATACAGAAGATGTCTTGGCGCTGTGGCTTAGTTGGTCAAAGTGCCTGTCTAGTAAACAGGAGATCCTGGGTTCAAATCCCAGCAGTGCCTTTTTATATAATTTTTTTTGGTGTCTCTATATGCCTTTTTTGGTTCTTTAGCCTTAAAGGACAGATTCACATGCATCCCGAAGTACCAGAAGAGATTTTGCCATTATCATTCTGGTCCATGTTCTCCTTAATATCCTCCTTGACTTGTGTCGTCATATGATTTATGGCAGTTGTATTCAGTCTTCTCTTAGTATTTCTTTTGTCCAATTCAAGATTTAGTTTCAAGTCAGGAGTCCATGATGATTTTCACAGTTCCATTCTTCACTTCAGTCCTTTCCTCGGCTTTATTGTTATTTTTCTATATTTGCAAATTTCCATTCCTCACTGAAGTATTTTTTAATTTTCTCTGTTCTCTCAATGTGAAACCCTGGTTCAGACTATGAATAGTCTTACTGATAGGTGGGTAGTTCCGTGACCTTCACCAAAAAACTCAAACGTTGCAGGTTTTCCTTTGGCATTTGAAACCCACAATCTTAAATCATCTGTTGGTGAAGGTTTTTTCCAGTTTCAGTGATTGTGGGCTACTTTGGTCAATGAATGACAGGAGCGCCATATGCTGAGGTTGTATTGCCTGACTTAATAGGCCAAAAGTTCCAAAGATATTTTTCAAAGAGCAAGGATGTCTTGGTGCTGTGGCTTAGTTGGTCAAAGTGCCTGTCTCGTAAACAGGAGATCCTGGGTTCAAATCCCAGCAGTGCCTTTTTCTGATTTTTTTAAAATTGATTTTGGTGTCTAGTTAAAAGTGTTGAAACTTAACACATTGAATTTAGCTTAATAACTATTCATGAATTGAATGAGTCAGGGTCTCTGTGGTACTCTTGGCACTGTGGCTTAGTTGGTCTAAGTTCCCATCTCGTAAACAGGAGATCCTGGTTTCAAATTGCGGCAGGGCATTTTTGTTATTATCATTGACTGATTAGAAGTGTTGTAACTTTACACACGAAATGAGAATCAGAAGTCTTCATGAAATGGGGGGAGAAACACAGTCTCTGTGGTGCAATCGGTCATTGCGTTCGGCTTTCAAACAAGAGGCTTTAAAATAATCTTGTCATAAATGCAGCCACTTTTGATCAATCCTATTAATTTCCTAAAACTGATTCAACAAATAACTCACTTTCAACAGATACAGGTACAGCTAATGGTGTACTCACCCATCCCTGAATTTAACTGATTCAACTCATGCTCCAATGGAGAAAGGCTAAATGACTTCCTGTTACCATGATGGAATTCTGAAGGGAAGGTGTCGGGGTATTTGATTTGATCAAAGATTACTCATCGTTCCGCCATATTCCTTTTCTCATATCTTGGTTTCCCGTTGCTTTCGCTGCTCTGTTGTTCAGTCAGTTTGGTAAATTTCTTTATTTAGTTCCTAACAAATGTCTTTGGTAATTCCTGCAGTTCTCTCAGTATGAGGCCCAAGTTCATGCTATTAGCACTTCAGTCCTTTCCTTGGCATTATTGTTGATTTTCTATCTTTGCAAATTTCCATTCCTGACTGATGTATTTTCTTAATTTCCTCTGTTCTCTCAATGTGAAACCCTGGTTCAGACTATCAATAGTCTTGCTGATAGGTGGGTAGTTCCGTATCCCTCACCAAAAAACTCAACCTTTGCAGGTTTTCCTTTGGCATTTGAAACCCACAATCTTAAATCATCTTTTGGTGAATGTTTGTTCCAGTTTCAGTGATTGTGGGCTACTTTGGTCAATGAATGACAGGAGCGCCATATGCTTAGGTTCTATTGCCCGACTTAATAGGCCAAAAGTTCAAAAGATATTTTTCAAAGAGCAAGGATGTCTTGGCGCTGTGGCTTAGTTGGTCAAAGTTCCTGTCTAGTAAACAGGAGATCCTGGGTTCAAATCCCAGCAGTGCCTTTTTTCTAATTTTTTAAAATTAATTTTGGTGTCTAGTTAAAAGTTTTGAAAGTTAACACATCTAATTTAGCTTAATAACTATTCATGAATTGAATGAGTCAGGGTCTCTGTGGTACTCTTGGCACTGTGGCTTAGTTGGTCAAAGTGCCCATCTTGTATACAGGAGATCCTGGTTTCAAATTGCAGCGGGGCATTTTTGTTTTAAATCATTGACTGATTAGAAGTGTTGTAACTTTACACACGAAATGAGCATAAGAAGTCTTCATGAAATGGGGGGAGAAACACAGTCTCTGTGGTGCAATCGGTCATTGCGTTCAGCTTTTCAACAAGAGGCTTTAAAATAATCTTGTCATAAATGCAGCCACTTTTGATCAATCTCTATTAATTTCCTAAAACTGGTTCTACAAATAACTCACTTTCAACAGATATAGGTACAGATAATGGTGTACTCACCCATCCCTGATTTTAACTGATTCAACTCATGCTACAATGGAGAAAGGCTAAATGACTTCCTGTTACCATGATGGAATTCTGAAGGGAAGGTGTCGGGGTATTTTATGTGATCAAAGATTACTCATCGCTCCGCCATATTCCTTTTCTCATATCTTGGTTTCCCGTTGCTTTCGCTGCTCTGTTGTTCAGTCAGTTTGGTAAATTTCTTTATTTAGTTCCTAACAAATGTCTTTGGTAATTCCTGCAGTTCTCTCAGTATGAGGCCCAAGTTCATGCTATTAGCACGTTTGTTATCAGGGTTTGTTATCACCTCATTGTCTTTTGGTGAAGGTTTGTGCCAATTTCAGTGATTGTGGGCCACTTTGGTCAATGAATGACAGGAGCGCCATATCCTGAGGTTGCCTTGCCGAACTTGCTAGGCCAGAAGTTCCAAAAATATTTTTTTAAATACAGAAGATGTCTTGGCGCTGTGGCTTAGTTGGTCAAAGTGCCTGTCTAGTAAACAGGAGATCCTAGGTTCAAATCCCAGCAGTGCCTTCTTATATAAATTTTTTTGGTGTCTAATTTTCCTTGTTTTTGGTTCTTTAGCCTTAAAGGACAGATTCACATGCATCCCGAAGTACCAGAAGAGATTTTGCCATTATCATTCTGGTCCATGTTCTCCTTAATATCCTCCTTGACTTGTGTCGTCATATGATTTATGGCAGTTGTATTCAGTCTTCTCTTAGTATTTCTTTTGTCCAATTCAAGATTTAGTTTCAAGTCAGGAGTCCATGATAATTTTCACAGTTCCATTCTTCACTTCCATCCTTTCCTCGGCTTTATTGTTATTTTTCTATATTTGCAAATTTCCATTCCTGACTGATGTATTTTCTTAATTTCCTCTGTTCTCTCAATGTGAAACCCTGGTTCAGACTATCAATAGTCTTACTGATAGGTGGGTAGTTCCGTGACCATCACCAAAAAACTCAAACTTTGCAGGTTTTCCTTTGGCATTTGAAACCCACAATCTTAAATCATCTTTTGGTGAAGGTTTGTTCCAGGTTCAGTGATTGTGGGCTACTTTGGTCAATGAATGACAGGAGCGCCATATGCTGAGGTTGTATTGCCTGACTTAATAGGCCAAAAGTTCCAAAGATATTTTTCAAAGAGCATGGATGTCTTGGCGCTGTGGCTTAGTTGGTCAAAGTGCCTGTCTAGTAAACAGGAGATCCTGGGTTCAAATCCCAGCAGTGCCTTTTTCTGATTTTTTAAAATTATTTTTGGTGTCTAGTTCAAAGTGTTGAAACTAAACACATTGAATTTAGCTTAATAACTATTCATAAATTGAATGAGTCAGGGTCTCTGTGGTACTCTTGGCACTGTGGCTTAGTTGGTCTAAGTGCCCATCTCGTAAACAGGAGATCCTGGTTTCAAATTGCAGCAGGGCATTTTTGTTATTATCATTGACTGATTAGAAGTGTTGTAACTTTACACACGAAATGAGCATCAGAAGTCTTCATGAAATGGGGGGAGAAACACAGTCTCTGTGGTGCAATCGGTCATTGCGTTTGGCTTTCAAACAAGAGGCTTTAAAATAATCTTGTCATAAATGCAGCCACTTTTGATCTATCCTATTAATTTCCTAAAACTGGTTCAACAAATAACTCACTTTCAACAGATACAGGTACAGATAATGGTGTACTCACCCATCCCTGATTTTAACTGATTCAACTCATGCTCCAATGGAGAAAGGCTAAATGACTTCCTGTTACCATGATGGAATTCTGAAGGGAAGGTGTCTGGTTATTTTATTTGATCAAAGATGAGTCATCGCTCCGCCATATTCCTTTTCTCATATCTTGGCTTCCCGTTGCTTTCGCTGCTCTGTTGTTCAGTCAGTTTGGTAAATTTCTTTATTTAGTTCCTAACAAATGTCTTTGGTAATTCCTGCAGTTCTCTCAGTATGAGGCCCAAGTTCATGCTATTAGCACGTTTGTTATCAGGGTTTGTTATCACCTCATTGTCTTTTGGTGAAGGTTTGTGCCAATTTCAGTGATTGTGGGCCACTTTGGTCAATGAATGACAGGAGCGCCATATGCTGAGGTTGCCTTGCCGAACTTGCTAGGCCAGAAGTTCCAAACATATTTTTTTAAATACAGAAGATGTCTTGGCGCTGTGGCTTAGTTGGTCAAAGTGCCTGTCTAGTAAACAGGAGATCCTGGGTTCAAATCCCAGCAGTGCCTTCTTATATGAATTTTTTTGGTGTCTAATTTTCCTTGTTTTTGGTTCTTTAGCCTTAAAGGACAGATTCACATGCATCCCGAAGTACCAGAAGAGATTTTGCCATTATAATTCTGGTCCATGTTCTCCTTAATATCCTCCTTGACTTGTGTCGTCATATGATTTATTGCAGTTGTATTCAGTCTTCTCTTCGTATTTCTTTTGTCCAATTCAAGATTTAGTTTCAAGTCAGGAGTCCATGATGATTTTCACAGTTCCATTCTTCACTTCCATCCTTTCCTCGGCTTTATTGTTATTTTTCTATATTTGCAAATTTCCATTCCTGACTGATGTATTTTCTTAATTTCCTCTGTTCTCTCAATGTGAAACCCTGGTTCAGATCATCAATAGTCTTACTGATAGGTGGGTAGTTCCGTGACCTTCACCAAAAAACTCAAACTTTGCAGGTTTTCCTTTGGCATTTGAAACCCACAATCTTAAATCATCTTTTGGTGAAGGTTTGTTCCAGTTTCAGTGATTGTGGGCTACTTTGGTCAATGAATGACAGGAGCGCCATATGCTGAGGTTGTATTGCCTGACTTAATAGGCCAAAAGTTCCAAAGATATTTTTCAAAGGGCAAGGATGTCTTGGCGCTGTGGCTTAGTTGGTCAAAGTGCCTGTCTAGTAAACAGGAGATCCTGGGTTCAAATCCCAGCAGTGCCTTTTTCTGATTTTTTAAAATTAATTTTGGTGTCTAGTTAAAAGTGTTGAAACTAAACACATTGAATTTAGCTTAATAACTATTCATGAATTGAATGAGTCAGGGTCTCTGTGGTACTCTTGGCACTGTGGCTTAGTTGGTCAAAGTGCCCATCTCGTAAACAGGAGATCCTGGTTTCAAATTGCAGCAGGGCATTTTTGTTATTATCATTGACTGATTAGAAGTGTTGTAACTTTACACACGAAATGAGCATCAGAAGTCTTCATGAAATGGGGGGAGAAACACAGTCTCTGTGGTGCAATCGGTCATTGCGTTTGGCTTTCAAACAAGAGGCTTTAAAATAATCTTGTCATAAATGCAGCCACTTTTGATCAATCCTATTAATTTCCTAAAACTGGTTCAACAAATAACTCACTTTCAACAGATACAGGTACAGATAATGGTGTACTCACCCATCCCTGATTTTAACTGATTCAACTCATGCTCCAATGGAGAAAGGCTAAATGACTTCCTGTTACCATGATGGAATTCTGAAGGGAAGGTGTCTGGTTATTTTATTTGATCAAAGATGAGTCATCGCTCCGCCATATTCCTTTTCTCATATCTTGGCTTCCCGTTGCTTTCGCTGCTCTGTTGTTCAGTCAGTTTGGTAAATTTCTTTATTTAGTTCCTAACAAATGTCTTTGGTAATTCCTGCAGTTCTCTCAGTATGAGGCCCAAGTTCATGCTATTAGCACGTTTGTTATCAGGGTTTGTTATCACCTCATTGTCTTTTGGTGAAGGTTTGTGCCAATTTCAGTGATTGTGGGCCACTTTGGTCAATGAATGACAGGAGCGCCATATGCTGAGGTTGCCTTGCCGAACTTGCTAGGCCAGAAGTTCCAAACATATTTTTTTAAATACAGACGATGTCTTGGCGCTGTGGCTTAGTTGGTCAAAGTGCCTGTCTAGTAAACAGGAGATCCTGGGTTCAAATCCCAGCAGTGCCTTCTTATATGAATTTTTTTGGTGTCTAATTTTCCTTGTTTTTGGTTCTTTAGCCTTAAAGGACAGATTCACATGCATCCCGAAGTACCAGAAGAGATTTTGCCATTATAATTCTGGTCCATGTTCTCCTTAATATCCTCCTTGACTTGTGTCGTCATATGATTTATTGCAGTTGTATTCAGTCTTCTCTTCGTATTTCTTTTGTCCAATTCAAGATTTAGTTTCAAGTCAGGAGTCCATGATGATTTTCACAGTTCCATTCTTCACTTCCATCCTTTCCTCGGCTTTATTGTTATTTTTCTATATTTGCAAATTTCCATTCCTGACTGATGTATTTTCTTAATTTCCTCTGTTCTCTCAATGTGAAACCCTGGTTCAGATCATCAATAGTCTTACTGATAGGTGGGTAGTTCCGTGACCTTCACCAAAAAACTCAAACTTTGCAGGTTTTCCTTTGGCATTTGAAACCCACAATCTTAAATCATCTTTTGGTGAAGGTTTGTTCCAGTTTCAGTGATTGTGGGCTACTTTGGTCAATGAATGACAGGAGCGCCATATGCTGAGGTTGTATTGCCTGACTTAATAGGCCAAAAGTTCCAAAGATATTTTTCAAAGGGCAAGGATGTCTTGGCGCTGTGGCTTAGTTGGTCAAAGTGCCTGTCTAGTAAACAGGAGATCCTGGGTTCAAATCCCAGCAGTGCCTTTTTCTGATTTTTTAAAATTAATTTTGGTGTCTAGTTAAAAGTGTTGAAACTAAACACATTGAATTTAGCTTAATAACTATTCATGAATTGAATGAGTCAGGGTCTCTGTGGTACTCTTGGCACTGTGGCTTAGTTGGTCAAAGTGCCCATCTCGTAAACAGGAGATCCTGGTTTCAAATTGCAGCAGGGCATTTTTGTTATTATCATTGACTGATTAGAAGTGTTGTAACTTTACACACGAAATGAGCATCAGAAGTCTTCATGAAATGGGGGGAGAAACACAGTCTCTGTGGTGCAATCGGTCATTGCGTTTGGCTTTCAAACAAGAGGCTTTATAATAATCTTGTCATAAATGCAGCCACTTTTGATCAATCCTATTAATTTCCTAAAACTGGTTCAACAAATAACTCACTTTCAACAGATACAGGTACAGATAATGGTGTACTCCCTCATCCCTTATTTTAACTGATTCAACTCATGCTCCAATGGAGAAAGGCTAAATGACCTCCTGTTACCATGATGGAATTCTGAAGGGAAGGTGTCGGGGTATTTTATTTGATCAAAGATGAGTCATCGCTCCGCCATATTCCTTTTCTCATATCTTGGTTTCCCGTTGCTTTCGCTGCTCTGTTGTTCAGTCAGTTTGGTAAATTTCTTTATTTAGTTCCTAACAAATGTCTTTGGTAATTCCTGCAGTTCTCTCAGTATGAGGCCCAAGTTCATGCTATTAGCACATTTGTTATCAGGGTTTGTTATCACCTCATTGTCTTTTGGTGAAGGTTTGTGCCAATTTCAGTGATTGTGGGCCACTTTGGTCAATGAATGACAGGAGCGCCATATGCTGAGGTTGCCTTGCCGAACTTGCTAGGCCAGAAGTTCCAAACATATTTTTTTAAATACAGAAGCTGTCTTGGCGCTGTGGCTTAGTTGGTCAAAGTGCCTGTCTAGTAAACAGGAGATCCTGGGTTCAAATCCCAGCAGTGCCTTCTTATATGAATTTTTTTGGTGTCTAATTTTCCTTGTTTTTGGTTCTTTAGCCTTAAAGGACAGATTCACATGCATCCCGAAGTACCAGAAGAGATTTTGCCATTATAATTCTGGTCCATGTTCTCCTTAATATCCTCCTTGACTTGTGTCGTCATATGATTTATGGCAGTTGTATTCAGTCTTCTCTTAGTATTTCTTTTGTCCAATTCAAGATTTAGTTTCAAGTCAGGAGTCCATGATGATTTTCACAGTTCCATTCTTCACTTCCATCCTTTCCTCGGCTTAATTGTTATTTTTCTATATTTGCAAATTTCCATTCCTGACTGATGTATTTTCTTAATTTCCTCTGTTCTCTCAATGTGAAACCCTGGTTCAGATCATCAAAAGTCTTGCTGATAGGTGGGTAGTTCCGTGACCTTCACCAAAAAACTCAATCTTTGCAGGTTTTCCTTTGGCATTTGAAACCCACAATCTTAAATCATCTTTTGGTGAAGGTTTGTTCCAGTTTCAGTGATTGTGGGCTACTTTGGTCAATGAATGACAGGAGCGCCATATGCTGAGGTTGTATTGCCTGACTTAATAGGCCAAAAGTTCCAAACATATTTTTCAAAGAGCAAGTATGTCTTGGCGCTGTGGCTTAGTTGGTCAAAGTGCCTGTCTAGTAAACAGGAGATCCTGGGTTCAAATCCCAGCAGTGCCTTTTTCTGATTTTTTAAAATTAATTTTGGTGTCTAGTTAAAAGTGTTGAAACTAAACACATTGAATTTAACTTAATAACTATTCATGAATTGAATGAGTCAGGGTCTCTGTGGTACTCTTGGCACTGTGGCTTAGTTGGTCTAAGTGCCCATCTTGTATACAGGAGATCCTGGTTTCAAATTGCAGCAGGGCATTTTTGTTATTATCATTGACTGATTAGAAGTGTTGTAACTTTACACATGAAATGAGCATCAGAAGTCTTCATGAAATGGGGGGAGAAACACAGTCTCTGTGGTGCAATCGGTCATTGCGTTTGGCTTTCAAACAAGAGGCTTTAAAATAATCTTGTCATAAATGCAGCCACTTTTGATCAATCCTATTAATTTCCTAAAACTGGTTCAACAAATAACTCACTTTCAACAGATACAGGTACAGATAATGGTGTACTCCCTCATCCCTTATTTTAACTGATTCAACTCATGCTCCAATGGAGAAAGGCTAAATGACTTCCTGTTACCATGATGGAATTCTGAAGGGAAGGTGTCGGGGTATTTTATTTGATCAAAGATGAGTCATCGCTCCGCCATATTCCTTTTCTCATATCTTGGTTTCCCGTTGCTTTCGCTGCTCTGTTGTTCAGTCAGTTTGGTAAATTTCTTTATTTAGTTCCTAACAAATGTCTTTGGTAATTCCTGCAGTTCTCTCAGTATGAGGCCCAAGTTCATGCTATTAGCACATTTGTTATCAGGGTTTGTTATCACCTCATTGTCTTTTGGTGAAGGTTTGTGCCAATTTCAGTGATTGTGGGCCACTTTGGTCAATGAATGACAGGAGCGCCATATGCTGAGGTTGCCTTGCCGAACTTGCTAGGCCAGAAGTTCCAAACATATTTTTTTAAATACAGAAGCTGTCTTGGCGCTGTGGCTTAGTTGGTCAAAGTAACTGTCTTGTAAACAGGTGATCCTGGGTTCAAATCCCAGCGGTGCCTTTTTATTTTACTTACTTATTTATTTATTTATTTATTTTTGGTGTTAAGTTATAAGTGTGAAACTTAAAACACTGTATTTAGCATCAGAACTATTCATGAAAAGTGGGGTGACTCTTGGTCTCTGTGGTACTATTAGTCAGCGTGCTCGCCCATAAATCATAGGATGGAGATTCAAGGTGAGGTCCCAGCTTCTGCCTCCATTATCCTGCAATGTTACCAGAACAAACCTGTGTCTCATTGAACACAACACTCAGAATCAAGTTGTTCTCCTCATATTAACATAAAAGGCCATCAGGGGTCCTTACCAGCAATATGTCAACACTCTTGGACATTAACTGGAAGCATAATCCTTCAAGACCACCCAGGGATGACATATTTTCTCCATGTATTTCAGATGGCCAGAGCTGATGAGGTGCTCCACCCTTGCTTGATCATTCCAGTTGTCCTGATTTTCTCTGTTCTGTCCTTCTACAACCCTAAACATTGGTTCGTTTTTAGCCACCACATTCTTTCAGAGATAGTAAAACAATCATGTTGCAAATTGGTTATTTTCCCTCCCAAAAACCTACACTAAAAACCCTAACTCACTGAAATGAAAAGTTAAGTTTTTACTTTCATATGAAAACAAAAAGCCGTTGGGGGTTCCACGCGTAACGGGTCTGACAGTGAAACTGAACCAGCAGTCAGGATTCGTTGTACATTACAGTCAATTTTCATCAAATCAGTCCCAGTAGAAGCTCAGTAGGAGGCTGTTCTGTGCACAGTTATTTCAGTCTTCTGATTAAAAATATCTTAAACATAATGCGAGACTCCTTCTCTTTCATTCAAATCACTCAAATTTGTCGGTTTTCTTTTTGGTGTTTGAGGCCCGCAATCTTAAGTCATTTTCAGTCAAACTTTGTGTCTGTCTGAGATGTTTTGGACTCCTAAAGTAGTCACTAAATGTCAGGAGAAGACAGTTTTATGAGAAATTTAACATGCGGTTGCTATCGTGGCTTAGTTGGTTCAAGTGTTTGTCGAGTAAACTGGAGATCCTGGATTGGAATTCCAGCCTTGTTTTGTTTTTTTTCATGTGTCTTGCTGAAATTTTGTAAAGCTAACACACTGAATCTAGTCTGCAAGCTGTTCATGGTGGCTGTGGCGCAATTAGTCATTGTGCTTGGCTGTTAAGTGAGAGGCTGTCCAGGGGCGTTTGGTGGTCTTTACTTCCGTTCTACTGTGAAGTTGCTCGTGTTGGTCTTTCACCACGCTTGTCTGTTTAACAGAAGGATAATTGGTTGAAGGTGGATCTGTATTCTGGACAGGCCATATTTGATTCGACACTCCACCTGCTGTAGCACCGTTCCAGCTATCCTGCTCTCCTTTCACTCCTTTTTAGCCACCAAATTCTATCCATCCATACCTATTTTGATAAAAGTCTGTGCCTATCTGAGTTGTATTTGTACTTGTCAAGATACTAATTTTGTCCATAAATGTCAGGGGCACCATGCTGAAGTACCATTGCCTCACCTGCTAAGTTCTAAACGCAGCTTAAACAAAAGATGTGTATTCTTGGTGCTGTGGCTTAGTTGGTCAGAGTGCCTGTCATGTAAACAGGAGATGCTGGGTTCAAATCCAGCAGTGCCATTTTTTTTAAATCATTGATTAGAAGTGTCGTAACATTACACACTAAATTAATGTAAAAAAATCCTCATGATGTGAGGGAAAAAGCAGTGTCTCTGTGGTGCAACCGGTCATTGCGCTTGGCTTTTACCTCAGAGGCTGGTGGTTCAAACCCACCCTGGGATGATGAGTGATCTTTACTTGTATTTGCAACAGGCTACTGTTGAGTGCTTGTTCTGTTGAAGTACCTTGACAAGTGACTAAATCAATGAAAAACCTTTCATATTGTGAGCCTTTCTCAAATGAAAGGTGTCATGCCATTACTTCGAAGCACAGACACCTTAGAGCCTGGGATACACACTGCCCTTAATGCTTAACAGCCAAGACTGAGTTGGAGATTCGAGCCGAGATCGAAGGTTTGTCCTCCATTGTCTTGAAATGTTCACAGATCAACCTTTGTAGAAGTGATCAGAAAACCTTTCATTGATTAAACTCATGGTAATTTCATCTTGCCAAGCTCTCTCTCTCTCTTTCTCTCTCTCTCTCCCACACACGCACTCACATATCATTTTTTTCTTTTCATATGAAAATAGAATCCGTCGAGGGTTTCATTACGCGATTTGCCAGCACTTCTGGATGTTAAGGATAATGGTTTGATCCCACCCGGGGACGATATGCGCTCTTTTGTATTTCTGATAGGCCAACATTGATCAGATGGTACACCTGCTTCTTTATCATTCCACTTGTCCTGTTTTTCTCTGTCCTGTCCCAAACACAGCGAGCCTTTTCAAGTATGAAAGGTGTTCCTGCGTGACCCTGAAGCATAGACATGCAGAGAGCCTTGAAAACACAGTGTAAATTCACCTTGGTGAAAATGGGGAAGGCTACTATGTGGAAATGACCTTGAACTGATTGAAGCATTTCTTTATTCCCAAGCTGAAAAACATTTTTTTTTCCTTTCAAACAAGTTCCATAAATACAATACATTCGAGTCTCGTCCAATCCAGCCGTTCATGAATCACAGATAACACTTAATTCAAGGGGGTCATTCCAGGCTAGATCATGTAGAAGAAAGTGTGGATTACATTTCTGGTAATATTGTATTTTTAGATACAAGTTGAACATTGAGGTTGGTTTTCAAAAAACCAAAACAATGTGGAAGAATGTAATAAAGAGAAAGCAAAGATGAAAACTGCGATTCCTATTCAACAAACGATGTTGGCAGTGGCGTCATGTTACTCGATCCATCGTTCCCATCTTGTCAAAAACTTGTCCTGTTGCGGTCTTAATCGAGAAAGTGCGCCTCTCCATCTTAAAGACATCATAAATAATGTGGGTCCAATCATCCACTGCAGGTCCGTGTGGTGTGAACCACCTTCTCGTAATGGCTTCTTTGCCCGCTGCACTTACAAATGGAAACAGATATTTCATCTTGAAGTTAACATTCTCAGATATCAGAGCAACAAAAGGTATGTTTTGCAGTTTGAACTGAATGTCATCCTGACGCACGTTTTGGAAAATGGGTTCTGTGAATCTCCGTGGAATTATTAATGACAAGACAAGAATGTGTGGCAATATTCCACTTCCAAAGATCCACTCGGTCTCCAGAATTTGGAACATTTGATGCAATATTTCTTCTGAACAGGAGAAATGAACAACCAGATTAGGTTTTGTCATCAAAACTCTCTCCGTGAGGCGAAACTTTAGGTTTTTCATGGAGCGCACGCAAGTTCTCCCACTCATCTTCTGTTATACACAAGTTTCCTTCTTTTTCCCATTTTTTTTATACACAACGAAGTACACTTTTTTAATGTAAACTACGATAATACTTGGCTGAAACAAGTGTCCAGTACAGATACTGCAGTTGTAACAAGGCAGAATAACTAACAAGTAAGAATGTCTCATTATCAGTGTGTGGGAATTTTTTTTGAGAAGGGAAAGTTCTTGACATTTTAATCACATGAAAGGCTTTTCTTTTGGTATTTGTAGTCCTCGATCTGATATCATCTTTTGATAAAAGTGTATTTGAGTTGTTGTGGGCTACTTTGGTCACTAAATGACAGGAGCACTATATACTAAACTGTCACCTCCTATCTTGCTAATCTGGAAGTTTCAAACACAGTTTGTTTTTTTTTAAAAGCCATTGGCGCTGTGGCTTAGTTGGTCAAAGTGCCTGTCTTGTAAACAGGAGAGCCTGGGTTCAAATCCCAGCAGTGCCTTTTTGTTTTCTCTTTTTTTCTAGCCATCACTGCTGAACCCTTACACGCTGAATTTAAATGCCAAAACTCTTCATGAATACAGCAAGAAGCATGGTCTCTGTGGCGCAATCGGTCAGCGCGCTCGGCTGTTAACCGAGAGGCTGGTGGTTCGAGCCCACCCACGGACGACAGATCTATGTGTATTCAGGACAGTTGTCAGACTGTTCTTCTGGAGAGTTGCTGTCTTTGATGTGTCACCACTTGTCTGTGTAACTGAAGGATATGGATCATATGGTTTCTTTCTATGTATTTAGGATGGGCCACTGTTGATTAGGCACGGTGGTGAAATGGTCAGCACTGTTGCCTCACAGTAAGAAGGATCGGGGTTCGAGTCCTGGCTCCAACCCAGGATCTTTCTGTGTGGAGTCTGCAGGTTCTCCCCGTGCTTGTGTGGGTTCTCTCTGGTACTCTGGCTTCTTCCCACCATCCAAAGACATGCAATTGGGGACGAGGCTGATTGATACTCTAAACTGACTGTGAGTGTGAATGGTTGTCTGTCTCTATGTGTTGGCCCTGTGATGGACTGGCAACCCATCCAGTGTGAACCCCGCCTCTCGCCCGAAAGCCGCAGGGATAGGCTCCAGCCCCTCCCCCCAACCCTTAATAGGAATAGGGAATAGCGGAAGAAAATGGATGGATGGATGGATGATTAGGCACTCCAAAAGTTGTTTCACCATTCCAGCTGTCCTGTCCTTCTCTTAACTTAAACTTTGCTTCCCTTTTAAACACCATATTCTATCTCTCCATTTTCTATCTATTTTGATAAAAGTCTGTGCCTATCTGAGTTGTTGTGGGATACATTGGTCACTGCTGAAGTGCCATCGCCTAACATGCTAAGCCAGTTCTATACACAGTTTAAAAAATGTATTGTGTGCTCTTGGCACAGTGGCTTAGTTGGTCAAAGTTTCTGTTAAGAGAACAGGAGATCCTGTTTAAAAAATTAGTGTAAAAAGTTTTCATTCAACGGGGGAAGAAACAGAGTCTCTGTGGAGCAGAGTCTTTTCAGCTTGCTAGTCTTGTTCACCTCTTTTGTTAAAGATACATGACAAGTGACTATATCCTGGAAAAGCCTTTCATATTGTGACCCTTTCCAAATATGAAAGGTGTCATACCATGACTTTGAAGCACAGACACTCAGGGGTAGAGTGGCCATTTAGCAACCGAAGGGTTGCTGGTTCGATCCTCACTTCCCCAGGTGACCATGTCAGAGTACCCTTGAGCAAGATACTGAACCCATAATTGCTCCCGATGAGTAGGTTGGCACCTTGCATGGCAGCCTTCACCATCAGTGTGTGAGTGTGTATGAGTGTGTGTGTAAATGGGTGAATGAGATGACACTGTAAAGCCCTTTGAGTGCCTCTAAGGTAGAAAAGCACTAGATAAAATTGAGTCCATGTTCACCCTGGACAGGTCACCAGTTCATCACAGGGCCAAGACATATAGACAGACAACCATTCACACTCACAGTCCATTTAAAGTATCCAATTAGCCTAGTCCCCGTTTGCATGTCTGTGGACTGTGGGAGGAAGCCATGCAAACACAGAGAGAACATGCAAACTCCACACAGAAAGATACCATTCCCAAGCTGGGACACAAACTGGGAACCCTCTTGCTGTGAGGCGACAGTGCTAACCACTGCACCACCGTGCTGCACCGTACATCAGTCTGGAATAAGTATGGATAGCGCATACTATTGAGTACATACTAATGTTTCAGATGCACAAAAAAAAAAAACCCAACTCATATCCTGTTTTTGCATACTCATTAATGTAGAAGTTTGGAATTTTGGACGCAGCCATAGAGTGATGAAACCAATAGCATCGTTGCCTTCCAAAGCTCAAACACAGTTTTGCAAAAAAGCACCACATTGTTGGCGCTGTGGCTTAGTGGGTCAAAGTGCCTGTCTCGTAAAGCAGGACATCCTGGGTTGAAATCTCAGTGGTGCCTTTTTTTCAGTGTCTGGTTATAAATGGAAACTTTCAATTTAGTGAAAAAAAAAGTCCTCATAAAAACAAGACAGCTCCAGGGTCTCTGTGGCGCAATCGGTCAGCGCGCTCGGCTGTTAACCGGGAGGCTGGTGGTTCGAGCCCACCCAGGGACGGTGAATACTTTTCACTTGTGTTTAGGACAAGCCACAGTTGGTCATTTGTTCTGCTGGACAGTTGCTGGCATTGGATTGTTGCTGCTCTTGGATAATCATCCTTTGAGGATTTGGACGATACATGCTTGGTTCACGTCTTTCAGATTGTCCACCTTTTCCTTTAACATTCAAGTTGTCCTGATTTTCTGTAACCCTAAACATTGCTTCTTCTTTAGACACCACATTCTATTCATCCATATTCTATTGAGCGTTAAACCACCAAGGGATGATGAATGACCGATTGTGCCACAGAGACCATGTTTCAGCTTAAATTTCATGAAGACTTCTTCTAGGGATCACCTGGTTATTGCATGAAACAAGTATTTGGTACAGATACTACGTGCTCTGGTGTTTTGCTTTGTTTTTTTAGGAGGGAAATTCCCTGTGCTTGGGCAGCTGTGTCCCACAATATTCTCTGATTGGCACACACACACTCACAAACACACACACAGCTGAGATGCTCCGCTCGCTGCAGCTGCCTCCATCATCACACAGAAGAGAGACATGTTTCTTTGTTGCTGTGTGCAGAAATCTGTGTGTTGTTGTGTGTCCAGGATCCACTTCTCTCATTGCTGTTTGTTCCTGTTCTGGATTATTCCTCCATCAACCTGCTTCAGTTTGGAAAATAGATAAGTAGAAAGCTGGAGGTTAGCTGACCTGGTGGTGGAACGAATGAATGAATCTCAGCTCCCCCCCCCCCCCCCCCCCATCACTGTCAGGCTACGGATCAATAGAAAAGTGGATCTGGTGCTTTATTAAAAAGAAGCAGTCACAAACTCAGTTCAATTTAACATTAATAAACCAAAATCAGCCATCATTGGGCCTGCAGATAATTAACCCTCACCCTTTTAATACTGCCCCCCCAAACTCTCTCTCTCTCTCCTGAGGCTGTTCTGTAAATAGCTAATTTAGTCCTTCAAAGTCTAAATTAAGCACCCCTCCTTGAAAAGCCACCTTAGCATGGTGGAGGAGTTTGAGTGACCTAAGGAGATTAGAAGGAACGGCCAACCCAACCTGTACCTGAGTGGTGTTCAGTTATTGGACTTCCGTGTGAGTTGCAGTTTGTTTATAATGAACACCATGTTTGTTTTAGTTGTATCATCTGAACTGCAGTCACATGTTCTGGACACTCTGGTGAAGAGAGGAGCTGAGCTGTCAACTGATCACCATATGGTGGTGAGTTGGAGGGGAAGACGCCATGCAGATCTGGTATGCCCAAGTGAGCATCGAGTGCCTGCAGGGAATTTCTGGTGGAAGAACCTGTCAGGATGATCTTCAATATCCTCCTCTGGCAGAACTTCAACTGCATCCTGGGGGCAGGGGGGGACACTGATTCTGAATGGACCCTGTTCCGCTCTGCCATTGTAGAGGTGGCAAGCTGTGGCCGCAAGGCTGCTGTGGCCGGTCAAGGCGGTAGAGCCATCAGTCTGAAGACAGAGGCCTACAGGACAAAGCTGGTCTGTGGGTCTCCGAAAGCAGCCGACAGGTCCCAGAAGGCTGAGCGGTGTGCAGCCATGGCTGTCGCTGAAGGGAAAAACTCGGACGTTGGATGGGTACAGTGAAGCCATGGAGGAAGACTATTGATCGGCTCAGAAAAGTTTCTTGCAAACCGTCCGTTGCCTGGGGGGGAAAGATGTTAACTATTTTATGCTGTTTACAGTTGTGTTTGGAGGCTGCTAACATCAACTGGGGAGGTAGTTGGACAGTGGAAGGAATACTCTGAGGAACTCTTCAATACCACCAATATGTACTCCATGGATGAAACAGAGCTGGTGGAGGATTTAGGTAGGGGTCGTCTAATCTGTAGGGCAGAAGTTGCCGAGTAAGTGAAACAACTCTGCGGCGGCAGAGCTCTGTGGGTAGATGAGATCCGCCCTGAGTATTGCAAGGTTCTGGATGTTGTAGGGCTGTCTTGGTTGACACAACTCTGCAACATTGCATGGACATCGGGGGCAGTGCCTTTGGAGTGGCAGACCAGAGTGGTGATACCCATCTTTAAGAAAGGGGACCAGAGGGTGTGTTCCAATGATCAGAAGATCACACTTCTCAGCCTCCCTGTTAAGGTCTACGCCAGGGTACTAGAGAGAGAGAGTGGTCAGGTCGATAGTCGAACCTCAGATCGAGGAGCAATGTGGTTTGCATCCCGTGGATCAGGACTTTACCCTCACTCGGGTGCTGGAAGGGGCATGGGAGTTTGCCCATTCTGTCCACATGTGCTTTGTGGAAGGCTTATGACTGTGTTCCCAGGGGCATCCTGGGGGGAGGGGGTACTCCGGGAGTATGGGGTGGAAGTCTCTGTACTGAAGGAGTGAGAGCTTGGTTCGTGTTGCTGCCAGTAAGTCAGACTTGTTCCCAGTGAGGGTTGTACTCCACCAAGGCTGCCCTTTTTCACCGGTTATGTTCATAAGTTTTATGGACCGAATTACCAGGCGCAGCCAGGTGGTGGAGACGGTCAAGTTTGGTGGCAAGAGGATGTCATTTCTGCTTATTGCAAGTGACGTAGTCCTCTTAGCGCCATCAAACAATGGCCCTCAGGTCTTGCTGGGGCAGCTTACAGCTGACTGCGAAGCGACTGGGATGAGAATCAGCACCTCCAAGTCTGAGGCCATGGCCCTCATTTGGAAAATGGTGGACTGCCCACCCTGGGTCGGGTGATGGGGGGGGGGGGGGGGGTCCTGCCTCAGGTGGAGGAGTTCAAGTATCTTGGGATCTTGTTCAAGAGTGAGGGTAGAATGGAGCGGGAGATTGACAGGTGAATTGAGGGTGCAGTGATAAACCGGTCCATTGTGGTAAATCAAGAGCTTAGCCAAAAGGCAAAGCTCTTGATTTACCGGTCAATCTACCTTCTTACTCTCACCTATGGCCATGAGCTCTGGGTAATAATGAAAGAACATGAATACAAGTGGCCAAAATGAGTTTACTTTGCAGGGTGGCTGGGCTCTCCCTTAGAGATAGGGTGAGAACCTCAGACATCTGGGAGGGACTCAGAGTAGAGCCACTGCTCCTCCATGTCCAAAGGAGTCAGTTGAGGTGGTTCAAGCATCTGGTGAGGACACCTCCCTCGGGAGGTTTTTCAGGCATTTTCACTGGGAGGAGGCCTCTGGCTGACCCAGAACATGCTGGAGGGATTACATCTCTTGGCTGGCCTAGGATTCCCTCGGAATAGCTGGTGAACGTGGCTGGGGAGGGGGTGGTGTGGGCCTCCTTGCTGAGGCTGTTGCCCTTGTGACCCAGACCTGGATAAGCGGAGGACGATGATAAATTAAGCAACTTACCATGATCATTTTATCCTGTCCCTCTTTTGGAATCAGTGAAATTAGCGCTTCTCTACAGGAGGGGGTATCTAAGTTTCTTTGGTACCTAGTTAAAGGTGCGCTGTAGGACAGGCTCAATGACTCCCTCATTACCTGATAGAATTCGGAGAGGAATTGATCTGGTCCCAGTGTCTGTTGAGTAAACAAGAGCTCCTGGGTTCAAATCCCAGTGAGAACTCTTCATCTGCATGGTGTAATTGGTCAGCATGCTTGGCTGTGAACTGGGAGATTGGTGGTTTGAGCCCACCCAGAGATGGTGCCAGTCTTTACTTAGAATTCCAACAGACTACTACTAATCACCTGTTGTGTTGGTGGTTTGCTAGCTTCAGTCTGTTGCCACTTTTGTATGTTGAACAAAAGGCTAATGGTTTGAGGATATGTGCTCTTTCTGTGTATTTCAGATAGGCCATTGTTAATGAGGTGCTCCACCTGCTGCTTTACCATTCCAGTTGTCCTGCTTTTCCTCTGTTCGGTCCTTCTGTAACCCTTAACATTGCTTCCATTTTAGCCACCACATTCGATCAGAGACAATAAAGCAATCATGTTGCAAATTAGGAATTTTCCTTTGCGGCAGTTATGGCAAAAGCATTGACTGATCAAACTGATAGCATGTCTGTCTTCCTTCAAACACGGTTTTGAAAAATTTGCTTGGTGCTGTTGGCGCTGTGGCTTACTTGGTTAAAGTGGCTGACTAGTAAACAGATGATCCTGGGTTCAAATCCCAGCAGTGCCTTGTGTTTGTTTTTTGTTTTTGTTTTTATGGTGTCCAGTTATAAGTGTTGAAACACAACACTAAATTTGGTGTAAAAACTAACAATGAAATGGGGTCTGTGTTGTGCAGTCGGTCAGCGTACTCAGCTGTTAACTGAGAGGCTGGTGGTTTTAGCCCACCCAGGGCAGACAAATGTGCTTTAGTACAGTCCACTGTTGATCACCTCTTCTGCAGTGGTTATCTGACAGTATCAGGTAAAGTCCTCTAAATCCATTGAGCCCTTCCAAGGATGAGAGGTGTCACAGCATAACATTTAAGTATATTCTCAGAGTCTGGAATACAGTCATTGAGGGGCTGAACAGCAAAGAATGAACCGAAAGCTGAAGAATCCTGGTGTGAGTCAAATACTGCAGTACATTTGTATTAATAAAAGATTAAAATCTTCAACACTTTAACATTCCTCACAAATACACACTTCTTAAAACACAACATTCTTGATAAAGCAGATTGTCGGT
Source organism: Aulostomus chinensis (assembly GCF_037954235.1). Taxonomy (NCBI): domain Eukaryota; kingdom Metazoa; phylum Chordata; class Actinopteri; order Syngnathiformes; family Aulostomidae; genus Aulostomus; species Aulostomus chinensis. Next base: position 57,443,149 of record NC_141320.1, on the reverse strand, counting down.
TTATTAGACAGTACCCTGATGATGCTCATTCTTTCTGAGAATTCCTCTTTTAAATTCTTTAAATTGTTTTTCAGCTGTTATTAAGGCAGCATGTCCAAAGAATGCATGAGAACCAATACAGCATTTGTATAAAAATTGTATTTGTTCAACAGTAACTATACAACTGTGTGCAAGTGACAAACTGTTGGATTTACATTGAAGTTACAGGTAACTTGAACAAGTTAAATAATAGAGGTCAGAACATAGATCCTTGTGGGACTCCAAATAGAGCTGACTGATGTACAGTCACCATGAATATGAATTAGTCTCTGTCTGGAAGGGGGCATTGGAACCAGTTCTTGACCACACCAGAGGGACCAAACCATTGCTTGCATCTAAAAAAAAAAAAAAAAAAAGTAGTGGAATGGGAAAATTACAGGAGTTATCCCTGTCCAAACTGTGACAAGTCTTGGTACTGGTAATAGGCTAAAAGACTAGGAGGTATTTTCTGCCAAGAAATCAATTACAGAGGAAAACAGCTTTCTCGAAACTATAGCTTGTGTATGGCTGGTTTGATGTGGGTCTGCAGTTATTCAACACTGATGGATCCAGATTAGCTTTCTCAGAAGAGCAGTTTGATAACTGCTGTTTTCAGGGTTTTGGGGGAAAACTCCAGAGGGCAGTGAACTATTGACAATCTGCAAAATATCTGTTGCCAAGCAGCTAAAACCTCTCTGAAAGAAATCTGTAGGCAGCAGATCAACACAGGATGTGGAGGATTGGAGGCCAAAAATAATTTCTTCAAGAGCTGCAAGGTTTATAGCTTCAAGGTAAGCCATCCTTGCCAGATTCATGTTCGCTAAATAATGAGGTGTGTTATTGAAGTAAGGAAGTGCTGATATTTGGCCTCATCTGTTGAATTTTCTCTGTGGAAAAAGCAATTGTTACAAAACTTAAAGTGGAGTTTATTATCAAGGGTTTTGTATATTTCTTCTTTCAGTTGATTCCAGGGATAAATGAGACGGCCTTGAACTGAGAGGCAGAAAGGTTAGAAGAAGACAAGAGGAGGAACGAGAGCAGAGGCAGCAGCAGCAGCAGCAGCAGGAGGAGGAGGAAGATCAAATATGTTATTTATCAGACGACTCCGTTCCCTAAAGAAATCTAATATCAGATGAGTAAATGTTCCTCCGCTGGTCAAATATTCAATTCAGATTACTGATGACCACATTTACTTGACATTATTGGGAAATCTTGATATGCTATTAGAGCAACTATTATAAGATGGATTCAACTGGAGCCAATTTGTCATCCAGCATTAATCTGTGGGCCTCCTCCAGCAGACTTGAGCCAGGATAGGTTTGAAGGTTACCGATGCTGTTGCCGCTTCTCACGACGTGTCATAATCTCGGCTTCTGTCGCGGTGACGGGAGGGAAACATTTCAGGGTGATGAAGTCAGGATAAAGACGACTAACCCGACTGATGATGCTCGTCGACTTGTCATCTCACATGGTTGGAAAACCGGCGCGTGTAGTCGTCATGTGGCTGAATCCAGATGTTGGTTACTGCACAGCTGTGTCTTAATGGCGTATATATACATGGTGTCGTTGAATTAGTTTCCTGGGCGTATATCTCTGCACTGTGCCTGTGATCAACACCCACGGGTGTACTATTGCACCTTTCACAGATGCACATTAATCATTTTCACATCAGCCCCCCCCCCCCATCCCCCCCGACTGCTGCCGCTGCATCTGAATGACAGCAAAGCTCTGCGTTGCATGGACGCGGCTCAATCTCACCTTCAGCGTCTGCTGCATCCAAACGACATTTCGTCAACATGAATAATTCACTCTCTGTTCGGCAGCTGCAGAAATCAAGCACGTCTCGGCGAAACAAACGTTAATAAAAGGGTTTGGCATTACAGTCAAACACACATCAGGCAACAACGTCCTTCTTAACTGTTTTTGTGGAAGCCTAATCTTTGCACACACGCTTTCTTATGGTCCTTTCAAGATTAAAATAGCCTCTGCTGGAGAAACAGCCATGAAGTTGTTGAAAAGGTTTGTGCTTAATTGCTGCAAATGAACAAATTCACAGCTCAGGCTCAGTGAGCTGCCCCTCTCTCTGATGCTCTTTCCCAAGGGAGAGAAATGTGCACGTCTCTGCAGGTGGCAGCTTACTGGAGTACAAAGACAGAGGTAACCCTGTTGTCCACTTAGGGAGTTGTGAATGGACTGAGGGAGACGTGAGAAGTGCCAACCCGCTGCGAGAAACCAAAGAGAGCAGCCATAATGAGGTCAGCCATCACGCCAGAGGCAGCGCGCCGTAGAGGGAGGTCAGTACGGGGTTCGCCGTGCACAATATGGCCAAATCATGTCAAGATTGGTCGCCCGTGTCGCTTTTTTAACCGACAATGTCATTATTTAAGGGTATTATGAGGTGTAACATGAACCGGAAGCCCGCGACCTGCGCAGCGGCAGCGCTCGTCACACTCACATCAGCGTTTATTTCTGGATGCACTGAGACAGGAGAGATACGACAAAAGCCAGGGGTACTAATGTGTGTCATCCATTTATCATCACCGCTGGGCAGAGCGGACGGCAGCTGCTCTCACCTCACATCCTGCCGCTGCTTCTCCAGGTAATGGGATGTCGAATAAGTCACCGAACATTGTTTTTTTGTTTGTTTTTTTTAACGAAGAAGTTTAAGTCAAAGATCTCATGACGAGTGCTGCCTGACAATGTTGATAATGTAGTTTTTATCATAGCGCCCGGTGATTTTTAACAAATAATCCAGATGGAGTCAGAATTCCCTTTTATTACCCCACATACTCCTTGAGGGGTGTGTGTGTGTGTGTGTGTGTGTGTGTGTGTGTGAGAGATATCCTACAAGACCACAACAATAAACATAAAGTGGATTTATGAGCCTTTCCAGTTTGTTGTCTGTTGCGTTGAATGGTGCACTTCAACCTCGCGGAGTATGAATCGTATTTTATTGTGTCAGAAGGTTCCTGGTTTGATGATGGGAACCAAACGACTGCCACATCACTCACACACCCCCCCCCCCTCCCACACACACACACACACACACACACACACACACACACACACACACACACACACACAAAACCCCCCCACCCTGTGGTGAGGCAGGTCCGAAAAGTCCCCGGGTGATGACTAAAGAGCGTTGGAGCAAAATATGAGCAACTTCAAACTCATCAAAGCACAAAGCAATACAGAGTGAAGAAGACGGGATGGATGGTTGCGGAGAAACACACACACACACACACACACACACGAGCGCGCGCTTTCTTTGAATGGAGGAGGAAACACTTGCTTCCCCGGAATGCGCGGACGGAGGAGAGCAACAGCTGACGTGCATAATCAGATGATGTAGCAGCTATAATCATCAACTTATAAATGTCGCCGTTGCTCGCCGATCGTTGCAAAGCATCCAGCTAATTTTTTGTGGCAAACAGGGTGAAGATTTATGTGCACGCTGGCCTGCTCCTACGGTGTGACAAGGAGAGGGATGACCCAATGCATATCTGCTTCACTTTTAGTGCTTGATAGATGGAGCCGTCCACAGCCGAGTGTACCCAGCTTAATCCTCAGCAAAGACTGGCTGAACCTTGTGTACCTTCACTATTGACAGTGGTGACTTATTGGAAATGTGGAAAATGTCTCCGACGCCTTCTGCTGCTCAGCGCAGGTCCAAGATGACCTTTAACAGTTATTCAATCAAGAGTAAAGGATTTATGGTGCTGGTCCTCCGTTCATATGCGGAGGATTTGGATACACGCGGCGAGCTCTAATCACCGCTGCTGCCGAGTACTTAAAGGTATTGCAGTACAACAGTACTGACATGCTGTGATGATGTACACAGGAGGAAATATGATGATAACGTGTTTGTAAAAGTGATGGGGCGTGTGACATGACGGGGGTACAGCTGAGTAGGGAAAAAGGTACTGCATGGCTGTAGGGACCTGTTTTATTTGAATATATTTACACGTTTGAGGTAGCATCACAGTCATCTCCATGTTCCACTTTCCAAGGTGCTAAAGATCCTATGGGTACCCCAGAGTTTACTCATCCAGGAAAGCTCAGCTGCTCGGGACAACCAGACCTCAACTGGAGCAGCCGAGGATGGTGAGGGAGGGCCGACGCTACTGAGACCCTCCTGCCACAGCCTCACCGCTCCAACATTATAGTTCATGATAGTCCTGGCTCACTACTGGTTCACTACTGGCTCATTACTGGTTCACTACTGGCTCATTACTGGTTCACTACTGGCTCATACTGGTTCACTACTGGTTCACTACTGGCTCATTACTGGTTCATCACTGGCTCACTACTGGTTCACTACTGGCTCATTACTGGTTCACTACTGGCTCATTACTGGTTCACTACTGGCTCACTACTGGCTCACTACTGGTTCACTACTGGTTCACTACTGGCTCATTACTGGCTCATTACTGGTTCACTACTGGCTCACTACTGGTTCACTACTGGCTCATTACTGGTTCACTGTTGGCTCATTACTGGTTCACTACTGGTTCACTCCTAGCTCAGTACTGGCTCATTACTGGTTCTCTCTTAGCTCACTATGGTTCAATACTGGCTCAGTACTGGTTCTCTCCTAGCTCACTACTGGTTCAATACAGGCTCAGTACTGGTTCACTCCTAGCTCACTACTGGCTCACTACTGGTTCACTACTGGCTCATTACTGGTTCATCACTGGCTCATTACTGGTTCACTACTGGCTCATTACTGGTTCATCACTGGCTCACTACTGGTTCACTACTGGCTCATTACTGGTTCACTCCTAGCTCATACTGGTTCAATACTGGCTCATTACTGGTTCACTCCTAGCTCACTACTTGTTCACTACTGGCCCCTTACTGGTTCTCTCCTAGCTCACTATGGTTCAATACAGGCTCAGTACTGGTTCACTCCTAGCTCACTACTGGCTCATTACTGGTTCTCTCCTAGCTCACTTCTGTTACAATACTGGCTCACTACAGTTTTTCTCCTAGCTCACTGCTGGTTCACTACTGGTGCATTACTGGTTCACTCCTAGCTCACTACTGGTTCACTACTGGTTCACTCCTAGCTCACTACTGGCTCATTACCGGTTCTCTCCTAGCTCACTACTGGTTCATCACTGGCTCACTACTGGTTCACTACTGGCTCATTACTGGTTCACTACTGGCTCATTACTGGTTCACTACTGGCTCACTACTGGCTCACTACTGGTTCACTACTGGTTCACTACTGGCTCATTACTGGCTCATTACTGGTTCACTACTGGCTCACTACTGGTTCACTACTGGCTCATTACTGGTTCACTGTTGGCTCATTACTGGTTCACTACTGGTTCACTCCTAGCTCAGTACTGGCTCATTACTGGTTCTCTCCTAGCTCACTTCTGTTTCAATACTGGCTCACTACAGTTTTTCTCCTAGCTCACTGCTGGTTCACTACTGGTGCATTACTGGTTCACTCCTAGCTCACTACTGGCTCATTACTGGTTCACTCCTAGCTCACTACTGGCTCATTACCGGTTCTCTCCTAGCTCACTACTGGCTCATTACTGGTTCTCTCCTAGCTCACAACTGGTTCACTACAGGCTCACTCCTAGCTCACTACTGGCTCATTACTGGTAAATGGACTCAATTTATATATGCTTTTCCACCTTAGCGGCACTCAAAGTGCTTTTCAGTGTCATCTCATTCACCCATTAACACAAACACACTCACACACTGATGGTGAAGGCTGCCATGCAAGGCGCCAACCTACTCATCAGGAGCTATTATGGGTTCAGTATCTTGCTAAAGGACATTTCGAGATGGTCACCGTGGTCAAGGATTGAACTTAGGACCCTTTGATTGCTAGACAGCCACACTATCCCTGAGCCATGCAGCCCTACTGGTTCTCTCCTAGCTCACTACTGGTTTACTACTGACTCATGACTGGTTCACCATCTTTGCACTCCTAGCTCACAACTGGTTTACTCCTGGTTTACTGCTGGCTCATCACTGGTTAACTCCTGGGTTACTATTGGCTTTATACCATTTCACTACTGATTCACAGCCAGTTCACTCCTGGCTCACTACCAGTTCACTCCTGGCTCACTACCGGTTCACTCCTGGCTCATTCCTGGCTCACTACTGGTTCACTACTGGTTTACTACTGGCGCATTACTGGTTCACCAAAGGTGCGCTCATATCTCACTATTGTTTCACTCTTGGCTCACTACTGGTTTATCACCGGTTTACAACTGGCTCAATACCAGTTCACTACCACTTTACTCTTGGCTCACTACAGGTACACCATTGGTGAACTATTGGTCAGCTCCTGGCTCACTGCTGGTTCACTCCTGGCTCACTGCTGGTTCACTCCTGGCTAACACTGGTTCACTCGTCGCTCATTTCTAGTTCACCACTGGCTCATACTGGTTAGCTACTGTTCTAAGTTCTGAATCCTGACTGAGAGAATCCAACAACTGGTGATATGTATGGAGTTATTCGGCAGGAAGAGTGACTCCACCACTACACAGGATCAGAGTGATACCTTCAAGTTCAGAAACAACAATACTTCACAGGTAGACACATTTTAAGGAACGAGGAAAGAAAAGGATCAAGGGGGCAGGAGGCTGCTAGGAACAACAGACAGGACAAGAGTTTTTTCCCACCAAAACTCTACCACTGGAGTTGCAGCTCAGCTTCTGTCACCTCTCAGCCTGTGTGAAGTTATGTTCTATGTAGCAGAAGTGCATGTGTGTACTGCAGGCTGTGCTAGCAGGGGAACAAGCCTGGAATCTAATGAGGTAGTATTCTGGAAAAAAAAAAAAAAAAATCAACAGAACAGAGAACTTGTTTTGATCAACACTTGAATGAGGATGGTTTTAAAATACTGTCACACAAGAATCAGAGGAAGATTTTGATATTGATATGAAATCTGTATTTAGTAGTTTCGGAGCTTTTCTCCCTCATAGCATCATTGCGGTGAGCTATCGTTTTCTCAGGATGACCGCTGGGATTAACTGAACCGAATGTGGAGACCAAACCAGGAGCCGAACTTTACTAGGGACGGTTGCACCATCATGACTTGCTGACTTGGTTCGGTAATAAACAAATAAAACAAAGCTGACCTGCGAGCCTGATTTGGGGCCAGAACCCACCTGTGTGTGTGTGTGTGTGTGTGTGTGTGTGTGTGTGTGTGTGCGCGTGTGTGTCTTATTAACATGACAGGGATTTGGGCCAGCCCGCCTCAGAGAATGGTTTTGCTTTCCTCACATTCAGCGAAGTGATAATAGCTGTTGAGGGTGACATCTGACCTGAATTTATCTTCTCCCTAATCAAATAGAGTGAATTAGAAACAACATTAAAACAAACTCTCTGCTGGCGGAAAGCACCGTAGACAATTATTAACCTGAATGAAAATAGATTTGTGGTTAAAGCTTATTGATTGCAGCACGGTAGTGCAGTGGTTAGTACTGTTGCCTCCCAGCAAGAAGGTTCCGGGGTCGAGCCCCGGCTCCAGAAGGGCATCTTTCTGTGTGGAGTCTGCATGTTCTCCCTGTTCCTGTGTGGGTTCTCTCTGGTACTCCAGCTTCCTCCCACAGTCCAAAGACATCAAGAGGGGACGAGGCTGATTGATACTCTAAATTGACCGTAGGTGTGACTGTGAGTGTGAATGGTTGTCTGTCTCTATGTGTTGGCCCTGTGATGGACTGGTGACCTGTCCAGGATGAACCCCGCCTCTCACCTGAAGGCTGCTGTGATAGGCTCCAGCCCCCCCGTGACCCTTAACAGGAAAATTGGAAGAAAATTGTGGATGGATGGATGATTGATAAGTGATTACAGTTAAAACAGTACGTGAGGGCTCATTCACATGACTTTTTTGAGTCGTGGTCTACAGTTCTTGCATGTTCCAGGTCTGAGGAGTCCTGACCTGCCTGTGGAGTTCCAGTCATAGAGGGTGGAGCACATTAGTGAGGGGTCAAGTCATCACACAAGAGGGTAGGAGCTGAAGAACCTGCACCACTGGATTGGAACCATTTAGGAATTCTTCTTGTGTTGTTTCTGTATGAGATTTAGCTGCTGATCCACCTCTGACCGACCACAAGCTGTAACCCTGAGGAGGCTGAATGTGGAAGTAGAGATGATCTCTGGTTGGTGGTCGTTCCTCCACTGTCCCACCCTTAACCAGCATGTTTAAAGGAACTTCACTGATGTTGTCAGTATTCATAGCATGATGATGTGTCCAGATTCAGAACCTTGGCCGAGCCCTTTGAGCTGCTGGTTCTGCTGTACAAACGCATGGAAACCAGCCGAGTGTGTTCTGTCCTCTGCTGTCCCTGCTGTTTGTGTGGTGAGTCACATTTGGATTTTATCCATCTTTCTCTGGATGGTTGGAGGGTTTGTGAGGAAGATTGTGGGGAGTAGATTAACTCTTAAGTCTCGCATGAAGAGGCACACTTCTTCCTCCACTTTCTCTCTAAGAATGTCCCAAGTGCGTCCTTGTCTGTGGTCAACAGGAAGTCTGCTGAGGAAAAAAGTCCACAGAAAACTGAAAAAAGCTGGGAAAGAAAAGATAGTTACAGACAACTCGAGCGAAAATCAAACCCTAACACTTCCAATTTGGTGCTGCGGTGAATGAGCGAGCTGGTTGTGCTCAGAGCCCCAGAGAAGGAGAACTGAACCAGAAGGGCTCTAGTTTGTTTTAGCTGGAAACAGATACTGCTGTGGGTGATGATATCCGGAGTGTTTGCAAAAGAGTTAGCCGTCAGTTGCTAGTAATTTAGCGCAAAAACTACAAGGACTTTAACTGATAAATACAGGAGCATTTAAAAAAGTTCTATTGCCTGATATCAGTGGTGCCCATGAACCAACAGCAGCATGCTCATGTGGGGTCATGGACGTAACCGAGACTACAGTCTGAGGGCCGGGTTGCTCTCAGCTTCCTGGCCCCGAAGAATGAGGCTCCCAGCACATCCGGCTCCCACGTTAGGAACTAGTTAGTGGCCCGGTGTCGCTGCCTCCCACCAGTTTAATTAGAGCAGTGGATGTGGAAGTGATTTCTTAGCGATGAGGCACAGAGGAGCGCTCTACTGTAATCACATTCACTACTACACACATCCACAGCAGGCTCTCTCGCCACGGACCTGCCTCATCATCCTGACATGTTGTGATTCGCTTCGTTCTCATAAATTCAAATCGTGTGTTTAACAAGCGGATCGGGAGAGCGGCACTTTAAACTCCCGCCACGCAAACCTCCCCTCAGTGGAGATATTATTACCTCTTTGAGGTGAGGAACCTCTTTGTGTGGAGATGGAAGGGCACTCAGCCTGAGTGATGGACTGCAGCAAGACAAATCTCTGTCTTGTGAAAAGCGCTGACTTTAGGGCTAAAAATGCTAATAGATGGAGCGAAAGGCCGGGCAGCATGCAAATGACGGGTGAAGAAATAATCTCCAAGCTGTTATTGAGCCCTTGGTTTAAGGAGGAAGGGATGGCCTCTCCCCATTCTCCTGCCCCAGCGCCATAATGTGCAGCTTGTAATTGGATATCGATTCGCATTGTCGATGAGTATTTCAAACGAGAGCGGGAGAGGGAAGGCGATGCATGGGAGTCTGAATGCATCTTGTCAGTGCTGAATGCAACATCTTCATACAGGTGCAAAGCTGCAGCAGAGGGGGGGGGGGGATAAGACGGATGTACCGGAGATCTCCAAGGACGCTGAAGCTGCCCCTCCAGCGAGCAGGAGGATTTACCTCCACGCCTTTGATGTAGGCCACTAATACTCACCAAGCTTGAAAACTACAAACCTCACAGTATAGTTCTGTCAACAAAACCAAGGTCAAAGTTCTCCAGTGATACTTTAGTTGAACTGTACACTGTTAGATACGACGGTTGTATTATAATCTTCCAAGAGAGCCTGGTGAGGTCAACTTTGCCGATTAGTCACTCGTCCTGCGCTTGGCTCGCCAGACACAACTGGAGCGGTACTGTCCAGGCAGCCATCTTGCAGCTCAATATTTGAAGTACAATCGATAACATTGCGCTAACAAGTCAGAAAAAGTAGTTATACATGACTAAACTGCTCTGTAGGGTTCAGAATGTGACATTTTATTATTCACAGTGGACAGAAAACAGCTAAGAAAATTTAGATGAATTTACTGCGAATTTAAATGTAGGCTTTACTCATTTTTAAAAAAAGTGAGGATGAATTGGATTCAGTAGAAATAAACATGAGATTTTAGGAATTAAACTGTGTTGAAATATGCATTCTTCTATCCTGCAGCAGTTAGAGCCTGAGGATCAGAGACCAGAGACCAGAGCCCAGAGGCTGAGGACCAGAGCCCAGGGGCTGAGGATCAGAGCCCAGAGGCTGAGGACTAGAACCCAGAGGCTGAGGACCAGAGCCCAGAGCCCAGAGCCTAAGGACCAGAGCCCAGAGTCCAGAGCCTGAGGATGTGAGCCTGAGGATCAGAGACAACAGACCAGAGCCCAGGGGCTGAGGACCAGAGCCCAGAGCCTGAGGATGTGAGACCAGAGTCCAGAGACAACAGACCAGAGCCCAGAGGCTGAGGATCAGAGCCCAGAGGCTGAGGATCTGAGCCCAAAGACAACAGATCAGAGCCCAGAGGCTGAGGACTAGAGCCCAGAGCCCAGAGCCTGAGGATGTGAGCCTGAGGATCAGAGACAAGAAACCAGAGCCTAGAGGCTGAGGACCAGAGCCAAGAGCCTGAGGATGTGAAACCAGAGCCCAGAGACAACAGAACAGAGCCCAGGGGCTGAGGATCAGAGCCCAGAGGCTGAGGATGTGAGACCAGAGCCCAGAGACAACAGACCAGAGCCCTGAGCCCACAGACAAGAGACCAGAGCCCAGAACCTGAGGAGCAGAGACAAGAAGCATGAGCCAAGAGCACGAGGACCAGAGACCAGAGACAAGAGCCCAGAGCCCGAGAACCAGAATCCAGAGACCAGAACCCAGCTGCACTGAGGCAGGTGTTCACTGTCTAAGCATTACATTCAACTGATCAATGATTACCAATACTACATGTGTTTCTTTTGTTCAATAATAACTCATAAATATTCCACTTTCTCTCACAAGCTCCCCTGGAAGGTTTGGAAATGTGTGTGTCTCCTTAAGTGTGCTGCCCTGGACTGGTACCTGCCTGCAGCAGCACCACACACACACACCTCAGCCACCCATACATGATGCACATTAAACACAACACTGTCATACTGACGCTACACGCTAACTGACAGCTGCCATATACCGCTGGCACACAAGAGTGGACACGTACGCGTCCTGACATGGACAGGACGCGTACGGTCATGTGAGGTGTCAACAGTGTGTTTACAGCTCTGAGAGCCAGCAGGAGACAGCGAGAGCCAGCGGGAGTCAACAGGAGCCCCCCCCCCCCCCTCCTCCCGGTGACCCCCCCAGCAGGGACCAGTGCTGGTGATCAATACACAACTTGTTGTTCTATCCACGTAGATGATGAGAGGCTTCAGACTGATGACGACTCCATTTGGTTACTTAGCTCAGGCCGAGTCCCACAGCTCGATACATCAATAGCGCGCGCGCACACACACACACACACACACACACACACACACCTGGCAACCTCCAGGACTCCTATAAACTCACTCACACACACAAATTGGAGCACATTTATTCCAGCATGTGGGCAACACAATGAAACATGTGGACTCATGATATCACTGCTGATTTGTTTCGACATGGAGAAGCAGGAGAAGGAGGAGAGAGGAGCAGGGGGAGGAGAGAGGAGCAGGGGGAGGGAGGTGTCGCCCCACCAGCCTCCTCTGGGGGGGAATAATCCACTCTGGTGATTGTCATTAGTAGCAATATTAGTAGTAGTCGTTATAGTTGTAGCACTAGTAGTAGTAGTTTTAGTTTTAGTACTACTACTGCTATGACTAGTAGTTGTAGTTTCGTAGTGGTAGCAGCCCAGACTCTCCTAAGGGGCCTCCTCTGCTAATCTATCAATGTTGGAGTCAACGCTACAGAGCTGGAGGTGGATCTCTCTGGGGGGTTGGAGTTTTTGGGACCTGGCTGCTGCTGGACCAGTTTGGAGACGAGATTAGCTGACACACCAGCAGCTGGAGCGTTAGCAGTTGCTAACGCTCCAGCTGCTGGTGATTTCTCTGCATCATCAAAGGTTGATCTCAGGGTCATTCACACCTGTAGCTCTGAGTGTCCAGCTGGTGTTCTGTTTTCTTTCCCTTTCAGGTCAGAATCCAGAATCTTCTTCTTCTCGAGGAGGAACAAGACTCCTCGCAGCTCTACGGGGCTGCTGAATGGATGCACGATATTACTGCAGCCCCTCCAGCCATGTTTCCGGAGTGCTCACCCACCTGGTGAGCTCGTAGAACTGATTAAAAATACTGATGCACAAAATCATCCCAAATAAGAGAAAGAGTTTAAGTGAGAACATTACAACCTGAGGGCTGCTTCAGAAGCTGCAGTCGATTTTACCCAGCAAATCTTTTGATTCCTGTAGGTCCCATTTTAAGTATTCCTTTTGATGACTTCTTTTATATCCCAATTCATTACATTCCCTCTCATATAAGCTTTTTACATCTCCAGTGGGCATGTAATTATCCATGAATCCACAGGGAGAACAGCCTCGGCGCTATATGAGTCTCTTAAGTGTTGCGAATATTTGTCTCATCCATTTTCTAATTCAAAGAGTCAGAGGCCCCTTTGGAATTCCCACCTCTCATCTCCCATGCCTTTACACGCTCTTTGCCCAGGCTTTTTTTTTTTTTTCCCTTCTCTCCTAGATTTTGCCATTAAGTTTACAGCTGGCTGTGCTGCTAGTTACATTTTTGAGAGGGGATGAGAGGAGTGGAATCAGAGGGGACTGTCACAACAAATCCCAAAGTGTAGAAATGAAGATTAATGCTTGCCTGACCCAGCGGAGCCTGAAATCACGATTGAAACACAGAAATGCCTTCAAGGCAAAAAGAAAAAGCTCCGGGGGCGTTTTGTCCAAATGTTCTGAAAAGCTTGTTTGCAGACATCAGGTGTTAAGAGATATGGTTGTATTCAGCGTTTACCTGCAGGAGATTAATTTTGCAACATGATTAATTATGTTAAGAGCGTTATCAGGGTGAGATGCTCGGTGATGGCCACAGCGGGACATTTGGATTCTGCCTGCATCGCCTTGTTTACCCATACGAATGGAGAGCCAGGATCCAGCACCAAGGTTGTTCAAGGTTGCGGCTGTGATAGGGCGAGCTGCGCTGTCACGGCTGGAGGCAGCCTCATCCATATTCTTCTTCTCAGCCATGCAATGTTGAGAAAGCACTCGCAGCTAAACCTTCTTCATCTTTTTCAAACGAGGACGAATGAATCAGTGTCACCTGAGAGATGGAGATGTTGGGTCCAGATTAGAGCACGTTGACTCACACCAGCGTCTCTCTGGGACCTGCTGGTTCTCTCTGGACCATCGTAGAACTGTAAGAGGCCCTGAGTTGTGCCTTCTGTTGGTGGCGTCAAGGTAGAACACACACACACACACACACACACACACACACACACACAGCTAATACATATGTTGTTTCCACTCTGGTCAGATGAACACCATGTATTTTGCATTTTCTGCCACCTGCTGGTCGACATGCATATAAAACCCCATCACAAATGGGAGGCTGATGTGGAACTTGAAACCTCCAGGTGACTTTATGGTTCCAGCAGCTCAAATATATTTGTGTAAATAGGCAGAAATGTGAAACAAGGGAGCTGTTTTGGCAATTGTAGTGCCTGGAGGAGCGCGTGAAAAGATGGCAATGCTTTCCTATTCCTCTGGTTCTTGGCTGGAACTCTGGCACTGGCAAGTGACCTTATTTTGTCATCTAACTTCTGTTTCAGAGCAGGAGCGCTGTCGTGTATGATCGTAGTTGCTCTGTAATATGATTCTGTTACTACAGGAAGAGAAAAAGAGTTTTTAAATCTCGAACCTCCTGAAGAGGGTCCTCTGTATAAGAGTCTGGTTAACTGGAAAGATTGTTGTTTACAGCTAACGTTACGTGAGCCACAGGTGGGGCTTCTCTGTCGGCAATGATCAGAGGACCAGTGCATCCACAGCAAGACCACCAGTCTCCTGACACCATCATCCTGGACATGCAGATAACTAACCTACGCCTTAGCTACTCCTTATGGACCTGCAGTGTGGCTGGTGTTCTGAGAGGAGAAGGGATGGGGCAAGGAGGAGAGGTGGTAGTGAGCAAGGAAGTGGGAGCAAGGAGGTGTGGGAAGGTTGAGGAAGGGTGGTTTCTTGTGAAAGGGAACTATGACCTTCCATAAACACACATTACTGGATTGAAACATCAGTGTGTGGGTGAAGAGAAACATGGCAGTGCCCAAGGGCTCAGCTTTAGGAGCACTGACCTTCCCTCCATCTGTATGAGGCAGTGTGATTTAATAATGTATAATGTGTATTCTCCAAAGGGGTATGAACCACTGGAGGATGTTGATGGGCTATATAACTCCTGCTCATCTGAAATGTGTGGAGTGTTAATACTGCTACAAGCAATGGCTTCAGGTTCATGTACAGGTCTGGCAACTACCTGTTGAGATTGCGGTGGCGGTGTGGTGTGAGGCCCTCCATTTAAAAGTTCAGGGGCTCTTGCCAGTTGTGCTGGTTCGAGCTCTGTTGCAAAGATTTCCTCCAGATCTTTAAAATCGTCTTCTGTAGATCTGGTCCGACAAATGTCTTCCAGCACCGCCAGTGCCACCACTGTGGGTGACAGTTGTGTAATCCAGGGCCCGGTAGCGCCCTCCAGTGTCAAGGGTAGAATGTTGTGAGGTGTGGAAATAGGTAGTCTTTCAAGCATATTGACCGCCAATGGATATGTAGGAATCCTGGAGTAGGATCTATGAACTGAAAATAAGAAAAACTTGTTAGGTCTGAGGGTGTCGATAAAAACTGCTTGAAAAGCACGCAATTACATCCCATCATGCCTGGGGCTCATTGCCTTTCTCTCAGCTGTGCATGGCTTCTTCTCACAGGGTCTGTATTTTTTTAAATTAAATGTGTTAAATTGCTTGGTGGGTGTTTTACATACACAATGGATGATTTCGCCCTGTTACACACCCATGCGCCCTGGTCAGTCGTCTCCTCTTTAAACTGAGCCTGTTTTTGCACTCAGGTGCGGTAGGGGTTTCTGTAAACAAATAAGTGATTAATTCATACAGGGTTAGACTTAATTAGTGGTAAATTTGTTACTGTAAAATGTGAAGACAATATATCCGGAGTTGCTTACCGCTGCGATCACCCATTATTTCTCCCGGCAGTAAGGAAAATCAGGATCCTGATCCTCTGTGCCGATGCACCACAGGGCCCTAACACAAAACTGTTTGACCTCCTGGAACATTGTGGTTAAACCATACTAATAAATAAAAATGGGTGGAGCCCTGCCACCTGTCTGGGGCATGTTGGTGCTTGAGTTTTACTTTTAAAATGCAATATTTTACAAAATCAAATATTTTAGCCAAAGGTCTGGTAGCCAAACCATCTGGATTGGGCAGCTCTCCGTCACCCTCAGATAGCCCTCACTCAGCCTGGAGGTGTGTTTGGGGTCCTTGCCCTGTTGAAAAATCAATGGTGGTCCAACTAAACACAAACCTGATGGGACGGCATTTCGCTGCAGGTTGCTGTGGTAGCCATGCTGGTTCAGTGTGCCTTCAATTTTGAATAAATCCCCAATAGTGTCACCGGCAAAACACCCCCACACCATCACACTTCCTCCTCCCTGCTTCACGGTGGGAACCACGCATGTAGAGACCATGCGTTCACCTTTTCTGCATCGTACAAAAAGACTGTGGGTGGAACCAAAGATCTCAAATTTGGACTCATCAGACCAAAGCACAGATGTCCACCGGTCCAGCGTCCATTCCTTGGGTTTCTTGGCCCGAACAAATCTCCTCTGCTTGTTACTTTTCCTTAGTAGTGGTTTCTTAGGCCTTTCTGGTCAAACAGCTGCTGATTGGCTCAGTCTCCTCTAAACGGTTGATGTAGAGATGTTTCTGCTACTGGAACTCCGTGTGGCATTTATCTGGGCTCTAATCTGAGATGCTGTTAACTTTTGATTTCTGAGGCTGGTGACACGATGATCTTCACCTCAGCAGCAGACGCTTGGCCATCCTTTCCTGGGGTGGCCTTCATGCGATCCAGTTTCGTTGTAGCGCTTGATGGTTTTTGCGACTCCACTCAGGGACACATTTAAAGTTTTTGCAGTTTTCTGACTGACCTTCAGTTCTTAAAGTAATGATGGACTCTCATTTCTCTTTACTTAGCTGATTGGTTCTTGCCATAATATGAATTCTAACAGTTTGGTACATAGCTGACAGCCCTTTTTGACAACTGCTTTCTGCACAGCACAACTGATGGTCCCAACCCCATAGAGAAGGCAAGAAAAGTGTAACACTCAGAATCTGGAGCCAGTTCCTGGCCCACCAGAGGCCAGGTCAGACTTCTCCTGCCTCTCTGGGGAAATCATGTTTCTCCTCTGTAGCTATAAATCAGTGGATCGCTCCTCCAACAGAGCTAATAACGCCTACAAACTTCCTGTTTCACTACATGTTGGCTACTGTCACAACAAACTTGTACACATATTTTGTGTGTGTTTTTGTATGTGTGTGCGTGTGGGGGGTGTCCTCACTCTCTCTGATGGGTGACCCTCAGCAGGATGATTTCATCCATCAACTCACACAATGAAGAGGGCTTGTAACCATGACGACCACATGACACAGAGACAATAATAGAGGGCTGTCATCATCAGAGGCCCCTCATCTTGGCGGCCGGCCGCCCGTCCGTGGCGACACATCATTTGTCAGATGTCAGAGCTTCACAGGAGGAAGCGGTCTGCCCAGCTTTAACAAGATGTCTCCCGCTGCTCTTGGCGACCACAGCGTCCTCGGAGAGAGACTTCATCTGGATGGAGGGACACTTGTGGGGGTGTGTCCAGTTCACTTACCTGGTCCAGAGTGTCTCCTGAGGGGGAGGAGGACCACTTACCTTCAACATACGGAAATGTTGAATAAATCCAGGACCCCAGAAGGTTTTTTGATCCTGAAAAAAAAAAGAACTTCACAAATCCAATTTAAGAACAGAGCCTCATTTTCATTTAAAACATTTCATTATGAATCTGTAATTTCCTGGCCCAAAAGAGTGACTCCCAGGAATAAAACTGAATCATATTTGTACTTCTTTGTGTAGATTTTTCTCACTCCCTGCTGCAGAACCACGGGCCTCTGGAGAACCACCACATCCATCTGTCTGCTGCTTCCTGGAGCTTCACTTGTTTTTGTTTCTTGACGTGTGGTCGTATTGCACGATGGTGAAAACCCGGATTGACAGAAAATGTGATTTCTCGTAAGTGGCGTAAACTGAACAAATGAAGATCAAAACGCTGTGATATCACATCACATCTCTAATAAATGCACAAGCTAATGAGAAGCTTTCCTCTCTGATTCTGCCACTGTGTCCTTCCCGGAGAGCCCGGGACAGAAGATGACACTGTAATAACTCCCACTTTCGTTTTAATTTCAAGCTATTGAGTCTTAAATGAGGTTAAGTCATGTGAAAAGCGCTGCAGCCATTACAATCACCATCCCCACATTCATCTCAGCCCTGGACAAAAGCCTAACAACGGCGGTAATGGTTTCATTTAGGGCTTCATGAGATGGGCTCTGCATCTACTGATGCCATCAGCCGAGGAACTGTATCATTCAGGCTGCAGTCGCTGTTTGCTTGGAGACACAACCAGATTGATCCATCTGATGGGGGGACAAACCTCAACACCTGCTCCCAGTTGCACGTACCCATGTATGACCCTTACCCTCTCACACCCTCCACAATCCCATCGGATGGCTACCTGCTTGGCTATCAAGTAATGGTAAGTATCATTTGTAATTCTTTTTGCCTGGCTTAGCTTAGCTCCAACGAATGGACAGACATCTCAAAAGTCATCATCCATCCATTTTCTTCCGCTTATCCTGTTAAGGGTCGTGGGGGGGGGGGGGTGGAGCCTATCCCAGCAGCCTTCAAGTGAGAGGCGAGGTTCACCCTGGAAAGGTCACCAGTCCATCACAGGGCCAACACATAGAGACAGACAACCATTCACACTCACAGTCACACCTACGGTCAATTTAGAGTATCAATCAGCCTCGTCCCCTCTTGATGTCTTTGGACTGTGGGAGGAAGCTGGAGTACCAGAGAGAACCCACACAGGAACAGGGAGAACATGGAGACTCACACAGAAAGACCCTGTGCCCGAGCAAAAGTCATCAATTACACTTTTATCCGCAATGGTCGTAATGGAAACACATTGGAAGAATAAACTACAAATCAAAGGGCCTACAACTGAGGAGAAGGTACCAACAGTGACAGAGGAGGCAAGTCGCTGTTGGTATCTTCCGGCGGTGTCGCTGGTGTGGTAGTGCTCCAGTCTGCCAGTGCCTGTAGCCGTACTTCCTGGATGTAAACGAGGTGTCGCGCATGATACCTGCTGGTGTTGACTGTATCATGTGTGTCTACCTGTAAGGTCAAAGGTCAGCCCTAACACAGGGAAATGGGTCACAGTCATCCATCCACATTCTGCTCATGATATTACTCAGCTGCTAAATAAAATCCTTTTGAAATATTTCATAATGAGAGACTGTTAAGTGCATTTGATTAAGAAAACATTAACAGTGATTTGCAGCAGAATTTTTCCAAAAGGTTGTTTAATTTTCTGGTTGTAAGGCCTGTTATTCTAAATGTGCTGTATTTGATGGGTAAAAGCAAATCTGTTTAGCTACACACACACACGCGCGCGCACACACACACGCGCACACACACACACACGCGCTCTATTATGTATTGATCAGGTATAAACAGAGATCATCAGCACGCTGGTAACAGAGACTCCTCCGGCCATGTAGTGGAAGCTCACAGCCCTGTTGGCCTGTCAGCTCAGTCCATTAGCCTCCAAGAACAGGTAACACAGCGCAGGGACTGAGGTCAATATGAGTTTCATGTCTGATATAATTGGATCATATTAGAAATAGTTATCCTGTTAAATCGTGATATTTCATTTCCATTAAACTGACCTTTGAGAAGCAGGAAATGCTCCAGCTCACTGATAGAGGCTCATTTTAAATGAACTCAGCTATCAGTCTGTAGTTGTGATTGATTATCAACTCATTCACAACCTTAAAATACCCAACTAATGATCTGACTGGAGCGTAGCACGTTAGCCCAGCACGACTAACCTGAGAGAAACAAGTCACGTGACAGCGTGAGGTGTTCAACATCAGTCCTGGGCTGATGCGGCGGACACTGCCCTCGCTATTGCTGCCAGAGTCACAATCATATCCGTTATTGTAATATCAGATTTTTTATGCTCAGGTTGTGTTCTTGTTACCTGAACTGAACCGATTTCACACAGGAGATCCGGAGGTGCCGATGGAGGCAATAATTCAGCTGTGGACTTCATGCTAAATGGGCTTATATTTCCATGAAGGTGTTCGCATTTAAAAATAGAATATTCCATCCATATTCCTGTTTACATGCTTTAAGGTTTCCCCCAATTAAGAAGGCACATGGTCAAATCTGATTAGTCAGGTCTGCCTACTACCAGACAAATGACCACAAGGAGTAACAGCAACTAGTAAAGTCAGACTTCAACTAGCTGAAACTGGGATGGATTGATCTGTTTACTGCAGTGGCTGTTGGGTTACAAACATGGCCGCCACCTAGGGTCCTTTTCGCAGTAATGAATTTCTTATTGTCGTGTCACGTCACGTTTGTACAGCTGGATTGTAGGACACCAAATGCACCAGGGTAGAGCTACACGGAGACCGTTAGCTTAGCCCGCTAACGCCACAGCAGCCTCTCAGGGAGGTCCAACAACACTTGGTCCATTTGTCCCTCTGATCCTCCCTCTCCTCCCTTCTCCCCCTTAATTCCGGTGTCCTCCAGCTAACTCAATAAAGCTAAAGCCAAGCGAGCCTCTGGCCAGTGAGCACTGACACCAGTGAAGGTGAAATCAGGAACACACTTGATCAGTGAGTCGAAAGTCAGAACACATGTCTGAACCTGACAGTCGGCTCCTTCTATTTCTACTACTACTACCTTGATCAGAGGGTTAGTAGGACATAGAGGCGTAAATGTGGAAGTACTGTCTCAGTGGTTCCACATTGCATTATTAGACACAAGCTACTCTTCACTTGGAGCGAGTACTACATGTGGACATCCTTGGTCAGAACCTTGTATACCAAAGACCGGATGCTGCAGAACAGATAGTACGCGTAAACCGATGGGTACTCACCTCCACTGCAGACCTGAACAGAATCAACAGCAACAGAATTTCAGTTAACCAGGAATCCTTTGTTCCTGTGCTGCTCATCCATCATGTAAAATGTGCTGAGCCTCCATTTCTCAGATGCAGGGTCTTCCCTCCGCTATCCTCGGGGAAATAAACTGACGATTACAGAGTCAGACTGAGGCAGTGAAGTAACCAGACACATCCGCACACCCATAAATAAGTAAGAGGGGCCATAAAGACTACAGCAGCACGGTGTGTTTGTGGTCTCCTCATCCCTGCCTGTTTGATATTCCCAGACGGTGTTGCTATTAGCCCTGCGTCATGCCTGTTATCCGTGTTACCTGCAGAGTATCGCTGGCTCCCTGGAGGATGACTTGATTTTTGACTCCACAGAAATCTGCTCTAATGACACGCCGTGACCACACGGCCAGGTAAACGACCATGGAATGGAGCCGTGAAGATTGTGGAACCGGAGGAGAGGACGCACGTCTCCTCTAGCTCCTTCACGTTCACCAAGTTGTTGGATCAGGCTGGATGGAGGCCACGCATTCCTCTTTGAGCTGGACGGAGGCGGAACCTGTCTCCTCACTTCCTGAAGGCTTCAGCAGCATTACAGTGGCCGTTATAACAATGATGGCGTTTCCCCTGTGGAGATTTTAATGAGTAAAAATGACCTCAAATCCACTTAAAAGTTTTTACTGTGCTTTGTGGCTGTTTCTGCCTTTTTCATAATAAGATCCACAAAGAATGAACTGCACCTGCTACCAAAATCATGATTTTTGCAGAATTAGAACATGCAATCTGCTAACACGCCCACAAACTGGCAGCTGAGCACTTTCTGTGCCTCTGATTGCAATAATCTGCGTGGCACATAAGTGGCTTTGTTCCAAGATCACAGTTGACACAACAATGGCAGAGACAGACAGAAAAAGACACCAACATTTTTAGACGAAGAACTCAGAGTCTTCACTGACATGACACACATCAAGACTCCTGTCGAGAACACTCACCGGGACAGACGAATCCGACATGGGGAGTCTGTGTGTGCACATGTTCTCCTTCTGAGTGCAGGCCCGAGCTTCCTTCCCAATGATTGAAATGCAGAGAAAGGAAAGATAAACACTGAGAAAAATGCCTGTTTATCATGATTAATTCACTCTTTGTTCTCCAGTGCTACCAAAGATGCTTGATATGCTGATTTATTGTGTGAATGAAGGACTCCTGATCTCCGGTGTAAGGTAGACTAGAACACAGTCGGTTCGTTTGGGTTTTCGTGACACAACTGACGTGTGTTAGCTACATGGAGGAGGTTGTGTGGGGCCGCCGTAGGCTTAATTAGAGATTTACTACACAGGTCCCTCTGGCGTAGAGTAGCACCGCTGGCCCGGGACGGCTTGCCTCGGGCACTAAACATGCTGAAACCAGTCACACCCAATGAGTCCTTTAAATCACTGAACAGATACTCCAATAATCTGGCCTCATCACGCAGTATGATCCACGTCTTTTTTATCCGGTCGAATGCTTGGTGAAAACTAACCCTGGTTCTTGCTGCCGTGAAAAAGCATGAGCGAGTACAACCAGGTGGTTCATTAGTTAGAACCAATCTGCTGGATCGCGGTCTTCTTTTTATTTTGTCTCCAGTCAAATTGTTTGTGGATCACTGATCACACTGATCATACTGGACATGACCTTCAGAGGCCTTCGTGACCTCTCAGGGAATCTGTTCCTCAGCCAGATGAGTTCAAGCTCATCTGCCTCGGTGTAAATCAGTGGATGAGTGCCGCCGCTAACCCTAACCCTAACCCGTCGGTACCTTGTTCCTCAGCTCTGGTTAAGTGTGTGAAGCAAACATGTGACAGAGGTTATTGAGTTACACTACACCCTTTGACCACAGGACAGTGTGCTAAGGAGAGCCAGGTGATGTCATGTGACCTCTATGAACCCTCTCTCCTGGAGTTCGATGGCCCTGTGTATCCAGGGTCCTGAACCCCCCTCAGGATGAAATGTTGACTGTGTTTTACTGCCATCACATAAAGATGTGGGCAGGAGAGGAGGAGGAGGAGGAGGAGGTGGCTTGGCTGCCGTCATCGTCCCACAGAGTCTCCCCCATTGAATCAGACAGATTACTGGACTCCGGTCATGAGGTGTTAAGAGAAGGCCAGGAAATGCAGGTATGAGGACTTGCTGCCCCCCCAGCTAGGGCGGGAGTCACGGATCACGCCTGTGGGCCATTAGCGCTCTGGCTGGCAGGTTGTTATTTGGCTGTAGCTGCTTGTTGACAGCAGCAAGCACTGATTAGCAGAGCAGGTGCTCCTCCACTCTGGGCTGGCTCGGGGCCATGGGGGCCCCACGTGTGCGCCGGGCTCAGCAGATGTCTCCGGTGCCTCGTCCCCAGCTGCCGCTGCCGTACACACTCTTCATGGACTCAGATTATTTTCTTGTTAATCTCTTCTAGATGGGTTTCAGCGCAGTTTAAACCCAATAACACATTACTGGGAAGGAGTCGCTGCTACCAGCAGCTTGAGCCAAGAGAGGAGGCCACATACTGCAGTACAGGATACTATCACAGTACTGAGATGTACCTCCAGGTGAGATACACTTACAAATAAACCCAACAGGGGACTCTGTGATACAAACAATAGAACCTCTGACTCCCCTCCCTGAGTCCACTTTAGAACCTCAGACCCCCCTCTTTAGAACATCAAACCCCCTCATTAGAACCTCAGATCCCCCTATTAAAACCTCTTTTCCCCTCATTAGATCCTCAGACCACATCAAAGGATCAGACCCCCTCATCAATCCACGTCAGAACCTCAGACCCCTCATTAGAACCCCTTTAACCCCCATTGGTACCTAAGACACCCTCATTTAGCCCACAGAGGTTCGGACGCCCTAGTTCAGTCCGCATTAGAACCTCAGCCCCTCTCGTTAGAAACCTCTGAACCTCTCATTAGAACCTCAGCCCCCATTAGAACCTCTCACTCCTTATAGATCCTCTAACCCTAATTGGAACTTCAGACCCCCTCATTAGAACCTCAGCCCCCACATTAGAACCTTTCATCAGAACCTCTGACTCCTTATAGATCCTCTAACCCTAATTGGAACTCCAGACACCCTCATTAGAACCTCAGCCCCCCCATTAGAACCTCTCACTCCTTATAGATCCTCTAACCCTAATTAGAACTTCAGACCCTTCCATTAGAACCTCTCATTAGAACCTCTGACTCCCTCATAGATCCTCTAACCCTAATTGGAACTTCAGACCCCTCATTAGAACCTCAGCCCCCCCATTAGAACCTCTCATTAGAACCTCTGACTCCCTCATAGATCCTCTAACCCTAATTAGAACTTCAGACCCCTCATTAGAACCTCAGTACCACTCATTCAGTCCACATCAGCTGCATATACCCCTTCATTCAGTTTACATCACAACCTCATCACCCCTTCTTTCAGTCCACATTAGAACTTCATTCCCTCTCCATTCAGTCCATGTCAGAACCTTAGACCTCCTCATGAGAACCTCAGACAAATTCATTAGAACCTCAGACCTCCTCATTATTATCTCAGACCCCCCTTGTTCGAACCCCTAATCTCAGACCCCCCTTGTTCGAACCCCTGACCCCTCATTCAGTAGAGGGTCAACAGAGACATGATAACACATAATTATCTTATCATGTTCATTCTCTAATCATGTTGAGTTCTCATCAGTGAAACGATGGTGAAGTTTAATAATTCATCAATTTGTTGTGGATCCCCTGAACCCACCTCTGAACCCACCTCAAGGACCCCCGGTGGTCCCCGGACCCCAGGACTTGACGATGTGAGGAGAAAGTGACTCATCTGAGTCAGCAACAGTTCGATGTCGGTGGGATTATTAGGCTCCAAGTTTGGTATGAGGTTCTGCTGTGGTTCTAACAGGGTCTCCAGGTCCAGACCCATGTGGAGGAAGTGAGCTAGAGTATTTCTACATCCTCTTACTGCACAATCAATGTATAAATACATCAAATTAAAATCTCCGCAGGATGAATTTGTTGCTCGGGAGCCAGATGTGGGTACTACAAAGATGGAGTAAAACAAGTACTTGTATGTCTGTTAAATGTTTCAGAGTAACAAGGTTCTCTCAGTAGATCTCCTCCTCCGCCTCTCTGATCATTATTGATAACTATCAAACATCAATAAATCATCTCACCAAGTGGGATTCATCGTATGTTACGTTGCTAAAGGAGCTGAACATGAAAATTTAGGATATGATTTTTCATTCCTTTTTTTTTTTACTCTTGAATATGAAGTATTTGTACTTCATTAGTGTTTGTCCTGTGCATCTTCAGTGTCAGCCTACATCTGTCTACACACGGCATAGTGAATGAGCACATAACAGTTATTGCGATTATAAAGTGTCCATCCGTCGATCCTCCTCCGCTTATCCAGGGTCAGGTCGCCGGGGCAGCAGCCTAAGCAGAGAGACATCACTTCCCTCTCCCTAGCTACTTCCTCCAGCTCCTCACGAGGGATCCCGAGGCGTTCCCAGGCCAGCTGAGAGACATGGTCTCTCCAACGTGTCCTGGGTCTCCCCCGAAGCCTCCTACCGATTGGACATGCCCTGAACACGTCCCCAGGGACGTCTGGGAGGCGTCCTGACCAGATGCCTGAACCACCTCATCTGACTCCTCTTGATTTAAAGGAGCAGCGGCTCTACTCTGAACTCCTCCCAGATGATGGAGCTTCTCTCCCTGTCTCTAGGGGAAAGTGTTATAAAGAGCTTCTTCCCTAAAATGTCATCACATAAGTGTCTGTAACCATCCCTGCGTCCTGTAGCTGATGTGATGATGTCATCACCACAGCCTTCCTGGGACATCAGGATCCAGCCAGCAATGTCCCTTCTACCCTTGATGGGTCTGAGGAGATGTGTAAGAACTTGTGGTTGCCTGCCCCCTGCAGGCCAGAGCAGAAACAGACCAGAGCAGCATCTGACTGAGCTCCTGCAGAGGTCGTGGAATGGTCCTTGGGGCAGGATGGCCCTTTCTTGTCCAACGGGCAGCCCCATTGTCGCCAGGACCAAGAGGGGAGCCAGCACACACACACACACACACACACACACACACACACACACACACACACACACACACACACACACACACACACTGTGGTTGCCCAACACTCTGATGTTCTAATGGTAAACACAGCAACACCTCAAGTACACCACAGTACCCTTTCGTTGATGTTTCTAACAATGGTTGTAGCCTGTGTGTGTGTCCTCCTGTCGCTTACTGTTGTGTGTTGTTTGTGGGCTTGTGTTCTGCCGCTGTCTTCATATGTAAATGTTAGAACTTTTTGCCAGCTTGCTCTCATTGGTTCCTTCTCAGAGATCTTCCTTAATGAAGCTCATCCTTTAAAATAAATAAATGACATTTTTAATGTATGTAGATGAATGAATACAGTAATTTATGTTAATTAAATGAATTGAGCTGCAGGAACGAGATGTGGAAGCAAGGTCAGAGGTGTTGGAGCGTGGGAGCGTGGGCTGCGTCGCTTGACTTCGTTATTTTAGCATCTGCATAAATGTCCAACTGCAATATCAGCTCATCAGCCATCACTCAGCCATCAGTCAGCCAGCAGTAAACTGGACTTTTGACTGTCTCCTGTTTTGTTTTGAAGGATCTGATTGTCTCCCAGCTGATCCAAAATGCTGCTGCCCGCGTGTTGACGAGAACTAGTAGAAGAGACCATGTCTCTCCTGTACTAGCTTCTCTGCATGGCTCCCTGTCAAATTCAGAATAGAATTCAAAATTCTCCTTCTAACATACAAAGTGCTCCCCTCCTGTGGAACCGTCTCCCAGTTTCAGTCCAGGATGCTGGCACCCTCTCGACCTTTAAGAACAGACTTAAGACCTTCCTTTTTGATCAGGCTTATAGTTGGGCTGCTTAGGCTGGCCCTTAGATATGCTGCTATAGGCTTAGACTGCTGGGGATCTCCCATGGTGCACTGGGCTTCTCTCTCCTCCTCTCTGTCCTCCTATATTTGTCATATATAAATCATACTCATATGTGTTACTAACTCTTCTTCTTCTCCCCTCATCCCAGATCCTGGTGCTGCTGGAGGAGGCTACAGACCTGAAGAGGCTCAAGCTGCCACCCGTAGCTCCACCTGCTCATGTCCCCGTCTGTCCATCAGTCTCTTTCCTTTCTCTCTGTCCTTCTCTTTCCTTCTGTCTCTCTCGATGAGGCTTTTACAGTTTAATAATGTCTTGTGACCAAAGTTTTTCAGTGAAATTAAACGAGATTACATGTAAAATAAGCAACCACCAAATGTAAATTGTACAGCAAAAATGGCTGTAAATAATGGCATGGTCATGTTAATTTGGCTGAAAAGGGATGTTGAATTTACCAATTCAGTGCGTCAATTTTACAATGTTATTTTGTAAATGATAACAGTTTTAAGTTGTAAAATTTACAGTTTGTTCTGTAATATGGTTTACATTCCGCAGTATTTTTTTACAGAATTTTTCTGGCAACCACAGCTGCCAGTTTTTTTCCGTAAAAACAACATTTTTTTTTACAGTGTACCTGTAAAGTGTCATGAGATAATTTTTGTTGGGATTTGGCGCCATAGAAATATAACTTCACTTGTCTCTTCCGTATTGCTCTCTAGGAGTACAATTACTTCATGTGTGGACAGTTTGTCTTTCCTAGTGCTGCTGAGGGTTTTTGCTGACCTTGGGGGATGACAGGGAATGGTTAAGAGCTACGAGCTGCTGCTCTCATGTATGTGTGTGTATGTAACTTTCTTCTATGTCATCATGTGTTCTCACACATGTTCTGACCATTCGTCATGGAACTGTGTGTTACAGCTGTCTTCACCTGTCTTGACTCACCTGGCAGATGAATGCCTGAGGCCTCTCGCATCCGACCATCATCTTTATCAGGAGCTGATGTAGATGAGATCCGATGCAGGTTGCTGATCGGTGCAATCGATCAGGTTAGCGAGGCTCTGTCTTGGATGTCAGCTCATGACTTTCGCCTCCACAGAGAAACACGTCACGCCTCTGCAAGGTCACGTGCAAGCACAGCACAAACCACTGACGACAAAGCCTGTGCATTCATACACACTAAATGGTGTGTAATTTGGACCCTCCCCCCTCTCCCCCATCGACTGCGTGTAGGTCATGCTGCAAAGATGCCATTAATCTTCTTTTTAATTATGGATCTAATGCTGTTGGATAAAGCTGGATTAGATGCACACATTGATTATCTTTTTTCTTGCTGTATGTATCTGCTGACAGTGTGTGTGCTTGTATATTTATGGGGTGGGGGTGTCACTGAGAGCCTACTGGGAGGTCAGACATCTTGCTGACTGATTTTATAATTCCAGGGGGCAGCAGCACCTACAGAGTTGTTGTTCCACAAGTCTTGTGGTACACATTGTGGTATGTTTAGTAACAATGAAGTATTCCGGAAAGAATACAGACATGAACGTAAATACTTAAATAGTAGTTAAATCAATAAAGGTTCGTGTTAAACACACCCACCTCCATTCATCCATCCATTTTCTTCTGCTTATTCCTGTTTAGGGTCGCAGGGGGGCTGGAGCCTATCCCAGCATCTACGGGCGAGAGGCGGGGTTCACCCTGGACAGGTCACCAGTCCATCACAGGGCCAACACATAGAGACAGACAATCATTCACACTCACAGTCACACCTACAGTCAATTTAGAGTATCAATCAGCCTCGTCCCCTCTTGATGTCTTTGGACTGTGGGAGGAAGCTGGAGTACCAGAGAGAACCCACACAGGAACAGGGAGAACATGCAGACTCATGGGTTCGGGCACGGGATATTTCTGTGTAGACTATTCTGTGTTGTTCTTCCGAACCCGGAACCTTCTTGCTTGAGAAGACAGTGCTAACCACGGCACCACCATGCCGCCTGGTCAGCAGGTGTCTACACCAATCTATTCAACAGGTTACCAGGTGCCCTGCGATGGACTGGCGACCCTTCCAGGGTGTACCCCGCCTCTCGCCCTATGTCAGGTGGGATAGGCTCCAGCCAAGTTGCTATTACCATTGTTTGTATGAAACATTGGAAAAACCAAGTGTAGAAAAAATGATTGGCAACTTTTTCACGATCCCCGCCCCGTGACCCCGGTTGCTTCCAGAACTAAAACGTGGATGTATCGAGCTAACGCAGCTGAGTCGGAGTTTGGTGAGTAAGAGTTTTGATTTTTTTTTATGAAGCATGCATGTTTCAAACTCATACTCACCTGCAGTTAAGAGTAGCTCTCGTGGTTACTGAATTGTGCGCGCATGGGAGGTTCAATGCGCGTTGAGCGTAATACATGCTCGTGGTGGACTTTTGGCGTAAATTTGACGCCATACTCCCCCTCCTCTGCCTGGTCCTTGTCTGTGGCTGGGACAAGGGTTTTCCAGCAGTGTACATCCAGAGGCTAATGAATAGCAATCTGGCCTTGCCCCCCACCCATTGCTTTGTGAGTGTGTTGTGCATAATACATCACAGCAGCAGGACAGAGGTAATTACACTAATCAGAGGAGAGCAGCATCAATCTCAGGTGAACCACGGGGAGTAAATGAAGCAGCCAGGAGCAGCAGAAGAAGATGAGACTCTGCATGAGAAAGAGAAACAGAAGGAGGAGGAGAGGTGCAGAGTTGAGCTCCAGAGTCCAAAATCCAAGGTTCCATCTGAGAACACTGCCACCTGCATAATTAATCTCGGAGAGAAATGATTATTTCTTTGTCCTCCTCCCTTTTCTCTCTCCATTCCTTCGTTCTCACATCACCCCCAAAGAGTCTTCATTCATTATTAAATCTAAAGTAATTCTGTCGTTGTGTTTCTTCTCTTACCTAACCAGAGCTACCCTGAGAGCTGACCCCCCCAATTAAGAATTTAAACACTTAATGCAATAGTTATCAAGCAGTTAGCCAGTGAAAGGGGAGGGGGGTACCAGACCGGCTACTACCAACGCTCAACAGCAGCAGGTCACTTGCCTCCTCCTCTTCCTCTCTGAGGCTCCTCCCACCCACTCACCTGGCCCCTGCCTTCACACTATAGTAGATTCATGGGAGGAAAGCAGGGGGTGGAACCTTGCTGGTGTGTGTGTGTGTGTGTGTGTGTGTGTGTGTGTGCATGCCCGCTTTCCTCTTCAGCCTGAGGACACAAAGCTCTCCACTTGAACAAATTTGCTGATGAAGCACCTGTGAAGTTAGACTGCTCATGCCCCCCCACACCTCCCAAACACACACACACACACACACACACACACACACACACACACACACACGCACGCACACACACACACACACACACTTCCTCTCCAGCAGCTCTACATCCTACCATGACTACCGACAAAGCTGTCTTCAAATAGTCTGTCAGTGGCAGCCCTGTGGCAATATAGCTCATGTCCTGGGGGGATGGGGGGGTGGGGGAGTGGGGGTCAGCCAGACCTAGTGAGTCTAGAAAAGCTGGTTCCTTCAACTTTGTTCCCCACGGCTGCTCACCGTAGTTTACTGTTTGGGAGGCAGAGGGAGGTGTCCCCTGAAACAGAGATTAGGAGCCAGGCCGCATCACAGGAAGCGCATCGCATCCAACCTTTTCAGCTGCAGTCCCCAGAGCTGAAGTCTGCCTTCTCCACTTTGGTGAGGAGGGAGGAGGTAACAGAGGGAAGTGAGGGAGGGGAAATAAAGAAATGAAGAGAGGGGGAAGAAGAAGAGGTGGGAAATGGTGAGAGAGCAGGAAAAAGAGATGAGAGAAAATGGGATAGACTAAGTGTCAGATATCCTAAATGTATCAGAAGTTGACTGGATGATGAGAACACTGGTAACCAGCAGTAGTGATGCAGGAGACTCGCTCCACTGGTAGGTGGCACCGAATCTCCCCTCCCTCCCCTCCCTCAGACTCACACAAGCTGCTGGTTATCTGTCTGCAGTCTCACTGGAGCTGGACCATAGGTGCCGCAAGTGCACAGGTGATAATGGACCACAGGTGCCGCTGGTCTGCAGGTGCTGCTGTAACACAGGTGCCGCTGGTCTCCAGGTGCTGTTGGACCACAAGTGCCACGTGCCACTGGTCTGCAGATGCTGCTGCACCATAGGTGCCACTAATGCACAGGTGCTGCTGGTTTGCAGATGCTGTTGGACCACAGGTGCCACTGCTCTGCAGGTGCTGCTGCACCACAGGTGCCGTGGGTCTGCTGGTGCTGTTGGACTACCAGTGCAGCTGGTCAGCAGTAGCTGCTGGAACACAGGCGCTGCTAATGTGCGGGTGCTGCTGGATGACCAGTGCCACTGGTCTGCAGGTGCTGCTGGACAACAGGTGCCACTGGTCCACAGGTGCCGCTGGACCACAGGTGCTGCTGGTCCACAGATGCCACTAATGCGCAGGTGTTGCTTGCCGAACCTGTACAAGGACATGACAGTGTTCGTTTTCACCACAGGTGATATCAGCTTTTTGCAGGTGATGCAGTTGCCTGAGTCAAGAGAGCATAGAATATTAAAGCGCCACCTCCAGGTGACAGGAAGTAAAGCCAAACTTTCAGTGAGTCATTTCCTGTGTGCTGACACTTACTAACAGAGAAATATAGACACTCAGTGTGTCAACACTAACAATGAGAAAATGGTTCAGAACTAGCATGCACAAGTATTAGCCCAGGTAATACCACAGTTCATTAGCAGTATGCTACTCTACATATAAGCATTCAACGGGAGCGACTTTTGGTTTGGCGACTAGTATTTCTAGTATATTTCTAGTATTTCTAGCACCTGAGGAGAAACATTTGCTCTTAAGTTTCTGAATTCAGGTGTCATCTCGGTTCTGACGTTGATTGGTAGCTGTGTAATTGTAGGTGTGGCCCAGGTGCCTCTGGAGGGTGTGCTGGGCAGGTGACAGGTGTATTCCTGGTGCTGTGGTTAAAGTGATAGTAAATGTAACGAGAACATGATACCTACACACTGATGTCAGGGGCTGTTTACCGTTTTGGGACCTGAATGAACCAATTCACCCAGGGCAAACACGTCCGTTGTGGGTCAGCACCATAGACACAACACGCATGTGGAAAATCACACATGGTGTTAAAAATGGTCATAGAAGACCTCATAGTGTTCCAGGCAATGATACGTTAAATGTCTGCATCTGTGATTAGAATTCCTCTAAATCAAGACAATAACTCTTTTAGCTTTGATGATGTCACTGACTTAGTCGAGGAGCTGGTCAACACGATCCACAGCAAGAGGTTCTAAGCAACATACGTGCGTGTGCTGCCTGTAATGAACAGAACTAAGAGGTGGGGTTAAATACGCTGATTAGCAGCTTACACACAGAGGTACTGACTGTGTTTATCTGGGATAGTGGATGACACACTAATCAGAGAGGCGCTGTCAGGGAGGCTGAGGTGGCATCACCTGGGAGGAGAGTGTGCACATGTGGCGTGAATGACACGTCAATCAAAGACTGGCATGCATGTTTTTCCCGGTCTGATGGATGCAAAGGATGCACAGTTGAGGGAACAATCTTTCCCGTTTGATACGTATGGTAATTAATAACTCATCAGATCATGTAGTTCAGTTCTAATCATCCTTCCTTCCATTTTCTACACCAGCTCAACTTTTTGTCACCTTATCTTAAAGATATAAGGGTTTTTTTCTTTTCTTCAGACAAAGTAGTAGGATGATGTTAACTCTGACATGTTTCAGCTGTCAACCCGCAGCCTTCCTCAGAAACGTCATTTGGCACTTTGCTCATGTGTCATCAGCTATTTCTCAGAGGCGTGGTCATCCCAGCAAATCTGTCAAATCTGCTGGGATGACCACGCCCCCAGGAACGCCTCCGGAATGACAGGACACTGGTTATGTCTTCAACTGTGAGGTTTGTGCGTTTTTTTTCCACACCCCTACAGTTTGTTGCAAAATTCCACATACTTGAAATTCAAAACCAAAATTTACTGACAAAAAGAAGGTTTTGCAATGGGAGAGCCGCTATCGGCAAAAATAAATGTTTTTTTTTTTTTCCCACGAAAGACCTGGAGGAGACAGCCAGTCGCACAGCACCACACACTGCAGACCCACTCTCTGGAAGAGATATGTGGATGACGCACACAGGAACTCAAAGACCACCTGAACAACATTGACAGCACCGGAAACATCAGATCAACACATGAAGAGGAAACAAACAGGACAATAGTATTTCAAGACATGAAAATCAACCTCACAGACGACGGCAGCATCAAAATCCCACTATAGAGGAACCCCCCACATATGGACCAATACATCCTCTGGACATCAGGAGGTAGAGAAATCTTAGGTGAGAGGTGTCTCTGTGTCTGTGTTTTTATGCGTGTGTGCATGTGTGTTTGAGCGGTGGCCATTTTTGTGTGTGCCGTTGCCATGGTGATGCTGACTCACTAGCAGCAAGTCACTGATTGATGTTATGTGGGCTCCGGGGTCACCGAATTCTGTTTTGTGAGCTGCAACAGCTTGGGAACCCCTGGTTTTGAGCATCAACCCTCCATCTAAATGAACATTTGCTCTCCATTACTTCTCTCACTAGTAATCAGGGCTCACTGCTTCCAGGTAGACCTCTCTGGATTTCCCACTCGATGGCGCTTCTTTATGCAGTGACATTCCTGCGCTGCCTGGCGGGAGCAGACTGAGCCCACTCCGCTTCCAGTTGGCCAACTTGAATACTTTAACCCTGCTTCCCAAATGTTTTCAGACCAAATGGCTCAAATTCTAATTGGGAAATGTTTCGTGTGACGCTCAAGCAATGAACCCACTGAGTTACAGCCAAAACAACAGGGTCGCCTACAGCCCTTAGGTTCTAAAGTAGCCTCAGACAACTTTGTTCTGGTAGATTTGTCATGAATCCTCCTCAGTCAGCAAACTTACGCACTTCACATTCATTGTCCTAAAGAATCCTAAAGCCAACAAGTCTGTAAGTTGTACTTTAAAGTCAGCACATATTAAGTCCTCTCTCCAAGCGTCCTCAACCTTGAAGTAGTTAATGGACCTGTGCTCCACCTGCACCAACAGGTGCTCCATTATGTTACGGAGGTTGGTCTGGTGGCACCGTAGTGGTGCTCCGTAGCATCAGTTTGCTCCATAGACCAAGAAGAGGCTGGTCTTTGGTCAATGGAGTTATGAGGGACATGATATTGAAAGATCCAGACAAGAGGGGGCGCAGTGTTGATGCCGGAGGACCTAGAGACATGGACCTGCTCCACCTCCTCCAATGCCTGCTTCTACACCTCCCTCAGACCTGCTCCACCTCCTCCCAGGCCTGCTTCATTCCTGCTGCTCCTGTATATAAGCACAAGACCTACTTGTTCCTTCACTTGGAGCATGGGGAGGTCCCGTAGTCCAGATGAGGAGCGCTTTTATCTCCTGAGCTGAAATGTTAGCACCATTGATGCAGTAACACTCCAAGTCCTGGAGCAACCTGGGCTTTAAAGGGAATAACACATGGCACTCTGATTGGGTTGAGTGATGTCACACCTGAAACACACCTGTGAATAATCAAGGGACTACTGACGTCACCTTTGCATCTCTGATTACTCGCCTCTAAATACAAGGATGAAGCTGACCATGCCCCGAACACACGGCGCACACATGGGGCTGTCCACCAACCGTCTGAAGCCCTAGATCACTAGAATAGGGAAGAGTCAACACACAAGCTTCATTTCAATTCCACTGGTCTTCTGAGAGTAACCCTCCTTTAGTGGATGCTTCTTTGAAGAACCCGTTTGCTATCTGCCAAGCCATAAAACCCCTCTGCATCCTAGTGAGGGCAGAGGTGTCCTTTCTGTGGAGAAATTTCTCTGTACCTTTTACTTCCACGACCACCTGTTAGTACTTCTTGTCAGTTTGATAATTCTTTGCTCACCCAGAAGGCTCGCTGGTGCACTGTATTATTGTATGGCATTCTGGGAATGTTGTCAGTACTGTACACATTCTGCAGCCCCCGTTGGCCTGATTCAGTGTGTTTACCACTAAGTGGGAGAAAATGGAGGCCACAAAAGTAGCATTTACTGGCCATCCATTGATATTAACAGCACTTTAGTCGGCAGCTAGTATTTATGGTTGCTCTCGCTTAACCTGCTGGAAACTAAAACAAGCAATGTATAATTCACACACACACACACACACACACACACACACACACACACACACACACACACACACTCATCTGTGTACATGGCATTGCTTTGTTGTTGTAATCATAGTTTTTCCCAGAGATGTCAAGCAACACTGATTGTTTACTCGCTGTAAGAGGAGGTCCAACTTCCTGTTCTGTCTAGATGAGGTCATTCTGACTGTGATCTCGGTCTGGGCAGTGCCCTGAATCTCAGTTCATCTGTCAGATGTATCTATTAGAAAGCCACTGTCGTTGTTCTGCGAGTGCGTTCTTGGGTTGTGTTTATTGCTGTGTGGCTCTTTGAGTCAGGGTTGTAAATGTTGGTACCGTCCAGAATTTTGGCTGTCATCTCAGTCCACGGGGCCTGAGTTGTCATCTCAGATTCTAAACGCCCAGATCCCAGACTTCAAACATAACTCCACACTTCCTCAAGACCCCAGCAACGAACACGCTGAGCTACACATGGTACGGACACACAGGAACGGTCAAGGTGATTCAGAACAACCCCTTAACGGTACTACTGCTGTCTGCCTAAGCAGCATGATGAAGGTTTTTGTTGATTGAGGTCCATCTCTGATATGAGCCGAACTACACAGGAGAGCTTAGTTCACTGACATCAATAAATGGAAAAGACCAGTGATGTGTTGTGATGACTGTTTCTGTGTTATAAATGAATTGTAAGGTCATCTTTGAATCCTAACTGACATTTAAACATGAACGGAAGAGGGGACAACAGCCGCCGCGGCGTTGTTCGCCGTGGTTTCGAGGTCCAACATCCTGAGGGTCGCGGAGATTCGGTGTGGCTGAACACTGACTTACAACGCTGGCTGAATGGGCTGAGTAATCTAGGAATGTGGTTATTTCAAGTCGATGAGATGTTTGAGGTCAGGCAGCAAGTGGTGTCGGCATCACTGAAGATAGCTGTGTTGGCAACGGTGACCGTGACACTGACATGCATCGGCTGGAAGATGCTGTTCAAACTCATTTTATGACAGAGGAAGACCCCCTTCGCTTGAGGATCTAGACTGAGTTCTGACTAGGGTCGTGTAGATACCGATTGAGTCTGTTGATCTGGAGTGCGCCTCTGATTAAGACTGAAGTGATGATGAGGAGGATAGGTGATAAGCAGGTACTCTATTTTCTGTACAATCAGCAAGTTATCTGTATCTGTCACTGGAGGGGGTGTGGCCTAACAGGGAAGTGTATTTGTTGAATTGGTTTCAAGAAATTAACCAGGATTGATTAAAAGGTTGCTACATTTATCAACATCCATGCATCATTTTTTCATACTGCTTATCCATGGGGTTGGGGGTTCACCCACCCTGGATGGGTCACCAGTCTGTCACAGGTCCCTCAGGAGCAATGAGCAATGAGGGGCTAAGTATCTTGCTCAAGGATACTTGGACATGGTCACTGGGGTAAGTGAGGATTGAACCAGTGACCCTTTGGTTGCTAGATGGCCACTCTACCCCTGAGCCATGCCGCCATGTGTAGCTCAGCATGTTCATTGCTGGGCCCCTGCTAGATTTATTATTTATTATTTTATTATTTTCCTGTTAAGGGTCACGGGGGGGGGGGGGGCTGGAGCCTATCCCAGCAGCCTTCAGGTAAGAGGCGGGGTTCACCCTGGACAGGTCACCAGTCCCTGACAAGACCAACACATAGAGACAGACAACCATTCACTCTCACAGTCACACCTACAGTCAATTTAGAGTATCAATCAGCCTCGTCCCCTCTTGATGTCTTTGGACTGTGGGAGGAAGCTGGCGTACCAGAGAGAACCCACACAGGAACAGGGAGAACATGCAGACTCACACAGAAAGATCCTGTGCTGGAGCCGGGACTCAAACCTGGAACCTTCTTGCTGTGAGGCAACAGTGCTGACCACAGCACCATGAGTGTTTCAGCTCGAGTAAATACAAACTTCTTCTGGGTCAGACCAGCACAGAGAGAAAGGAAATGGGAGAAGGTGGGCAAGGCTTCAACCCATTGTGTCACATTACCCAAGAAGAAGTATAGGAATTAACAGGTAGGAATAGCTGTAACTCAAGAGACCCACTTAACACAAGTGGAACGCACACACACTAAACTTCATTTTCATGTTTTTGAGTATTTATTTAATGATTGAAAGAGGAATATTCAAAGATGGTTGACTTTTACTGCGCTGGAGATATCCTCTGGGTGTAATAGCTACCTCTTTGAACGTTCACGCCTCTGTAGGATCTGATCGTACGCTCAGGATATTCTAATTTGTGGAGCTGATTGTATTGTTCAACCCTGGAGACATCTAAATCTCATCAGGGAATGAGGGACCAGCTTCTACTCACTCACACTGTGGGGTTGAGTATTTATGTTCCCAAAGAACTCTCGCAGGGTAATAAATTGGCGGCATTGAGTTGTCAGATCATACACCAATTTAGATGGATTTATTATTCGATTCTACAAAGAAGAGCACTAACTGGAGGCTGAACATAGAGATCCAGATCACATGAGGTAACAGATACAGATGGATGTACCATACTGATAAGGGGACAATTGAAAATGAGTTACTGATAATATCTGGCAGGGCCTATGGAACAAAGTGAGGATATCATGTACGGAAAAGACAAATTACATAGTTATCAGACATCTTTATCTGGTAGAGTCCAAACAAGATGGACTGCTGTCAGTTTCATTGGGGCATTCAAGCTGGTCCTCAGGCCAAGAGACTGTCCGGAAGAGTTTGACTAGATATTTGATCCCAGCTGCTGCCCAGGCTCCAGTGTGACTCCCAATAAAGAAAAAAATAGAATGAAACACAACTAAACTGAGTTTGCCAGTTTGAGTTTATATAAATGGTTTTGGACTCCCTCATATTAGAGAGAATATGGAGAGATGTCCAAGATTTACCCCAAAGTGAGTTGAGTTGGAGAATCTCACCCAGGCTGAGTTGAAGGTGGAGAAACAAATGGCTTAAAATGTCTAAGCTACACTAAAACAGATACTTTTGTTCCTATCCACACAAAAAAAAGCCCAGTTGAAAATGCCACTTCTGATCCCACATTTTCCTTAAAGGAATGCGTTACTTTACGTTAAGTGTCAATGTCATTTTGGACTTGCAGCTTTAAATTTTTTATGTTTGTCCACGAGATACAGCTATTTTCACCATTCCAAGCACGCCGCAAACTTTCATCCTTTTTACTCTTTTCCGGAAAGGTGCTACTGAAACAATAAGTGTGTATCACTATTGATGTTGGATAATGGTGTACAACAGGGTAATAAACCTTTTCTTTGTAGTAGGAAAAGCCATTATAGGCTGAGATGATTAATTTTAATCTGCCAGTGCACAAGACGTAATGGTGCATCAAAATCGATGTTGCTGCTAACTGTTGACCCATCGGAGGCCTTGATAACGATAATCAAATACTCCTTGAGTGGTATTTTAAGATTTGTTATTTTGTTCAATTGAAAACTTTGTGTAAACATATTGGCCTTTATTTAAAGAGTTAAAATTCCCCAAAATGTAATAAATGTTTAATCTGTGTAGTTCAGGCTGAAATAGTTAAAAAAAAAACTGACTTGTTTAAATGGAAAAAAAATATATATATATTTTTACTGCTGATTTTAGGAAGCTGATTTTTTTTTTTTTTTGTCACCGGGAGAAATGCACTGGGATATTAACGGATGTTTTAAGGGTTAAATTAACAGTAAAAAAATTAGCGTCAAAATTGCTCAAATAGGATTTAGGGGTAAACTTACACTTGATGCTACCTCTCTAGCTAACGTTACTTTGCATAAGCAAGCACACTGAGGAAAAAGTTCGACGACCAAACATGCTAACGCTCTGTGTGGAATGTGGAGTTACCCCGTCGGGCTTCCGTGGGATCCCTTTTGTTGAGTATGTGTTTTAAAAAATATTTGGTGCACATGTTGATTTTAAAAATTTGCTTTAGAGTTAATGCTAATGCTTCACGGAATGAACCGTGGTATGTTGTTAGCTTTATGCTACTTGGGGATCAGCATCCCAGCGGCTTGGCTGTCTGGACACACACTAATGAGTCTCTTAATGCGTGAGGCCACCAGTTCATCTGGAGACCAGGTGGACGCAGCAGACCACAGAGTTCTGGAGAATGTGTCTTTGATTTGATTTGATTTTGCACATGAATAACGGCGAGCCACAGGCTGCGGAGAGATTATTGTGTTGGGTTGAGTCGTGATGTTGAGAGCTGATATTAAGTGGCTCAGAAATGTGAAATTGCAAAATGTTTGTTCTACGCTACAATGCCATTATTAAAGACTGGCAGGGGCGAGAGACTTAAGTCACATGACCGGCTACTTTTAGCGAGACGCCTCTCACATCTGCCCCGAAGATTGATTTCAAGACAAACGTATCACCTAGTAGTGGTACCACGTAGTACCTGAAGTGTGAGGAGGATACTACACAGAATTCCGACTATAACACTGATTGTGCAGTATTCCAGCCCTTATTCTCATTTGCCAGGTCACAGCTTCCTCACCAAACCGTGCACTTTTGCATTTTCGGTTTTGACGAGTGACAACAGGGTGAACTTTCCACAGACACTGTTGAACTCATTTCTCCCAGCAGTGTGAACCAGCCACCCTGAGATGCTGTGACTGTTTAATCAAAAGTATAGAGCCGATTTATCCTCACAGATGTTTTCTCCCACCCACCGAATCATTTCTCGCAGCGGCTGCTCCAGCCCCCGATGATGTTCAATAACAATTTCATTTGCTTTGCTGGTGTGTTTGATAAGATACTCTGTTCAGTTACACAGAATACATTGTGATTGCACTGCAATACCGCATGAAAAATATTGAATAGCTCACAACCGTGCAGGGGGTAGATACGGTGAAGAAATGAGATGCTGCTATAAATGTGCTTGTGTATTCTGTACAGTCAGGCGGAAGGCTAAAGATGGCAAATGTCACCTTTATTTACCAGCTTTATTCTAAACACTCAGACGACACTGGAAGTCAGCTGGTGCCATAAAGTCAAAGCTGTTATTAATCAATACATCTGTCATTAAAACTCTGTGCCTAAATGTTGACTTTAGTCTATCGATTTACACATAAAAGCCCCTCAGCACTGAAGGAATTCAGATAAATAGATGTGTGTGTTTGTGTGCGTGCGAGGCCTTCGACTCCACTTGAAATTTGTTACTCCCATACCCTGCTCTGCCTTACAATAATTCCACTTTATTGGGCTGATAACGTATTGTTTACAGTGCTGGCGAGGACTCACTGGTGAATGGCGAGCGTGTTGTGTCACCTGCAGCTCAGGAAAACAGATCATCATTTGATTCAGCATTGTTTAGTAAGCTGCGGGAAAAGTGTTCGGCGATGTTACGGGAGTTGTTATTCACAGTGAGGTGCCACCTTCCATTGGTATTCTCAGGTAAAACGGCGCGTTTACATGTGAATGGCTGCCTGATCGCACCTTATGTACTCAATCACAAACCGAGCGATTAAGTCTACCTTATAGAAAGTGCCTTCCTGCCGTGAACACCAGGAAAAAAAACGCCATCAATGTGTCATGTTCCTATTTTAATGGTTTTGCCATTGCCTCTTATAAATGTGATTGGCAATGATAGAGCAGTTCAGCCCCTCCATCCATCCATCCATCCATTTTCTTCTGCTTATTCCTGTTGAGGGTCGCGGGGGGGCTATCCCAGCGGCTACAGGCAAGAGGCGGCGTTCACCCTGGACAGGTTGCCAGTCAGTTCGGCCCTTTTGTTTTTTAATTTGCTGCTTGTATGATTGGATTGCTGCTGGACTGGGTTGTAACTGGCAGGCACGGGCCTTCCTAGATGGTGTCCAACTGGTACCGGTTCATCTACCGTCGCTCAAATCATATGGAGCTGGCCGATATCAGGTAGACAGGATCATAGCAACAAGATTGTACTTGTCCGGTGAGACTGAGTGAGTAATACTTGCCTGGGTACACAAATGAGCAGCACTGCTGGGGTGTTGTGTAGTATAGTTAGGTTCTTCTTGCTCAGCTGGCCAGTGTGTGTACAGACCGGTCAAACACACAACGGTCACCATGTTCTAGTAAGCAAAGAGTGACTTTGTGTGTTTGACACATTGTGGTAACAAGTCATGGCCCTCTTCAAAACTTTGTCTGTGTCTTGGGACTCTTCAGCACAACCTTTAACTGGGACTCTTCAGCACAACCTTTAACTGGGACTCTTCAGCACAACCTTCAACTTCAGGCCAGATGCTAATCCAGCTTGGTTCTGAACCAGGGTATGGGAACAATGACAAAACAATCACGGAGGTATTTTCCTGTTGCTGGCCTGGCTAGTCCTGGCCTATCTTGATTTTTGAACGGCGACCTTGAAGGTCCTGAAGGAAGGAAGGTTAGGTGGGGTTAGAGAGGGAGGGGGGTCGGGGGGAGGGGGAGGGGGGTCGGGAGGGAGGGAGGGAGGGAGGTAGGGGCTGGAGAGTGAGGTACAGGTGGACTGCTTGGCGCCTGGGACTTGCTGACCTGGGGCCCTGCCGCTCCCCCGGGGGGGTCGCACCATCACATCACATCTTATGTATCACTAGGCCTTGAGGGGCTGGACCCCCCAATTTTAATCACATCGTAAACATTTAAGGCTTGGGGGAGTGCATGAGGATTTACTGGGAGACTCTGCCGTCTGCAACCGGCGAGGCTCCCATGCCCTGAGTGCCTCCCCCAATTTTAACTACATTCTAGTCATCCACATCATCACATCTACATTCCCATGCACAACACGCACCCTGCACCATGTTGGGATGGGGGGGCAGCTGGGGCAGGGAGTGGGTCCAGTGCTGCCTCCTTTGCTAACTGCACCATTGTGGGCCTGGGGGCCTGGCCGGGGCTCTTTGGGGGGGGGGGGTGGTCCTCTTCCCGGCATGGTGGTTGGGCTGGGGTTGGTCACGGGCCCTGCTGTTGTGCGGTGGATTGCTTGCTGGCGGTTTCACTCAGTCTGAGGTGCCCTGGACCGTATCAGCATCTATGGAGTACTCAGCCCCTGTATGGAGGAAGATGAGAGTTTGATTGTTTTGTCCGGGGGTGGCGGTCCTGGGCGTGCGTGCCTTCGGCTCACCCCGGCGGGTGGGCTGGACCTTTCCGGGGAGTGGGGGGTCCCGGCTGGCTGGCTAGTGGTGCCCTATAGCCTGAAGCCCTCCTGCTCTGGGGGGGAGGGGGAGAACAGGGGATGAGTAGAGGGGATGGGGATCGAGGGTTGGGCGAGATAGCTCTGTTCGGGGGCGGTGGGCCTGGTCGTTGTGGTGGGCTGTGGCTGCCCCGCCTGGGTGTGGGGTGTGGGTGGGTGTCGGCCTCGCCGCTGGCGGACCCCTTGGGGGGCTCTGGTCGGGTCTCGGGCTGGGGGGCCCTGTGCCCCTTGGCTCTGCTCATGCTGTGGGGGGGGGAGTGCCCGATGGGACCGGGGTCATCTCTGCCCCGTCTCTCTGCGGGTTGCTTCCGGGTGGGGGTTGCTGCTCCTATGCTTTCCTATGGGTCCTGGCATGGGTTGGGCCTGTGGCTGTTTCCTGGGGGAGGGGTGGCCTGGGGCTCCCCGTGTCCTGGGGATTTCAGGGTGCTCTGGTGACCTGGTCCTGACCTACCTGCCATCCTGGACTGGAGGTGCGATGTCCTGGCCCCCCACATCAGCTACAGCCAGCTACGCACAGCATCCAAGATAAACCGTAGCACATACACGTACACACGCGTATACACACATTCACGCATGGAGCGCACAACTGACCCATAAACACACACTCAGACATTTATCTTAAAATTATATTAAACCAAATGGTAAACCTGCACCGGAAATTCTGCAACCATTGTTTTTTTTTTTTTTTTTAATCTTTCTTTTTCTTTTGTTGTTGGTACTTTTTCTTTGTTTATTTGTTTGTTTTTTGTCTTTGTTTGTTTTTGTGTTTTTGTTGTTGTTGTTGTTTTCTAAAAAAAAAAGAAAAAAAAAGAAGAAGGTCCTGAAAGGCGTCTATGACTAAATGTATGATTAAAACTTGTGAGCAAAGAGCAAAGTGGGGGGGGGGGGGGGGAGGAGGGGCTGTACGCATGCAGGGAGCGCACCCATATTTGGGTGTCCAGCACAACTTGACAAAGCATGCTGAATCAGCTTGCAGTACTTCCAAAGTAAAAAGTGCCTCAACGTGAGCAACATTTGCAGGTAAGAAGACTACAAAAAAATATGCTTCTTACATGATGTCCATTAATAATGAATAACAAACCGTGCAACCCAATCTGATCTGACGTCTTCTTCAGCTGTGTCTAAATGCAGTGGTCTAATGTGATGTCAGAATTCTAAAAGCATTAGACACAGACAAAGTTTTGAAGAAAAGTCTCTTATCGGTTGGTAATCATTCCATCTACTATCCACTGATCTGGTTTGTTTTGTAGAGAAAATAAATTCCCAAGATAAAAAGCAGTGAGTGTTGTTTTCTTTCAAATCTTATTTGGCTTTGTAGAAGAAAAGAATGAACAAAATCAGAAGCGAGTGAGGGGCGGCGGAGTGATGATCAAGAATCAAAAGAAGCACGAGTGACCTCAGTTGTACTCTCAGCTGTTGTCTGGACATGTGAGGTCACCAGCTAATTAGCGCCGATAGAAGCGGCGTGAGGACGGCGGGCAGCCATGATGCCGCACTGATGAGGTTTGCCCTCAGAGGTGAGTGTATCGCTCTCGGGGTCTCATCCTCCCGTGGGGGTACAAACTGAGATACGGCCTTCTGAAACCTGAAACCAGTCTGAAGCAGATACTTAGTAGACATTAAGCTTTTCATTTTGACTTTGGGCTTTAAGATACAAGGAATAAATTACATCCCTGCTGCCTTGGGACTTACGGAAAGATACTTTCTCATGCTTTTCCAAAAATAGGCATCTGACCCAGTTCTGCTCCAGACCAGCAATTTAGGACTTGCTGATTGAAAGTGACGGCAGCAGATGATGTGCGTTCAGTTCCAGCCGGTCTGCAGCCCCTATGATCCACCTTGTCGGCCCCCTGGACCCTCTGCACTCCCCGGGCCTGCTCCTTTATGCCAGAGGGAGGACACGCTGTGACCGGACAGAGCTGACTGGTGCCGCACGGGGCAAGAGACGCCGGCACGTGACAGTCCCAGAGGCCACTGCCTGATTTCTTATCATTTAAGAATATTTCCAGTATATTTAAGCTTTTTAGGTTTGACTTGATTAACAAGTCAAATATCGCTCCAATACTGAGTGACAGGACCGTCTCCCGCACCTGTGAAAAGCCTCCAGAGGGACATTTGTCTGTTCCAAAGCAAAAAGTGCCTTTTTTTTTGGCTGCTGACAGGCTCAGACTGTTCTTTAGGGTGTGACAGCATGATGGAGAGGATCCCTACAGAGACAGGCACGTGTCAAACATGTAGCTCAGTGCCGCTCTGATGTCCCCTGGGACGGCGACTGTTACGCTGTGGGAGACGTCCAGGGAAGAGCGAGGTACAGAATATTAAACGTTCAGAAATAAAGTTGACTTGCAGATGGGCGGTGGTCTGGGCTCGGGAGTGGTGGGCGAGCACCCGCCAGCATCGCCTCCTCTGGGCCTCACCGCTCAGGAAATGATTGGTCTCTCTGTATCGCAGGAAAGTGATATGCAAATCTCTCAGCTCTAATGTGCATTGTAGCCATTAGAGGGGATTGATTCACATTTCTCCAAACTCCTTCATCTCCGGTACCTCGACCATCCAAACGCCGGGCAAGTGGCAATTCTCAGTCATCTGCCGGCCTC
Source organism: Aulostomus chinensis (assembly GCF_037954235.1). Lineage (NCBI taxonomy): Eukaryota > Metazoa > Chordata > Actinopteri > Syngnathiformes > Aulostomidae > Aulostomus > Aulostomus chinensis. The sequence continues at coordinate 57,398,949 of NC_141320.1, read as the reverse complement.
CAGAACCAAGCAGCAGACCATGAAATGAGTTCATTTCAGCGCAGTGAGATGCAAATGACTTGTGCTACGATGGTATCCCTCCCCGTCATTATCAGTTATGCATTTAGAAGAGGGAAGAAATTTGTGGTCTGTCATTTTCTCAGTAGGCCTTTGTCTTCTGCTTGAAAGGGCAATGATTTCCAACACAAATGCATGAAAAGGTTCAGCTGCATAAACATATATTGTACTCAGTTCTTCATCGCTGACTTTACAAGGGTTTTCATTTGGCTATCAAAGGCTGGCGTGTAATGGCTACACTCAGCTTGTTACGCTCATTTCCTCTTTTCTCAGCCGTTTTCACCTGCGTATAAACCCCGGTGACATTCATATCAGCCGGCCATCATTTTAGAGGTGGCCAGCGATTACTGAGGCAATTAAAGCAGAGGAAACGCTCACACGTGTCCATATGCTAATGAAAGATGTATCATTAGCAGGCCAGGGTTGGAGCAGCTGACCTGCTGTGCTCACAGATCCTACCTTTGTAACCGATACTGACGTGTAATCAATTTATTGACAATCATCATCTGATATCAATGATTTTGGTTTTACACACTTCTTTTTCAAAGTTGGGTTATGAGGAACGCCGTTTAACGATTTAAGCCAGTGAGCCAGCATGCTAACTAGCTTAAATAATCAGTCTACAGCATCAGACTTTATTTGTATGGTACGCTCGACCATTTGTGCCGCCATGTTTGTAGTCTCCGTCTTCTGTCAAAGCTGCCATTAACGAGGACTGGAGCGTTAGCAGCACTAGCTTGAGGTGGTTTAGCATACGGGGAGGGACGGTGAGTCCGCAACTTTGGTGTTGCTACGTGACTGTTAGCATCATGTCAAACTCTAACTGACTCTAAATATATAAAATACACTAAATTGAACAGTACAACCACATAGCAACAAAACTAAAAGTTTTATAAAAGCAGTCCATCAGTAATAATAGTCCCCGGTAACCCGGATCAGTCGTAGACTTGTTCCACTTCAACTGTGGCTTTTTTATTTGCATCGTTGCGTTTGTCTTTGGTAGTAAAGAGAAGGGAGATTATTAGAACCAAGACAGCTAGAACTTCTAGATCCAGACTGGCTAAGCAGACGTGCGAGGTTACAAGAGGTTACTTTCATGTATTACTTGTATTATTACTCGTCCCCAAGGACCTGAAGTCTGCCTTAGTAAACTGAACTGCATAATTATACAGACAATTAAATATTCAGGCAAGATAAAATGCATTTTCAAAGCAAATGAATTCAGCTTCTTCATATTAAATTCAGTTTCAAGTTTATTCTAATACAGTTCCATATAATGAATTCAATTTTAAATTATGCTATCTTTCAAATCCAGTTTGTTCGTTCAATGATTAAAGATACCCAGATCATATTGAAATAGGAATCATTTAAATTCAGTTTCTGTACCCTAGTCATAGTATTCTTGCATGTTCCATGTTGTTGCTGGTTACAGGACATTACCAGTAACCCTCCTCCACTGGAGCGAAGAGGAGAACGCTGGTCCCGTAGTGATACGTGTCACCTCGGAACATTAGAGAACGTCTCACGCTGTGACATCACCTCCATCATTCTGAGGCTTCGGCGTGTAAATCACTGCAGTAAAAAAAAACAGCTGTCAGACACACACATCGCCTTCATCGCTCACACACGGGCCGCTACATCATACACCAGTGAGACTGATGACCCACCACATCTGCACTATCCCCACCACAAAGCTTTACTTTATTTATATCAAATGATACCAGGACCCCACTGCTGATGACATCATGTTATTGAGTTATGTCATCAGTCTGAATTCTACGGCGACACTGGCGCATGAGAACTTGTAATCAGCTTCTCTCGCTCTTCGTCGTGGTTTGTTGATTCACTGCGAGGAGTCTGATCAGCCCGCTGCCGTCAGTCATTCATCAGCTGCTTTACATCCACCAATTAATGGCTGGATGTAGGCGTGTCCAGGGCAGCATTTTTTTTGTGTGGTTTCCCCTATGGTGTGGGCGGGACTCAACCATCCTCCTCCTCCCTGACCACATGGCCGCGGTTTCAGGTGTCCTCGTCTTCAACCCTGCCGGCTTCTCACCGCTAGCGCCTGCCACATGGCGCCTGTATAATTCATAACACACGCAGGATGACAATGTCATGTATTATAAATGCGTAGCTGTTGTGTGAAATTTGCACCTTTTGCAGGTTGTGTCTCAGCTCGCTGTCCCTGGGCTTGATGTAGGAAGTGAGACTTACAATGAAGAAGGTGTGCGGATGCTCACTGGAGCCCTGCGCTCAATTCGAGCAGTAAAATAACAAGCACACTTCTCTGGAATACGTCAGACACAAGTTATTAGGCTGGAAGACTATAAATAGATGATGGCACACTTTCACGCCTGCATTGTCATTTGCCAGCAGATGCACTTGGGAGAGGGATCACGCTGGAACAGTCCATTTAGTGACAGGGAATAAAGCACTATTTGTTTTAACCATTTAACAAGGGCGAGGGGGGGGGCATTATTGGACTGGAATATGTGGTAATATCACATGATGCTAAATAGCTCAGCTGCTTGGAGAGCAGAGTCAGCAGGAGGTCACTGGGAGTCCAGCAGTGATGTTTGGGGTATATACGGAAACTGTGTGGGGGTGGAAATGACTGCAGACTCACGATGGCTCCCTGGTCTCAACTGGAATCAGGGGAGGGGCTGCCTGTCATCTTCACAGCCCTGTCAGAGGTCAAGAAACTTTAACATGGCGAGTGTGTGTGTGTGTGTGTGTGTGTGTGGGGGGGGGGGGGGGGGGGGGGCGGGGGCGGGAATCTCTTTGTCTCTATCATTTGTGGTTGAGAGACCGAGTGAGCATTACAGCTGCATTGGTATTTATTTTAGCCTATTTAGAAAAGGAAGGTGCAATTTTAATATGAATTATTCACAGGAAATAAAAACGACGCGCACGCCAGATTTAGCAGAGAGCTCGTTTCCATCTGCAGTCCTATCACAAGACACTTTAGAGTCACAGTACACAACACAGCACAAATACATAGAGAATGCAGTGTAAAATACATGACACATTCAAAGTGAGCAGCAAAGGACCATTAAAAAAAAAGGTGTAATATTCATCCAACCTGTGTATTAAGTGAAAATTTAGCATAAAACTGTTGAGTCTTGCTACCTTGATATAAAGTACATCGCATTTATCAGAAGAAGAAAGGCAACAAGTTACCTGATGATAAATATGCAAGTGCACAGTAAGTCATTACCGTTGTTTACCAAGCCGGGCAGGCAGACGGCTGCGTGTACACCAAGCAGGGCAATCAGATGAACTGCTCCTTGTGGTGAGATGAAGTACCGCAATACAAGCTTCTTATGGGCCTTACAAGTCCACATCGCTCGCACTGCGTCATCACAGGGTTCTCATTTCAGTCCTGACCCTGACCTGTCATGACAGGATCCCAACAGGGATTGGCCAGGGGCCAGTGCAGCCTTCCTGGAACTTTGTGGTGGCTACATCTGTAGCTACAACTGACTAACGGTGCAACTTTTTCTGACGCCAAACCTGTTCCGATAACCCCATAATTATTTTTGCCACTCACAAACACACTTGTAAATAGTGAAATAGTGCTAAGTGTGTTGACTGAAAAATACCCTCTTATGCACTTGTATTTAATGTAGATAATCTTGCATACATTTGGCACGAATTCTGCCCATTTCTATGCAAACAAAACTCACAAATGAAACAGTCAAGTCAAGTCAAGTCAGTTTTATTTGTAAAGCACCAAATCACAAAAGTTCTCTCATGACTCTTTCCAAGTAGAGCAGGTCCAGTACCAAACTCCTTCAATGAACCTCCACCCAACAATTCTCCATCAGCAAGCACATCCTGCAACAGCGGAAAACCTTCCTTTGAACAGGCAGGAAGATGGAGCAGATCCAGGATCAGTGGGGACGGCCTTCTGCTTTGACCGGTTGGGGGGAAAGAGAGCAGGAGAGCGGGGCAGAGACAAAGACAGATAATGGAGGAAGACAGATAGACAGAAGGAAAGAGAGGGACAGCGATAAAGAGAGAGAGAAAGGGAAGAGACTGATGGACAGACGGGGACGTGAGCAGATGGAGCTACGGGTGGCTGCTTTAGTCCAAATCATAAAGATCTGCGTTAACCACAACATGCTGCTTTTGAAGTAATTGAGTACATTTCTGAATGCTGTCATGGAAGCATGGCCAACCTCTCTGACGAACATGGCAGCAGTGATGGGGGCCAGGTGAAGTCCTCGTAATGTCTGGCATGATCTTGAGAGATATCCAGAGTTGCAGTTTGCCAGCTCAATTCATTCTTAACGAATCAAGGACAAAATCGAGCTCAGCCTTCCAGCACCTGGTACTTTCAAGACTCCAGGGTCCTGTGCCACCCATTGCAGGTGCAAAACGGGACATTGAGGGGACAAAGCAGGAGCTCTTCAACATTGCCGGCTTCCCCGATGTTGTGGATGCTATTGACTGAACATTGCTTAGAAATAGGAAGCAAACTCATTCCCTGGGTCACATATTGGGAACAGCATTCCCTAGAGAACAATGAAAGACATGGGGGGACAATCCCAGGACCCACCTATCCACATGTCCAACAAAACACACATTACTTCTCATGGCATGCGCTTCAGTATCAAAATAAAAGTCAAATACCACCTTTGTGACTAAAACTACTGGTAGCCTGCACCAATCACTACATACAGAGCCTAAACACCTCATATTTCAGGCGCTGGGTCAATCACAAGAAATCCAATATCTCCTGCACTCACGTCATAATCTGGAACAGTCTTTTAATGTATAACCTTTAGACCATCTGATTTTCCCCTAGCCAGTGGACACTGGAAACATTGCCGGTGAAGACACTATTGCGGAGTTTCTTAGCGGGTGGGCTGTATTCGCTGAATTAAATTAAAGAAAAGAAAATATTGAATTTCAATGATTTGGTTTTACTCCAAAAATATTGCTCGATATCTTTAACTGCAGTGGGCTTGACAGTTTAAAGAGTCAGATCCAGGCACAGCTCTGGCCCAAAGTCATTTATTTTGGCAGGATAATGAAACGCAAATGCTGTGTCATGCATCTGTGACATGTAAATACAAAAGAAATTCCAACATGTTCGCAAACATTGTTGAAAATAAAAAATTATAAAGGTTGTGATACAAAATACAAAGCCATTACCAGACCTATGTTTATTGATCAAGGTGGTAATGAGACCAACTGGGCCTTGTGGAGTTTAGGGCACTGGAGCAACAAACCTGGACTGGTACCGGGTCCCGGCAGGAGGCGAATGTGAACACGGTTCCACTGTACATTTATCATGCTAACAGTCTCACATCTGTGTACATTCAGAGTCAATAATACAACCTAGCTCATATTAACTTAGACCATGTAGAACATGTTTTCGGGAGGAGGGAAACATTTTGTTTCATAATGTCTGGTATTTCTCATGAAGACTTCAAGTATACCCTCTTCATGAAAGCCTCACGAGAGTTCTGCCTAAGTGATTTGATCATGATTAAATATCGCTGTACTTCTCCAGCTTTGCTCTGGTCTGCAGTTGCAGGACTTAAGCTGGCATTGATCTCTCTCTGTAAAAAAACCTCTCTAATAATACTGCATGTGTATCTTTCGACTTCAACCTTTCTGCTTCTTTAATTCGGAGGAGACTTGCTACAGTGTAGCTGGAGTGTTTCACTTCTCGATTCCTCGCTGATGCGTGTCAGCGGTACCTGCCTTGCTGCGTGTCAGGTGCCTTTAGTAGTGCTCAACGGCTTCTTTCAAAAGGTGGCGCCGAGATACAGAGGTGACAAATTCCTGCAAAATGGTTTTGCTGAAACCTCCTGGAAAGATCCCACCACTGGCCTCATGTAGAAAGATGTGTCATCATAAAAAAAATGGCGTATGATTACATTTGTGAATGTCCCAGGCAATGTGAAACTGAGCGTGCTGCAGGAGTAGCACACTCCACACACTCTACACCAATATCAGGGCAAGCAGGCCCTACCTGAGGACCACCACTCTGACTGCTGTCAGGAAACGTGACAAATGCTGCTGTCATCTGCACCCCCCTGGATGGGAAACGAGGAAGCGGCTCAGACTGTCCATCACCAGAAGGATTTGGATCTCTTGAATCCATCCAGCCGGAGCTTCCTTAACCCCCAGTACCTCCTCTGCAACTGGTCTTATTGGTACATTGCCTTCATCTGCAACAATGTTGTTATGTTGTTGTTGATATTATCCTCCATCACGCAATGTGTTTCTGCTGATCCGTGATTGTGCGGGAGGAGAACCCCGTCCCGCTCGGTGGTGGATGCAAGTGGAACCAAGAGAAGAAAACAGGGCCACACGGAAAACACACTTTTTCATCCCTGTGAATTCCCACAAATAACACTGATTACAGAAGAAGTAGAAGAAGAAGTTGCCTTTTTGAGGTCACGTGGGAGTTGTTGATCCAACTGAGGCGGGGTCCAAGTGTGAATGGGTGTTGAGTTACTTAGGGAGGGGACGTATTGTAGGTGGGGGTTGGATCCTGCGTACCACTGGGCAGGGGTGGAAGGAGTACAGAAAAAATCGACTTAAGTAAAATTTCATCAAAGTAACAGTACTTCTACTGAAGTAGAAGTAAAAGTACTGGTGTAAAAAATTACTCAAGTTACTTAGTTACTTTTGGGGGGGGGTCAGGAGTGTGTGTGTGTGTGTCAAACCATTAGCCACCAATGCTTTTGAACTGTTAGTTACCTACCTGTAAGGTAGCATTGCTAACATACAGGTTAATGGCAACGTTAGCTACTGTACTGAGTTATAATGGAACATTATCTTACCTGTACATGCTTGTGCAGGTTTGATGCAGAGTTGTTGAACGCAGATATGCGGGCATCTTTGGGACAAAGCTTACACTGCCTCACCAAGCTGTTCCCGTCTCTGTTCTTGAACTCGTCAAAATGTCCGTCAAACATGGCCAGGGATTCGTTTTGTGTTGTTCATCTTCGCCGTCCTCCTCAGCAACTTCAACCGTATTTCAGTTGAACTCATTTTTGAAGTTTCTGTGTCATACGTTCAGTTTCCAACTTTCCACCCCTTCCACTGGGTCTTGCGATTAGTTCCTAGCTAAGGGTTTGCGCTTCACCTGAACCCCATAGGCAGAAGCTAACTGGCCTTCTTTGTCTCTGAATGTAGGCAGGAATACACATTTGCAGAGTCTTCTTGGCTCAGTTCCGTCCAGTTCATCTTCTCATCTCGAATTATGTTTTGCGTTCTTGTAATGTTTTTCTAACTGTCCCTCGAGTCAACGCAGAGTTGGGAGAAAGACAGAGCATTTAGTTATACTGCCCCCTAAACATGGAACACGTTCCAAAAATGAGTCCAAACGCTGATCTTCTCTCTTTTGAGGCCTTCGGCTCCACCTTAAATGAGAGACGGTGTGAGACCATTGGACTGTGCCTGTGTTCTTGAACTGAGGCTTTTTCCAGTGCACCTTACTCATCAATCATATTAATTATTGCCTCATCTAAATGTTCTTTGTTTTATTTATTCTGATGTGTACTGCTGCCCTCTTGGCCACACCACCCTGGTAGAAGACATCTAGATCTCAGTGGTTTGATGATCTGGGTAAATAAGCAGAACTGCTCCGTCCCCCCTGTGTCTGTTGAAGCTGCACTGCTGCAGTTTCTCATATAATATTAATGTAAATCAGTGTAGTTAATCAGTGAGGAGATGACTCCCCCCTCCTGTAACTGTGTCCCTGCCATCCCCATCAGCTATAGTTGTAATATATTATATTTATTATCTATTCTTAGATGAACATGTGTCTGCGTGTTCTTAGATACGTCAGAATGGTCTCATGGCAATCCTCCAACTCCTCCAGGTCATGCTGAGGTGAGAATATGCCAACAGCATCTCAGAGCTGACAGATTTGTTGGTACGTTCACGTCCATATTGATAAATGCTGAGAATGTTCGTACACCAACTTAAGAAATTAATAGATAAATGGAGGACCAGTGTGACTGAACTTTACCCTGGTGTCCCACAGGGCTTAGGCTTTGGACCAAAATAGTTTATTTTCTACATTCTTGACAATGGTAACGGCCATCTACTGTGAGAGTTTGGGGGAAAGAGAGCATGAGTGCGGGGCACAGACAAAGACAAAAATGGAATATGACAGATATATGGAAGGAAAGAGGGGGACAGAGAAAGAGGGAGAGACTGACGGACAGACAGGGATGAGAGCAGGTTGGAAGGAGGAAGATAGCAAACATCAACAATTAGCTACCAATAATCACATCTACAGGTTACTCAAACAATCATCCATTCTTCCATCCATTTTCTACTGCTTATCCTGTTAGCCTTAGAGGTGGGTTTCACCCTGGATGGGTCCCCAGTCCATTGCAGGGCCAACACATAGAGACAGAACCAGTCACACTCACAGCCACGCCTACGGTCAATTTAGAGCAGGGGTGTCCAAACTTGTCCAGCAAGGGCCAGAGTGGCTGCAGGTTTTCATTCCACCCGAGCAAAAGCAACATCACTGCACCACGTGCCACCCTTGAGCAATCAATTTCAGTATACTATGGCCAGAATGCAAATGCAGTATTAAGAATACTGATATAAATATTAGTAGGACGAATACTAATCCTGATGCTAAGGGTGGCAGCTTGAGCCTCTTCAGGTCTACAGCCTCCTCCAGCAGCACCAGGATCTGGGATGAGGGGAGAAGAGGAAGACTTAGTAACACACATGAGTATGATTTATATATGACAAATATAGGAGGACAGAGAGGGAACAGAGGAGGTGTTATGATCCTGATCTCCTGTTTCCCTGTCAACTCCTCTCTCTCCCCCTCCCTGCAGAATGAGTGCCGAGGAGCGGGGCGATCTCTCGGAGCACGGGGCTCCTGGCACACCTGCAGCAACTTTTTTTTTTTTTGCATGGTTCCCAGTCTGCTGGTGATTTTGTGTTAGCCTTTTCTGCGGTTGCTTTTAGTAAGGTTTTTTTGTTTGATACTGAGCATCTTGATTTTCTGTTGATACTTTGGAGAATAAGTTCTTTTTGATTGAACTCTTCATTTTGGGTCCTGGTTTCCTTGCCTGGCACATTGCAGGAACAAAGAAAAGCCCAGTGCTCCATGGGAGATCCCCCAGCAGCCTAAGCCTATAGCAGCATATCTAAGGGCCAGCCTAAGCAGCCCTAACTATAAGCCTGATCAAAAAGGAAGGTCTTAAGTCTGTCTTAAAGGTCGAAAGGGTGTCTGCATCCTGGACTGAAACTGGGAGACGGTTCCACAGGAGGGGAGCCTGATAGCTGAAGGCTCTGGCTCCCAGTCTACTTTAGAACTCTAGGAACCACCAGGAACCCTGCATCCTGGGAGAGAAGGGTTCTAGCTGGATAATAGGGGACTAGGAGCTCTGTCAGGGATGAAGGTGCCTGTTGGTTGAGGACTTTGTATGTTAGAAGGAGAATTTTGAATTCTATTCTGAATCTGACAGGGAGCCAATGCAGAGAAGCCAGTACAGGAGAGACATGGTCTCTTCTACTAGTTCTCGTCAACACGTGGGCAGCAGCGTTCTGGACCAGCTGGAGAGTCTTTAGGGACCTACTGGTGCTGCCTGATAGGAGGGAACTGCAGGATTCCAGCCTGGAAGTGAAAAAAGCATGGACTAGTTTTTCTGCATCTTTTTGAGACAGGATGTGTCTGATCTTAGCAATGCTGCATAAATGAAAAACAGCAGTCCTAGAAATTTGCTTAATGTGGCCATGAAAGGACAGATTCTGATACAATTGTTATGATCCTGCATTCATGTGCCATTTCCCTCTCTCCACCCAGTTCCGAGCTCCGCCCCTGTTGGTTGGTGATTGGCTGCTCCATTTGTCAGTCACTCTGCGGCTCACAGGAAACACCAGCTGAATCCATTCCCTGATTACCCCCCCTGGGTATTTAAGTCCGAGCTGGTTGTTTCCGTGTGCCGGAATATTAAATAGCATCCGTCGTCTTGACCTGCTCACCTTCCGTGCATTTTGTAAATTTTTTCCCCGAGTTTGCTGTCTCGTCGCTGTTTTCTAGTTTTTTCTCATTGTTACTTTTCTAGTCAGAGTAGAGACACCTCCTCGTTGATCGTTACTTTTTCTAAGTGTGCTTTCGCTCCACTTTTTCTTGAGCCACTAAGGTGTGCCAGAAGACCCAGTATTTCTGTGGTGTTTTTGTTAAAGCTATTTGTCGGATTATAGCAGCTGAGTGCTGACCTTTTGATTCCCTTAGATTTCCGTTCCCATTCTATTTGGCTCGCTGATTCCTCGGCCTTGATTTATTTTTCCCCCAAATTCTTATTTCACCCCAGAATTAGTCTGGTGGTCGCCTTTTGTTATCGTTCCTTCAGCTTACAGTGCTGCCCGCGTTTAGTTATAGTGTTTTGCCAAATTTTATTTTTTTGCGCCCCGTGCGTTTTTTTTTTTTTTTTTTAGCGTTCCACTTGTTTGTTGTGTCTCAGAGAAACCTTGACCACTGTACACTAATAAACCTCGTTTGTTAAACCTTGAGCTCCGTGTGTGGACACTTTGTCTCCTCTTGTGCTGATTCTGGTAGCCTGGTGAAGGCAGGTTTAACAACAATACTGAGTACAACCACACATCCTTGACCAGCAAACATCATGCTCTCCATATAGTGCACACAGTTCCACAGCTCTTATGTCAAAGTCCATGAAAATAAATCTTAGCAACATTCAATTTTTCATGAGAAAATACTTTGAATTGAAAATTGTAAGACTTAGTAATCTATTGAAACAGAGGAATACTTGATCTAAAAACATGCTGCTGTGAGTAATGCTCTTGAAAGCCTGTGTATCCAAGTGTGTGTCATAATTCAAATACAGCCATGCATTCATCTGTAGAAAAGCATGGGGAGTTCAAGGCTGAGGTTGGTCTAGTCTACAGGAAGTCACGATGGTGAAGTGACATAACAGGAGAATTTAGGACTTCTGCTCCTTTCTCTCCCTCCTTTAACTCAACTTTCTCTGGATTATTGACGTGATGGCGTACTGACCAGTGTTTTTTTCGTCACGCCGGACGAAAATGAGACTAAGACGAACGTCACCGTAGCCCTGTAAAGACTAAAATGTGACAAAATTGTATACATTTTCATCTGATCGTCCACTCACGAGCAATTTAGTCTCGTCTCGTTCTCGTCAAAGTTTCAAAACATGCGTTTTTTCCCGCCAAGTATAACATGCGTGCAATGTCAATCAAGAGCTCCAACATCAGAATGGAGCCAGCTGTAGCTGTTGGTCCTAATGGCCACGCCCCCATCATCAGTTCACACGGACTAAAGGCCTCTCGCACGCGCACACACAGAGACAGTCTGGGCTTGTCTGCAGCGGACGAGACACACACCATGGCAGCAGCTGTGTCGGGTGGTCGTAAAAAGAGGGATGATTAAAGCATAGCTTTAGCCTATGTTAGGCCAGCCCTGTGATGCAATTTCTGTTTGGTATTAAGCCTAAAGTTTTGTGGTGGTGATGGTGGTTCTCTATGTTCTCCCTGTTCCTGTGTGGGTTCTCTCTGGTACTCCAGCTTCCTCCCACAGTCCAAAGACATCAAGAGAGGACGAGGCTGATTGATACTCTAAATTGACTGTTGGCCCTGCCCAGGGTGAACCCCACCTCTCGCCCATTGCCACTGGGATTGGCTCCAGCCCCCCCCCCCCCCCCCGCGACCCTTAACAGGAATAAGCAGAAGACAATGGATGGATGGAGCAGATGACCGCCTTGAACCAATATTCTGAGGGTGTGGTCTTGATATACCAAGACAGAGAACCAGACAGTTTTAGTGGGGCTGGAGGGGTGTGAAGCTGCTCCATCCTCCATTGCTGGATACAGAACACATAGTGGCCAGCATAAAAAAAGTCAATACAGGTAGCATGTTAGTGCTAACATCTACATGTTAGCAGTAGGATAAACGTCTTCCCATCATCATCATCCTCCTCAAAGCAGCCGTGTTCATACACTTTCAGCCAGAAGAGCAGGCGGTGTGTTGGGCCTCCAACGATGATTTAGAAACTAGGTTTGTTTATTTCTCGCTAAAAAGTGCTGCGCTAAATATGGACTAGACAGAAACAAAGAGACACAGTTCCACATACCACTGATTATGGTGAAAAGCCTCAACACAGTAAAAATACATGATGTTAAATGTATAAATATATTGAGGGTTGCATATGGGGGGGGGGGGCAGCAGGGGGGCTTATCTTAAGACACAAAGTCAGACCAGAACCACAAGCACAGGTGTTACGGACAGGTCACTCCGGTGGAGTTGTTTTATTTTATTGTTGTTTACTGTTTTTGGCCCCGCACGCCTGCGCTCCCTGTACCCTGTGGCGTTTGGGAATAAAAACTGCCCGCGAAGTGCACCAGGATCTCCTGGTGTTACGTCTCCTTACCCCTAGCCGAGCTGAGCTGTAACAACTGGTATTGTCGTCGGTCACAGGGCAATTCGATGCCTTGATCTGCCAGACTAGACCAGGGACAACGTCACCTGGTGAGGAAGAACCTGGAAGCCTGTCTGACACCCAGCGACCAGCGCACATGCTCTGTAATGAGCTCATAGCCAGACATTAGAACATGACATCATTGAGTGGAGCAACAGTCTGATGCTCAGATCTGCAGGTGTTCTGCCTTAGCGGCACTAAAAGCACTTTACAGTGTCATCCCATTCTCACACACACACACACACACACACACACACACACACGGTGGAGGCTGCCATGCAAGGCACCAACCTACTCATCAGGAGCAATTATGAATTCAGTATCTTGCTCAAGGACACTTCAACATGGTCACCGGGGTCGAGGATCGAACCACCGACCCTTTGGTTGCTAGACGGCCCCCACGCTCTCCCTCGTTCCCAGTACACAAGCCAGAGTCCTCTTCATCATGTGGCTGCCAGTCAGGGTTCCACCTGTTTCCTGTTTACCTGCACAGAGACAGGAAATAGAAGCTTGGCGTAATTATTAATAAGCAGCTGAGCTTCCACATCCTGACTGACAGCTGGAGAGAGCAGGAAGGTGAGCGCTTGTGTGCTGTGCATATACAAGAGCAGCTCCTCATCAAACTAGACTCTTACACTGTGAGGCTGCATTATGGACACATTTTACTCAAGCCTAAGCACTTCTACTGCATTGACTTACGAATCTTAGCATTAAACCATCGGCATCTAGTACTTACTTTAGTAATATTTATTATTTAATAAACCAACTTTGCGACAGATGTTGATGGTAGACAGTTGCTGATAGAAGCTGCTCAGGAAGAAGTTCAGGGCCAGAAGTAACACAAGGCCCATGTGCCGAGGCATGAAAAGCACATTTGATTAAAAAAGGTGTAACTTAGGAAAAAATTTAATATTGAATCCCCGATGGAAACTGTGGCCACAAGGGTCCAGTCCAGTTTGTCAAACGCAGAGCCGGCACTGTAGTTGATGGGCTGATGATTTTGGATGGTTATTTTTTCTTTAGTGAACGTCGACAGTCCTGTGCAGGAGGCTGGACTTGACCCCCCTGGGTCTTAGTAACAGTACAAGGAGGCCAGTTTCTTGAGTCACAGCGGAGGAACTCTGAGTCACCCCTACACACCCACCCCCTCCTGCTAGGGTGTATTCTGATGTACGAAGTTCTGCTGACGGAGCGGCCATGTTTAACCCAGCTGCCCCCACTGTACCAATACCTGGGACATACTAGTCCAGCTGAACCTTGAATATCACATTCCCTGTGCTCTCACAAGCGTGTGATGTTGAGTCTCAGGTTATTGAGGAACAGATTGATCAACACAAGACTCACTGTGGTTGGTTCTTCCATCACGGTTCCAATGTCTCCATGAACTTGGGCCTGTTTGTCAGACATGTTTTGGTTGACACTATCCTAGAGTGCTCAGGTGCCCCAACCCTGGCCTGGACCCAGAGGAACCAGGAGGCAGCAGTTAGTTTCTAAGGGCTTGAGGAAGTCCATCTTTTCACACTTCTAAAGAACACAACTGACTGGCGTAGCATCGTCTTCATCATTCTACCTTGATCGCCCTCTTTCTGTACCGTCTTGTATTGTTGTTCATCTGATTATTACTGCATTATTTCGTGCGTTTCCCCAGCTTGTCATGAGTTTTCAGATGAGCTCATCCAGATTTTTCCATTCACCAACACCCCTCCGTCGGGCTGCTTGTATCAGCAGGCCTGTACATGTGCACTCAAGTCTTATTTTAGATTCTTATTTTAGATAGACTTATCTGAAGATGTTCTGCCACTTTCCGACCTTCCAGAACTCGTTGAGTTGAAGCTCTGATGGCGTAGCTGTTGACGGAAGGCTCATGTTGCTCCTCACTCAACCTTCAGCCCACGTGCCACTCCATTTAAATCCAGAACTGTTTGTGAGTAGTTGGTGTTGAAAGGAGGGGAAAAAAAGAAATGAATCCATCTAAAGTTTATTTTTTAGATTAAATTTTAGATTGTTGGAATGGTTTGTAGCAACTTAAAAATGATTTTCTACCACATTTCAAACAGAATTTGAAATTTGAAAAAATAAGTGAAAAAAAGCACATTTCAGCGGGATTGAGAGCCAGTATCAGAACCCTTCTGAAGTTCAGTGGGTCTGCGCTGGACCACGAGGGCCTGCGGGTCCATGAGTGAGTGTTCATCAGTCCCTGTTGGTTCCAGTGGTAAACACGTTGAATCAGTGAGCCACACGAAGCAGAAGAGGATGAGCGCGAGAGGGAGGGGAGCAGAGATTTATAGACGGCTCGTGGTGGTAGAAGTAGTGGTTCTGCACAGACTCGGTTACCTTCTTGCGTTATTCATGTGTACAGACGGGAAAAACAGGGTACACAGGAGGTCCACGAGGGACCAGTGATGTCAGACAGCTGACGCAAAAGCTAGCGGCTCATTCAGACAGGAATAAATGGTGGGTAACTCACAACATCAAAACATTTCTTAAAAAGAGCCTTTGGTCCTTTGCCCAGGTAATCTTGAAGACAAATAACACAACATATGAACAAGAGACAAGAATATCAGAAAGACAAAAATGTTGAAGGGTTCCATAATTTTTAAAATCTGAAATGTGAAAGGAAAACTTTGGTCATGGTCCTAAAATGAAAGTATTTTACCACCATGAATGAGAATTTAAAGACTCCCCAAAGTCTTGTCCCATAGGAGGACTCCATCAAACCTTCTTTGTCCTAATGAAATTGCAGAATTAATCCTCCATCTTCTATAAATGGGCATATTATATTAGGGTTCTCCCATTGGACACTTACTGAGAATGTCCTAAAACCCTTCTCCTAAGAAGCGTGGAAATATTTCCATGACATCATCAAAGTGGCTCCTCAGGAGGTCATCTCTCCCGGGCTGAAAGAACCTAGCACCACAGACAACTATCCAGTAAGAGTGGTCATGGCACTGTTGGCATTTTGGATCAGATCAGCGAACCAGCCCTGCCCAGAGCATATATTGACCAGGTGCGCTGGTGATGCTGGTCTCCAGGACTACAAGCCACGCCCACCCTGCTCAATGCTTTAACCACACCACCAAAGCTTGACCGGCCCCATTCAAACCTTTTAAACTCACAGGCTTGTCAGTCTAAAAATAGTCTTGATCCATCAGTGCTAGATGTATCTAATCCTGTATTGAATCTGCGATCAAAATGTTGAGATGAATATTGTTCCAATTTTCCAAGTTCTCTCAACAACTGGTAAAGTCTCTGTCCTTGAGGTACTGCATCCGAACCAGTTGATCCCAGTCTATTCACTGACAGACGTGAACACTGGTTTGGTCTCTCTAAGATGGTGCTGAAATGGTTCAAATCTTGCTCTGATGTGGTCTGTCTTGGAAGGCATCATCCAGTAACGCGTGGAATCCAGCAAGGATCAATTTTAGGTCCCCTGTGTCATCATCTTATTCTTTTAACACATGTATTCAGATGATTTACTAATTTGTGTTGCCAAATCATCAGAGTGCCATCAACTCCTTGGGACAATATATCATATTGTAGGTGTACATCGGTAGCTGGATGCTCGATATTTACACACTCACACCTGGAAGCTGCTTAGTGGCCACTGCACAGCCTGTAGCACCACCAGACAGGAGGAGTGTCTGATATCAAGAAACCCTACCAGTGTGTATAAATAGATATACAGATATATTTAGAGAGCATTAGCTACACGAATCCGACCCAGCCGTGTTGTCGTCATTTACAGTGAAAATAACTCAAAGCCGATCAGCCATCAAGGTCAGAGCTCCAGCTCCGCCACCATCGACAGCCCTGCTTCTACAAACTCCCGGCTCCCAGGTTAATAGCAGAGCTACCTAGCATGTCAGGAGAAGTAACAAATCAGCTCATCCTCCCTCGTATCTCATCAGTCTTCGGACCAGATTAACAGGCTCAGCCATGCAGGAGAGCAACTTCCCCTAAGGAGGAAGAAAAAAAAAAATGTCCTGGAGGAAATAGAACAGAATTTAACACCAATCACCTAGTTTATACACACACACACACACACACACACACACACACACACACTACAGAAGAGAGGTTGACTGAGGAGAAACCTACAGCAGTAATGTCGGTGCAGAAAAGGAGGCATAAGCTAATCAACACCGATAGCTTATGATCTAGGCGAACATTTTCTTTGCAGTTTAATATATCAGATAATTCAGGCGCTGTCATTTGAGTCGGACAATCTTTGCGGTCGATGAAGGAATGATACTCGGTCTTTAACCACAGTGTCAGACTAGATTAGCGTCAGTTATCGATTCTGTCACGGTCATGTGTGACGTTTGTCTTTTCCAGATCAGGTGATATATTTGAGGTTGAAAACTTTTGCTACTCATGCAACTGATTCAGTGCGAAGACCGACTGTCTACAGAGGCACATGAAGAGCAAACAAGCAGTAAATATTCATAGTGGTAGCAGTACGTGGGAGTTTTAGAGGAAGAGCAGTCTCTCATCCCGTCCTGTCCAGCTGTGCTGCAGCTCCCCCGTCCCCCGTGTGTCAGGAGTGGTGGGGTGTAACGTTGACGGGGCCTGAGTGTCCTTATTGTGACACCCTGAAAGCAGAGCTGGAGCTTATCTGGCTCTCTGTCACTCGTCTGCCCAGTTAAGGCTCTCCTCTGAAGGGCTGACTGTCAGTGTCACCTCCTCAGACCTGGACTGGATCAGGTCTCTGGGCCCTCTCAACACATCCGGGCTCTCTGGTCGACTCGCTGCTCCGTTCGCTGAGACTTTTGCGTTAGACTTCTGTTGCATACCAGTTATAATTCTTCCGTGCTGGAACTTCCCCACAGTCCTCTGAACATGACGCTGTCACTGCAGTATATATAATTCATGATTGGAGCACCCATCCAACAGCATCAGTAGAAAAAGAGCACATCGTGACCTGGACACGTGTGTGTGTGTGTGTGTGTGTGACTGAGAGAGAGAGAGAGAGAGAGAGATGAAAACGAACTGAATTTGAACGTACACACATATTCTAAACTAATAGCTTAAGTGTTTTGAGTCGACTGAGTGAGTCGCAATGACTCATGTACAACACGCAATCAAAGTCGTTTTAACTTGCCACACACACACACACACACACACAGAGTAAAGGGTGTATTCTGTTGCTCAGGCTGAAACATGTGACTCTTGTATGAACATCTAATCACTGAATGAACCAGAGTACACTGCCTCTGTTAAGGATCTTGATTTCATTAGTTCCAATTTTTCCGTGCATGCAAAGACACAGTAGTGTGTGTGTGTGTGTGTGTGTTCGTTCTTGAGGTAAAGCGTCTCACATCTGCACCAAAGTGCTTGAATTGATAACGTTGATGTCCCTCCTCACAGACGGCTGTCGCACACTCTCCCCCAGCAGCTCCGATCATTTCTGACATGGCAGGCCCCTCCTACTCAGGGCCCCTCCCACCTAGAGCCCCTCAGGGTGTCACACTCAGCCGCCATCTGGAGTGGGAACTCCCTTCTCTCCTGCATGCTGACTCCTGCTGATGTCGCTGATACACTGAGACGCCAAACAAGTGGAGTCTGATTCTGTGTTGGGAGTCACTTTGGAGGAGAGTTATGGAGTTTGAGAGTTGCTGAGGCGGCAGGTTGAAACGTCTCCGTCAGCAGTTCCTGGATTGCCGATCTTTTGTGAAGTGCGAGGACAAAGCATAAATAGATTTAAAAACAAAGTTGAAATAAATTACACTTACCATCTCCTCACACTTCCATGCCTTTGGATCCATTTCATGGCAATAAGTCTAATTCTATATAAGAAGCTTAGCATGGCAGATGCCTAATGATATCGGACGTCTCTCCACATGCGTGTTGCATGAACGCACAGACAGAGTGTTGAACTCTGAGCTCCTGAAGCAAACCTGCCCTAGAAACATGTCCTTGGCTAAGTAATACACACACACACACACACACACACACACACACAGGCTTTGGGTCTACTGATTGAGATTTCAAAATTACAGACAACTTTCCGAAGTCAGAATAAAGTTGTTTCAGATTCCTGTGGCCCTCAAAAAGAAACCTGACAACTGGAACATCAAGATGAGAACAAAGTATATTTCAGACCTCACGTCATGTGCTGTCAGTTTGCCTCCAAAATGACATAAACACGGGGTGCACGAGTGCATCTGGGTTCGTGCTGACTCGCTACGCTCACCAGCCTGGTGACTCCAGCACCACCCGCTACATTTCAGGCTCGGTGGGCCGCAGGTCTCCTGGCTGTAACCATGGACTCAACTTCCCTCTTATAAATGTCTCAACATTTAAACTGCAACCACCAACATCCATCCATTTTCTACCTCTTATCCTGTTAAGGGTCGCGGGGAGGGTGGAGCCTATCCCAGCATCCTTTGGGTGAGAGGCAGGGTTCACCATGGACGGGTCGCCAGTCCAACACATATAGACAGACAACCATTGGCTCTCACAGTCACACCTACAGTCAATTTAGAGTATCAATCAGCCTCGTCCTCTCTTGATGTCTTTGGACTGTGGGAGGAAGCCGGAGTACCAGAGAGAACCCACGCAGGAACAGGGAGAACATGCAGATTCCCGTGCTGGAGCTGGGGGTCAAACCCTGAACCTTCTTACTGTGAGGCGACAGTGCTGACCACTGCACCACCGTGCCACCCCCTGATTAAAATGTCTCTCAAACATATGCATCTAAACCTCAAATGATGCTGAATTCCTAATTTGTGACTGTACACCTCCTCCAGGATGGTGGGGAGGAATCCTATCCAGGCTGCTAGCGATCTCAGCGCTTAGCAGCAGACACGTCAGCGCCTCTCACATGCACACAGAATGTGGGACATATAGCCAATACCGCGTGACGTGGTGAAAAACGCCAACATGTCTTATGGAAAGACCACTTCAGAGTTGTAAAAGCCTTTGCCGGCATCCGACTGTCTCAAGACGGATTCAAAGTATTTGAGGCCCTGATGAAGAAACACATTTTGCCACATCCCTGACTGACTTAAAGGCCTCGTTATTAACCACACTTTAAAACTCAAAATGGGAGATTTAACAGCTTATGTTGTCTCTCCTGAATTAGTCAAAAGCAAAATAACTAATTACCATAGTAATCCTTGCCTATGCAAATGACCTGAGAATGTCTCAAGTTGCACAAGCTGTACCGTACATTCTCCTCCTGTCACCAGGGAGAAAAAATAATGGATACTCTGACAAGATCTTTTTTAAAATTCAAGCTGTTTACCCCACCCCCCAAACAGTCAGTTTTATCGACTAAGACTTTAGTTTCCCACTGCATTCCTTGAACACCTCCTGTATACAGAGATTATTACTGAGAACCCATTCAGGGTTCAATGTACAAAGTGAAACTGGAGAAAAACAGACAGAAATTCTGAGAGTCGTCCGCTCAGGGGCAGGAAACGGGTTTTAATGAACTGGGGGAAAAAAAAGAAAAAAAAACTGTCCAGAAAAGTTCAACTGCTTGGTCTAGGATGTGATAAATAAAAATCAAAATGGATTTAGTGTGGGTTTGATAAGAGGAGTGACAAACTTATCAAGAAGGCCAGCTCCAGCCTGGGATGCCCTCTGGACCCGAGGCTGCTGGTAGGAGAGAGCAGGATAAAGGCTAAGCCGTCACTGCTGGTGAGGGACTCCTGCCCCTGCAGCTCATCCAGCCACAGACTGATACACCCCAAGAGTGTAAAGGAAAGGTGTCGCAGGTCCTTCCTTCTGCTGTCAGATTTTATTTCATTCTGGCTTGCCAGACTGTTTATTGGTGCATGTGTATACACACACACACGATCGTATTTCTGCTCTTGCCTTTTTAGGGCATTGAATTGTTTTTCGGCTACTGTTGCAAACGGGGAAATTTGTGCGCAGGATGAAAAGGAATTTGTGATTGTGATGTAACGTGGATTTCGTGTTGCAGCGAACGCAAGAATATTGGCGGGGAGGTCGAAGACTGAGCAGCAATCTTAAAGCCTTTATTTGGCCCGAACACAAAGCATGAATGTTTTTCTTCATGCTGCAGTAGTGAAAACAGGAAGAGCATCTTAGAACGATTGGGGTAGACGGACTTTTTCAGAATTTCTCTTGGGACAGGATTTTTTACACTCTGGAATCTTCAAAATTTGTTGTCACTGAAGTTGACGGGTATCTGACTGTTGGCCTCCGAGGTGCCGCAGCCCTTTCCCATTCTAAGGTTTGTCTTAGTGATTTTAGCATCAATTTGACGAGCAGGTCATTCCTGTTCACGACAAAAAGGCAAGATTCAACGCAAGTCACATGATCCTGTTTGTTCAACAGGGCTCCAGTTGAGCTTATTTCTTTGTCCCCATTGGGACTTGCATTTCCTGGGGGTCCACAAGGAGGCGGCCTGATCCGAAGTGTGGGCCCAGCTTGGGCTATACTCACTGAGGTTTCCTGGTGTCCTTCCATGCTTCCCACCATGGTCACTTCCTGTTTGAACGGTAGCCATCAGGCAGACTGAACAGATCAATTAAGACAAGGACAAACTGACTCAAGCAGCTTCCACCCGACAGGAACAAGGGCACTGAGTGCGGCTAAAAAACTAAACTGAGGAGCAACACAATGCTTCAAGTGCAAAAAGGGCTTGTGAATGTATGGTTGTGTGTGTGTGTGTGTGTGTTTTTTTTAAGTGTATTGTACATTTTAGAGTGCTAAAAGTTCTATTCCTGGAAACACAACGTGAGTTTGTTGCCACAGTGGAGCTTGAACTACACACTCAGCTTGTCTGCCATTGTTCTACTCAGTAAGGAGGTCGGGTAAGGATTTTAATGTCCCCGTTCTGTGCTGACTCACTGTGACCAATGTTGTAGACTAATGAGATGTTCCAAAAGGACTCACTCAATAAAGTAAAATATGTCATGGTGAAATTTAATTAAGATTCCGGAAGAGACGAAAGCTAAACTTTGATAGACAATAACCTGGAATGAATGCCACTGAAATTGATTTTTCTTGAACTGAAATTGCAGGAAGCAAGTGCCTCAACTGCCAGAGCAATAAATTCCCTTCCAGACAATTACATAGGCGACAACTGCTCCCAAAATTAGTCTGTTTCAGGTCAGCTCATCCTAGATTAGAATGTCGGCTTCAGATTGCGACAATGAGTCACGACTCTTCATTCTTGACACTACGGACAGATGCCACCAGTGAACTGGCCACATGAGAACACGATGACTTTGGCAAACCACAACAAATATCCCCATGAGTACATACACTGTACATGTACAAAAGGTCAGCACATGCACGCACCCCATAATAATTTCTCTCATTACTACTAAAAAGTTACCACCACTGATGCCAGTCTCATGCTGTACAACCTCATCTTCACCTCAACCTGTTGAGTTGGTTCCGCCCTTGGGCCGGTATGTCACAGATTTGACAAATGCGTTGGGTGATGGCGGTCCTGAGGAGGAGGAGGAGGACCACATTAGATTTTCAATCAGGGGGGTCAAGTGTTACATCATTGCAATTGACCTGTGCCTATCCCTGCAGCCTGCCATGGGCGTAACAGTTGAGGCTGTAAATGCTGAAGTGGTCACTCATGAGTCACGAGTGGGATGGTTCACTCTTTTACCACCAATCAGAATACCTGTGATCATCCCTGTGTTGTGCCAACTCAACCAGGTCAAGAGATAAATTCAGAGATTTGACAACTAATCAATCAATCTGAAGAAAGGACTTTCGGCCTTTGAGGCCTAACATCCCTTTCTGAAGCCTGCATTTGAGTGACCACATGCTCTTAAGACAAAGGGTCATAAAAAGGGGGTCATCTCTGGCAACTGCCCCCCCCCAAAACTCGCGCCCCGCTTGACGGGAAGTTCCCGTGCTGCAATGCTATTGGCTGAGAGCCAACACCAACCTACAGGAAGTGACATCACCGGCCTTTCCAGATAAAATTTTGAGCCGAGATCTCATCGTCCACTTTTGATGCAACTCTTTGGGTGCAGCCACGGTGAGATCCCCCCCCCCCCCACTCATGCAGACAAGAGACATCATTGAGCCACGCTACCCGCGTGAACTGGTCCCTGGTGAAAGAAAGCTCAGTCCAGCTTGTTCACCCTTCTACCAGTGAACTCCAGCAGACCCTGCAGGCTGCCTGTCGCTGCTCTGCTGCCCTCCAAACCAAGCCGAGCCGCACTCTGGATCAACGGAGATCGAATCCCTTACCGCTCCACCAGGTCAAGTAAGGATCTGTTTAACTAGGCATTTTCTGGGTAGAGAAATAGCTTAGTTGTGCTTGTATAATGTCTGTGAATGCTCTGTTTATGTGATGGAAGTCCTGTAATTAGCAGACACTATTACATAGCATTATACGATATCTATTAATGTTGGTTATTAATAACTAACATTTCAAGAAGGTGTTACGTTATTAATTCTGCGCAGGTGTGCTCTCTTTTTCGCTATGCACTTGGTTTCGTAATTAATCGCACATTTATACCTTCAAGGTGCTAACTAGCGGCTAGCTAGCCTCAGCTAACTAGCCCCACCGTGACGCTAACTGGTTGCTCGTCAACCAGGCTCCCCCCTCACCTCCTCTCTCGCTCTCTCTCTCTTTCATAAACACACACACACACATATCACTTTGTATCTTTTGGTTAGATAACCGTTATACCAACGTGTTGCTGAGTGATTGATGCACTGTGTTTAATAAATACATTTTATTTATAAGAGAGAAGTTAGTGCCCCCTGTGAGGCTATCCCGAGACTTTGACCACATTTGTACACAAATCAGGAAAATGTTAATATTGTCATTCATGGTCTCTGATTTTGGTCTGGATTTTGGCCTTCTGCACTTCTCTCTTCAGACAGAGATTAGTTAATGGCCTAATTACTACAAATTAATTTAATGTCAGAATTAATGGTTTTAATAATTTTCCAATTTTTCCAAATTCAAACTTGGAATTTTTCCCTTTTTTCCCCTCAATTTTCAATCTGGTGTCACGATCCTTGTCTCGTATTTCCTGTTTTATTTTGTGTTCATGTCCTGTCTTCCTGTCTTCCCTCCTGTGATTACCTCATGTGTCTCACCTGGGTGATTGCGCCACCTGTGTCTTGTTTCCCCTCTTGTATTTTCCTCAGTTAGATTGTTGGGTCATTGTAGGTGTCGTCGTTTTTGTCAAGTCAAGCCTCCTGCCACGTCTCCAGCCTTCGGCCTCACGCCCACGTCTCCAGCCTTCGGCCTCACGCCCACGTCTCCAGCCTTCGGCCTCACGCCCACGTCTCCAGCCTTCGGCCTCACGCCCACGTCTCCAGCCTTCGGCCTCACGCCCACGTCTCCAGTTGTCAAGGTCTCCCATTCCCCCCTCTCAATAAATCTCTTTTGTGCACCGCCCTCACTGTCTGCAATTGGGTCTCCATCATCCTCAACCCTCAATTCTTGATAGAATGACCCAACCAACGAAGACCCAGCAGACTACCTCCCTCACAAAGAAGATGACCCTATTCCAGTACTTTGCCGACATGGCACGGTTGACTGAGGAGAGAGAGTCACAGTATTTAGAGGACTTCAAGGGCACCCAGCTGGCCTTCAGGGGTCCTTGCTCGGTGCAGCGAGCCCGCAAGTCGGCTCGGCCCCCATCCGGGAGGCCCAGGAGCTCCCGTTCCCACAGAGATGAAAAGGCTGGCCGCCCTCGTGCTCCTAGGCAGCCAGGTCCAGCCCTCATCCCAAGCCCAGCAGCTGCTACACCTTCTCCGCCGCCGAGGGTCCGGGCGGACGCCCCCCTGATTCTGTGGTCTCCGCGGCCCCCTGGCCGCCCCCCTGATTCTCTGTGGTCTCCGCGGCCCCCTGATTCTCTGTGGTCTCCGCGGCCCCCTGGCCGCCCCCCCCTGACACTGTGTGGTGGTTCTGCCCACGGGTGTGGTGAATGAGTGGGTTTTGTTTTTTCACTTGCCCTTTCCCGCCTCTTGGCCACCCTCCACCCACCCTGGTGTTATTTGTTTTTGGGCTGTCTGGGAGCCAGCCCTTGGGGGGGGTGGGGGGTACTGTCACGATCCCAGTCTCGTGTTTCCTGTTTTATTTTGTAGTCATGTCCTGTCTTCCTTTCTGTGATTACCTCATGTGTCTCACCGGGGTGATTGCACCACCTGTGTCTGGTTTCCCCTTTTGTATTTAACCTGTGTGTTTTCCTCAGTTAGGTTGTTGGGTCATTGTAGGTGTCGTCGTCGTTTTTGTCAAGTCAAGCCTTCGCCCTCACGTCACGTCTCCAGTTGTCAAGGTCTCCCATTCCCCCTCTCAATAAACCTCTTGTGCACCGCCCTCACTGTCTGCAATTGGGTCTCCATCATCTTCAACCCTCAATTCTTGACATCTGGTTTATAATTTGGCTTTCGTTCACAGAACTGTCACCCCTTTTCTTTTGTGATTTGCCAAACCATATCCAGCGTGTTGAGAATTGCACCAGTGCTTCGTGGTTACCCAGAAAACCTATCCAGCCACTGATCTTAGGTACCAGAGCCGTAATTAGCGACGTATAGGCTTAAATCAGAGGAAGACACCAAAGAAGATACCCACCTTAAGCCACAGGCCCGCCTGTGCACCTCTTCCTATCAAAAGCAGTTTGATAATTTACTTTCCAAGTAACACCAGTATGGCCACTGCTCTTCTCAGCCGCGACCTACGCAAAGTGGTCGCCCGGCTTGTCGCACTTTCCGAAAGTGATGAGCAAATATTAGCGGACTACAGAGTCAAAGGAGGATATTCGTCACCTGCAGCAAGATAATACCGAACTGCTGGCAGAAGCGAAAGCCTGACTGGAAGAGTTGGAAACACTTGCGAGTGGAACAGCTGCAAGAGCAGGTTGTACACCTGCAGGCGACGAATGACCCAGACATAGGTAACCAGGCCGGGCCAGATTCCTCTGGTCCAGATGTAAAAGCGCAGGTGAGAGAACCCAATGAGGACGGCGAGGCAGAAGAATATGCCCTGCTCGACAAACGCCCCACTCACAGGTTCGTCTCCTCCAACCAGATGCCCGAGTACAACCGCTCGGTCGCTTTCGGTGCTCTACCTTCCTCCGGACCACTGCATCCCTTCCTTTCCCACCGCCCCTTTTCCCTCCCGGATCAGGGGGCGGGACCATTAGGTTATGGGGGGGGGGTACCCTTGCACAGGGGGCCTGGGCCAGAGGCCGCGCCCCCAAGAGTGGTACAAGTCCACCCCAACATATGGATGGGGGGACACCTCCCCCACTTTCAGCCCTCATAATGACCTGTATCTTGCCGATCCGTGGGCAGAGTTGATGAGCGGACTGCACGCCTGTCAGCTTGAAAGCCTCACCAAGGACAGACTGTTTCGATCCCAACGCACGTGGAGCGGACATCGATGCTCACCTTCGGAAGGTCGATTTCTGCTTGAGGAGCATCCCCCAGGCCTCTGCCCATAAGATCAGGCTTGTGTGGAGAACCACAACTCGACATGTGAGGTACTTTATTGGCAACCTTGACCTGACATACGCTCAAGCTATCCAAGTTTGTGTTCCGCATTACGTGAAGAGTGTTGCCTGTACTCAGACCGGACGTCAGCTGCTCTCAATGCTTTCACCATGAATCAGAAAAGAGAGTCGCCGCCACGGGCATTCTTCAATCGCCTGAGGGCTGCTTACTTCCAGGCCCGAGATCAAGCAGGGCTGGAAGAAGACCAGGGGTTCAAGTCCCTCTTCCTTTTCAACCTGCATGACGGCATACGATACGATGTGTCTGTGTAGCAGGACAGGCAACTTCACCACTGTGCAAGCTTAAGTATGCACAGATGACGTGGGAAATGCGAAACCCTGCCCATCGCAGCTTTGAAAACACTCCACGCGTCTTGGGGATTCACAGCTCCAACCATCATGACCTGGTGCTTCAAGGTGATAGATACCGCAGGCTCACCGAGCCGCAAAGACCGGGGCCCAAGGAAGCTGGCAACCTCGCCAGCAGAGTAGACCATCAACACAAGGGGGGTGGTGGGGCCCGCCTGCCTCCGACAGAGTCGAGCAAGCCCAGGTGGCCCAAATGCTAGATACAGGTTCTGAAATTAGCCTGATGAGCGCAAGCATGTTTGCAGAGCTCCGCAATGAGACACGTCACCTTGGGAAAATTCTAAATATCCAACCCTGTGATGTGAATATCACCAATGTTGTGCCATCTCAACCAGACCAAGAGATTAATTCAGAGATGTGACAATCAGTCCAGCTGAAGAAGGCTTTCCGCCTGTGAGGCCTAACACCCCTTTTCAAAGCCTGAATTCAAGTGACCACATGTTCTCAGACAAAGAGTCGTAAACTGGGGTTATCACACTGACCACTGGCCCCCCTCTGAGAACTCTGACCCCTGACCAGATCCAAGAACCTGTCAAATGCTATTGGCTGAGAGCCAGTGTCATCCCACAGGAAGTGACATCATCAGCCTCCACACTTAAAACTTCAGCGCAAAGGAGACTCTCTCTCTCTCTGTGATTTTCGCCTCTCGGTCATCTTCTTCTCTCGGTGGTTGTCTTCCCTTGGGTGGTTTGCAAGTCTTCAAGAAGATCCCACCCTCTGGTTCTCCACCTCGGAACTCGAGTACAGTGTAGCGACGACAGAGCCCCCCAGAAGGACAACTCTCTCCCTCTTGTTCACTCGTCCAGAGAAGCCACCATCGAGCCACGCAACCCGCGTGAACTGGTCCCAGGAGAAAGAAAGCCCATCCCAGCTTCTTCATCCTTCCCACCAGTAACTCCAGCAGACCCTGCAGGCTGCCCCGCCGCCGCTCTGCTGCCTTCCGAGTCGAGCCGAAACGTGCACCGGAACACTGAAACTGAATCCCCAACCGCTCCACCGGGTCAAGTAAGGATTCCCTTAACTAGGCATTTTCTGGGCATAGAAATGGCTTAGTGTGTTGTATAATGTCTATGAATGCTCTGTTTATGTGACGAAGTCCTGTAATTAGCAGAAATTACATAGCATACATTATTGATGTATAATGCTATGTTATTTCTCTCTCGCTAAGCGCGCCGCTTAGTTATTAACACTCCGTAAGTTCTACCTCCACGGTGCTAACTAGCGGCTAGCTAGCCTCAGCTAACTAGCCTAGCTTTTAGCCCTGCTGCGACGCTAACTGGTTGCTAGGCAACCATACTCCCCCTCCCCTTCACTCACACACACACACACACACACACTTTCACTTGTGTCTTTCGTTAGATAAACAGTACTACCAACGTGTTGCTGATTGATACACGGTGTTAATAAATATATTTTTATTATATGAGAGAAGTCGTAATGTCTTTTGTGTACAAACTTGTGGTCACGTGTCTCAGCAATAGCCAGTGCTCGGATCTCATCCTTCAACACTAGATCTGTCCCTTGGTAGTTCATGTTACAGAATATTGACTGTTTAGTAGATAAACTCTGTTTAAGACTGATAACTGTTACAAGTTTGGTCGTATTATAGTTTCCCTGAACTCATCAGGGTGGTGCCCCGTATAATTAATATGAATTAGTAATTTATTTATATTCATAATTATCAATTATCATTGTTTTTGACCAAGTCGCTCTTCAGCGCACAACACCAACTACACGCAGGATAGGTCACGCATCACACATCAGGTATGGATCGACATTGCTTTCCAGGCCATGAACCATATTTATGTCTGCACGTCTGACACTGAACCGCTTCTCATCAGGCAGGATCTCCTGGATCGGTTGACACCCCTCATCGACGACAGACAGGGACTCATTTGGGCACAGGTGAAAACAGAGGCCCTTAACACAGGTCATGGGCCGACAGCTTGCAGCGGACAGGTCGCCACTATCGAGGAGTCTAGAGGACTCCTCCCAATGCTCATGGGTGGTCAATACGCTTGACGCTGGCACCGACCCCATAGCACCACTTGCTGATCATCGACCACCACCGACCACTGATAGCAAACCATTGCATGCCTTAGCAACATGATCGCAGGTTGTCAAGGAGGACATCACCAATCTGCAAATAGTCAGACACTATATGCAGGACCTCCACCGAGGAATTAAGTCTTTGGGTGCAGCCAGATCTCCACGAGAGACATCCCCCCCCCTTTTACTCATGCAGACGAGACATCATTGAGCCACGCTACCTGCGTAAACTGGTCCCTGGTGAAAGAAAGCTCGGTCCAGCTTGTTCACCCTTCTACCACTAAACTCCAGCAGATCCTTGCAGGCTATCTGCCACTGCTCTGCTGCCCTCCGAACCGCGCTCTGGATCAACGGAGATCGAATCCCTTACCGCTCCATCGGGTCAAGTAAGAATTCCTCTAACTAGGCAGAGAAATCGCTTAGTTGTGTTTGTATAATGTCTATGAATGTACTTTTTATGTGACGGAAGTCCTGTAATTAGCAGATACTATTACATAGCATTATACGGTATCATTAATGTTGGTTATTAATAACATTTCAAAAAACTGTTACATGTTATTAATTCTGAACAATCCTGCACAAGTGTCTTAACACATTTCTGGGTTTACCTCTGTCCTCTCTCTCCCCCTCTCTGTTTCGCTAAGCGCTCGGCTTAGTAATTAACCACTCCAAGTTTTATACCTCCATGGTGCTAACTAGCGCCTCGTTAGCCTCAGATGCTAGCCCCGCTGCGACGCTAACTGGTTGCCGCAACCAGGCTCCCCCTCCCCTCCTCACTTTCTTCCATATACACACACACACACACACACACACACACACACTTTATCACTTGGTATAACTGTTATCTAAACAAAAGATACAAACGTGTTGCTGATTAAGGCATTGTGTTTAATAAATAAATTTTTATTATAAGAGAAGTCGTAGTGTCTTTGTGTACAAAACTGTGGTCACGTGTTTAAGTAATAGCCAGTGCTCTGATCTCATCCTTCTAACATCAGAGCTGCTGGCTAAACATAAATGATAAAATCGTTATTCACGTCAGTGATAGTGGCCTCAAACTACACCAGTCTGGAGGTCACCAAAATAAAGATTGAGTCGGTGTGTTGCAAAGATGATGTCGGACTCCGTAGTGTTCTCTTGAACCCTGCCTAATTGGACCAGTGACGTCATGTTTAGCCACATGTCGTCATTCAACCGCTGGCTGTCGAGGTGGTGTCCAGCAAACCAAGTGGGCTTCATAGACGATTGGAAAACTTTCTGGGGGAGACCTGGTCTGATCAGGAGGGACGGCATCCATCCCACGTTGGATGGAGCTTCTCTTATATCTAGAAATATGGCCCAGTTTATTATTGAACCAAAACCCTGACAACCCAGAGTTCAGACCAGGAGGCAGCACTGCCATCTTACATGCTTCTCTGTGCATCCACTAGGGGGCAGTTAACCATCAAAACTCCAGAGAGGCTTTGTCCGTCCCCTGACCACATCAGTTTCTTCACTCCAGTTCTACTTGTAGGACTCAGACAAACCTAATCAAAAATGAATATGACCATGGAGTTTTCAAAAGAATATCAAAATTAGATGTGGACGATTAAATATCAGATCTGATGCCAAAAACTCTTGCATTGACTTGCTCTGTCTCACTGAAATTTGACTGTGATGATGAGTACGTTCATAAAAAGGTAGTTGTCAGGAATAAATCGAAGCGAAGTAAAATCTGGTCAACTGGACGTAAGTTTATCTTGAAGATGTTTCACCTCTCATGCGAGAGGCTTCTTCAGTTCTAGTAGAGAGTGTGGAAACTCCAGCTTATAAACCTATGTGGGAGTGGTCAGTGCTATTGTGGTGGAAACGACCCTCCCGAGGCTCACCTGGCCTCTCCAAACGACAGTCGTTGTGAGGTGTCAGGGAGTTTCAGGGGTGGTCGTTGGGGAGTTTCACGACCACTCAGATGCTAATGGGCTGTGCTGGCAGCAGCCGTTCCACATGGGTCTTTCAGCTGAACTCTTTGGGGAAGCTTTGAAAGGACTTGGTTGTAAATAGGTGAAAGGAAATGTCGCAGTCCACCTCCTCTGTTCAAAGATGGTTTCTCTATCCTGACGTGGATGGCTTCTTTAACTCCTCTTTCAAACCATCTGTCCTCTCTGTCGAGGATTTGGACATGATCGTCCTGGAAGGAGTGGCTTTCCTCCTTGAGGTGGAGGAAAACCGCTGAGTCCTGTCCTCCAGAGTTGGCTCTTCTATGTTGGGCCATGCGCTTGTTGAGGGGCTGTTTGGTTTCCCCTATGTAGAGATCCGTGAGGACCTCACTGCATCTGACAGTGTATACCAGATTGCTTTTCTGGCTGTGAGGGGTGGGATCTTTGGGGTGAACCAGTCTTTGTCTCAGAGTGTTGTCTGGTTTAAAAGACACAGGGATGCGGTGCTTGTTATAAATTCTCCTTAATTTCTCAGAAACCCCTGCCACATAGGGGATCACTATGTTTTTTCTCCTGCCTTCTTCATCTTCCCTCCTCCTGGAGCTCTCCTCCTTTCTGGACCTGGAAGAGGATTTTACAAAGGTCCAGTCTGGGAAGCCACAAGTTTTAAGTGCTCTTTTCAGATGCTGCTGTTCTTTTTTCGGGCCTTGGACGCTGGTGGGGATGGTCTCCGCTCGGTGTTGCAGCGTCCTGATGACACCTAACTTGTGCTCCAGAGGATGGTGAGAGTCAAAAAGCAAGTATTGGTCAGTGTGGGTGGGTTTCCTGTACACATCCACCCTCAGGCTCCTGTCCTCTTGAATGTAGACGTCGCAGTCCAAAAAGGGCAGATGGTTGTCTTTCACATCCTCTCTGGTGAACTTGATGTTGTCGTCTACCAAGTTGATGTGTGCTGTAAACGGTTGTACCTCCTGAACCTTGATCTTCACCCAGGTGTCATCAACGTATCGGAACCAGTGGGTGGGGGAGGGTCCACTGAAGGAAGTCAGGGCCCTCTGTTCCACCTCTTCCATGTATAGGTTGGCCACGATAGGAGACACGGGAGAACCCATGTACAGCCATGTTTTTGCCTGAAAAACTTCCCTCTGTACTGGAAGTAAGTTGTGTTCAGGCAAAGGTCCAGAAGTTGGCAGATTTGGTCTGGATTGAGGTTGGTCCTGTTGCTGAGGGTGTTGTCAAGCTGTAGGCGTTTCCTCACTGTTTCCACGGCCTCCACGGTAGGGACGCAGGTGAACAAGGAGGTCACATCGTAGGACACCATGGTCTTATCTGGGTCCAGCTTGAGTTCTCTAACCTTGTTCACGAAGTCAATGGAATTCTGGACGTGGTGGGGGGTTTTTCCTACCAAGGGGGCTAAGATGGTTGCGACGTGTTCTGCGATGTTGTACGTCACGGAGTTTATGCTGCTGACAATGGGTCGGAGCGGGGCACCTTCCTTGTGGATTTTGGGGAGGCCGTAAATCCGTGGAACTGCGTCTCCGGGGTACAGGCGGTGATACTCCAAGCGGTTGATGATTTCCCCCTTTTGCAGCTTCTGTAGGTGTTCCACCACTTTCTTCTTATAGCTGCTGGTGGGGTCGCGTTTTAAGGTCTCATATGTGTGAATATCACTGAGAAGAGAACTGATCTTGTCCTGGTAGTCAGTTGTGTCAAGGACCACCGTGCATCTTCCTTTGTCAGCCGGAAGGATGATGATGTTCTCATCTTTGCTCAGTGCATTCAAGGCCTTCCTTTCCTGGACCGAGAGGTTGGCAGAGGGGACCTTCGCTTCGGAGAGGGCCGCTGTGACCTTGAGTCGTAGTTAATCTGCTTCTGTGGTGGAGAGGTTGTTCTTCTTGATGGCGGATTCTGTGGCAGTGATGAGGTCCACCGTCGGGAGATGTTTCGGGGTGACAGCAAAGTTCATTCCTTTTGCAAGGACGCGTTTCTTAGGACTGGTGAGCTCCCTGTTGGATAAGTTCCTTATCCACCTGTCCTGTGAGTCCACTGGGGTTGGGTCTTCTGCTTCTCGTTCCCGGTCGAGGCGAGCGAATTTCCTTTTCTGCCTCTCCTTGCTCTTCTGATGTTGAGATAGTTGGGCTGTCCCAACGAAAGGAGGTGACCTTGTCCAAGATGGCGGGTGGCAAAAATGGCGATAACTCTTGATTAAGGTGATCTAGCTTGCTCTTTAGTCCCTCGATGGTGAAATGGACCTGTCTCACTTTCTCGTTGAGAAGTTGATTTTGGGCCCGTTCCAAAATCTTGCTGGCCCTGTGGCCCCTCACGGTGGACCCTAGTAGTAGGCTAGTGGGAATGAGGTTGTGTTGGCAGCATCGGAGGTTGAAACGTAGATGGTTTCAGGAATAAGTTAACCACCCAGAGAAGCATTAGCTGAAGCACCTCTCAGTCAACGCCACACATCCTCTGGTCAGGTAGTGATTGGTCCGCTTGCCATCATAGGCCTTCCTGCTCTGAGAAGACATTTATTGTAATCAAATTTCAAGTTGTGCTTGCTCTTCATAATATCTGTGGCATTGAGCATGACAGTTCATTTTCTTAAGCTTTCTCAATCTTAATTTCATGACTTCAACTGAATGTTTCCCCTTGATCGGTGTCTGAGAGCCAGACCTCAGTCTCAAAGCTTGTAATGTTCTTTTTCATGACTGGAGCTCCTCTACAACTGACAGCAGACCTTCTGGTATGTTGAGAGGTTCTGTTGTGTTTAATGAGTTCAAGGACATGCTTCATTTAGAACAGGTGGAATTCATTGCGTCCGTGATGGTCATTTAAGGGTCACGTGAACCTGACGTGCCTCACTAGTGCAGCTACGCCTCACATAAAGACATTTAAAAGGTGAAAATATTGTTTCTATGGGGCCATAGTCATGTTGGGTGAGGGCAGGAAATGAAATGACTGAAGTTAAACTAAAAATGCAACAAATTGGAGAACTAAAGGGATACCAGAATTAAAGTCAATCAGCAGACACGCATATAAACTGAAAACTGGCCAGAGGTTCTGACTGGAACTGGTAGAAAAATTCAGACTTAAATACCAAGTGAACTAATCACAAAAGCAGACACAGGTGGAAGGACAGGAGTGAGGGGACGAGTTAATTGGCTGACAGAACAGGAACAGAGTTGATTACCAGAGAGGACCCATGTGATAACAGAAAAAGGAGGGAAAAAGACAAAGGCACAAGAGGGAGGTGCATTTCATAATAAAACTGGAACCAGGAGAACTTAAATCAAGGAAATTAATGTCACTACAAACAATAAACTGAAGAAAACAGAATATAAAATTCAAGAGTTTGCTGAAAAGTTCAAAACTAAAAAGTAACGTTCCAAAAAGAAATGACAAAGGTGATGCTTGTCTTTTTTCTGATGCACAAAGAGTCCAGCAATATTCATGAACCATCTGGACCTCTAGTTTTTGGACAATTAATTTTTATCATCATGGACTTTGGTTTTGTCTTCCTTGTTTGGTTTGGTTGTCGGTCTGATCGGGTATTTAGCCATTTCCTGTTTTATTCTGAAGTCCCTTCCCTCTTGTGTCATGTCTGCCTTACTTCCTGTCTTTATCTGTTTCCCTCCTTTTGAGTCCTTCACCTGAGTCTCATTAGTTCATTAGTGTCAGTTTACCACAGCCTTGTTCCCAGGGTTTCTGTCCAATCAGATCCCTCCTGCCCTCTTGGTCTCCCACCTGTTTCTTGTTGGGTCATTAGTTGAGTTTGTATTTTAGATCTGTTTCTCCTGCCAGTCCTTGTTTCATCTTGTAATAGCGAGATGAAGCCCCATTAAGTTCTTCAGCAAACTGATTCAGAAACAGGTTCATTTCTGGTGGTGATGGACAGGTGAAGCCTCAGGTGCTGAAAGTGATTTAAAACTTGAGGCTTCAGTGCAACTAAAAACAGTGAAATCTGGTGGCCAACTGAAGCCATAGGAACCTCTTCAAAGCACTGACACTCGTGATGGTGAAACAAAGCCTCATGAGGTGCCCAACCACTTGAACCAGTTGAGAACGGGTCCATCTCTCCAAGCTTCATGTGCACATGAAACAAGGGGGTGCAAATCAGTCTCCTGACTGCCTGGTGAAAGACCAGCACTTGAGAACCATCATCTCCAACAATGATGAGCAGTGATTACAGACCACAGCACTGTCATTGCACAAGGCATCCCCCCCCCCCCCCCATCAATGTACGCTCTGTCTGCCCAGTAGCACGTTAACCTGGCTACCCAAACCAGTCATGTAGTGCAGCAATGCAGGGCCATCAGTGACGCCTCTGTTCTGAAATTATATCAATACGCGCATTCCAGAAAGGCTTCCTGGATTACTCGACACACTTCCAAGCACAGGAACAGCGCATATCATCGCACACCCTCACTCTGTGTAGTAGAAGGGTTCTAAACCTGAATGCTGTCTGTCAAGGGTACTTGGACCCTCTATCAATGAAACCTCAAGTCTTAGGAACAAAGATACTCAACCTCCTGGACGAGGTTTTTCACCCCACGATGCTCTCATGTCTTTGCTTGTCACTCCAGATTACTTACCACTTTTAATCACAAATCTTGGTATTAGTGATTGTATCTGTAACTTGCAGACCAAAGAGAAGAGGGAGTAGTTATGTGTGTTGGTAGTGCCTGTCTTGTGAGGGGGGAATCGAAGCAATTTTTCGGAGTCACCTTGACTTACCTTGTCTTCTGACCCGTGGCTCAGACATTTGTGTCTGGCCGTGCAACATAAAAGTACAACTGACAACAGCAAAGTAACGATAACGTCATTGTAGTATTGAATGAGCCTGCAGTCTATCACTACAATAATAGAAAATATCTCAATGCTCAAAGAGTCTGTATTGGAAGTCCTTTTCTGTGCGTGTGGTTAACTATTAAGCCGCTCCACTCCTTCTCCTCGGTGAGACTCTGTTCACACCGTACAAGAAGAGCAGGTCTAGAATCACACTATAAATCGCCTCCAAAAATTCGGAGCCAGCGGAGATGGAAAAACTGCCTTTTACAAGCAGGAATGAGGGGACGTCAGCTTTGACATGCTGAAGGGAAAAAGAGATGGAACAGACAAATGGGGACGTGAATAAGACAACGGGAGAAAGCTGTATGACGCAAGGGAAGGGAGAGTTGAGACCCACCATAAACTAGCTACCAATAAAATCTACCAGTTCCTCAAGAATCAACTTCAGGATGACGAGCAATTATAATGAACTAAGTACAAAATTCAGCCTTATTAGATTTCAGGAAAAAATGTTGTGACTTGATAAGCTATTGAGGATGTATCTTTAGGATGTTTAATACAGATGTTACTCGGCACCACTCGTATTTCTGTTTTTTGTCCAATGAGAAATGATCAGTCTTCGGTTATAGCTTATTGACGAGTCCTTGACGGATCAGTGGCTTGCGCGTATCTGTATCGAGTTGGAACACTTCTTGGAAATTTAAGATTTAATGCAATCAAGAAAACACTTAAGCCAGAGTAATTGTAAGTGATTCCAGCAAAACAATTAAGGCACATATGGGGTAGCAGATATGAATTAACATAGATTTGTCTGAGCTTCAATGAGGACAGCAAAGTGTGTGTGTGTGTGTGTGTGTGTGTGTGTATATAAAAGGGATTATAGCAACCCATTGAAAGATGGAAAACTACTGAATGGAGGCTTGACCAAGCTTGGTGAAGCCAGGCAGAACTTGGCAGTGAGAGGAGTCGAGGCCTGAATAGGTGCAGAACTGATCTTTGTTAAAGCAACAGCGCGAAAACCAACTGAACCGACTTACATTGTCTGCTGGATTGCCTCAATCGATGTATGATACCTCTCCTATGAACTGGTGGGAGGATGGCCTACAAAGCCTCCGCCTCGCCTTATGTTGAAATATTTCCTGCCTGTAATTGTCGTTGTTCGACTCTCTCAATCCTCCCTCAAGTGTTGTGCTAATTTACTCGCTTTAAGCACCACTGTATACAATGTTTTGGTGTAATAAAAAGGGTTTCTGTCATTTAGGTCGTTAACAGGACTTTCCTCTGTAATTCCCCATTCTATTTGTTACATTTGCCTCAGGTCCGCTAGGTTACCTTAGCATACTAACTATGGCTGCTCTCTTTCCGCCTCTCCTGCTCCATGTGCCAGATATTTAGTTACTCCTCTACCTCCTTTAGTGATAATGGTACGTGTAATAAGTGTAGTTTTTTGTAGTCTTGGAGGCAAGACTAAATTAGTTAAGAGTCATGGCTCCGCACCATGGAGGCTAGCGCTAGTCCCTTCGCTTCAGGAGCTTCTCAGTCTACCTCAGCAGGTGCCGAGCCGCCGCTAGCAGCTCTCGAGCAGCCGGTAACCAACCAGTCCCGCTGGGTGACATCATGAGGGAAACCTAGACACAGCAAGCCCGTGTTTGCCCACCAACCCCTTCATGTTTCCAACTGCTTTTCCCCACTCAGCGACACACCCGCTGAGAGTAAAACTCTACATGTCGGCTCTGTTGCTCGCAGCCCCGCTGTGAAGCCGACATTAGTCATTGGCTGCTCTGTTCTCTGCAACGTGAAGGTGGAGTCTCCAGCGAGCATAAAGTGCATCCCAGGGGCCAGAGCGGGTGACGTTGAGGCAAATCTAAAGCTGCTGGCAAAACATAAGGTTAAATACAGTAAGATTGTAATACATGTCGGCGCCAATGACACCCGGCTTTGCCAGTCGGCATTAACTAAAGTTAACATGGCTTCGGTGTACAACTACGCTAAAACAATGTCGGACTCCGTAATTTTCTCTGGCCCGCTGCCCAATTTAGCGAGTGACGACATGTTTAGCCGCATGCGTTCATTCCATCACTGGATGTCCAGGTGGTGCTTAGATAACGTGGCTTACATAGACAATTGGAGCTCCTTCTGGGGAAAGCCTGGTCTGATTGGGAGAGATGGCGTCCATCCTACTTTGGATGGTGCATCTCTTATCTAGGAACAGAGGCCAGTTTATGAGCATATTAATCCTTGACAAGCACCCAGAGTTCAGACCAGCAGGCAGAGCTGCAGTTTAACACACCCCTCTGCTGCCACTGCGTTTAAGTCGCTTCTTGATTCTGTTGGCTTCTGTCAGAGGGTAAACAAACCCACTCACAATTTTAATCACATCCTTGATTTAGTACTCACTTATGGAATAGAAGCTGACTGCATCATAGTTCTTCCTCAGAACCCTGTCTTGTCTGATCACTCCTTAATTACATTTGAATTTACTTAAACAAATTATATTCTACCGGGGGAAAAAGTCCCGCTTCAGTAGATGTCTGACACTGCTGTTTCTAGATTTAAGGAGCTTCTTCCAGCAGAGCTTGCTGCCACACCTTGGAGTGATATAATGGGCAGTTATGCTGATTTCACCCCCTCGCAGGTAGACTATCTTGTGGACAGCACTGCAGAAGCACTCCTTGGGACACTTGATGCCGTAGCTCCCCTGAAGAAGGTTATCAACCAGAAAAGAATAGTTCCCTGGTACAGCCCAGAGCTGCGTGCCTTAAAAAAGAAGACCAGACAACTGGAAAGGAAGACACATTCCAGCCAGCACGAGGAAGTCCGCAAAGCCTGGAAGGAGAGTTTATTAATATATATATATATAAAAAAAACTCTACAATGCTAGAAGCACTGACTACTCATCCCTAATAGAAAAGAATAAGAACAACCCCAGGTTCCTCTTCAACACCGTGGGCAGGCTCACCAAGGACCATAGTGCTGTTGAGCCATGCATCCCCTCAACTCTCAGCAGTAACGACTTCCTGTCTTTCTTTACTGAAAAGATTGTGAATATCAGAACAAAGATTGCCAGGAATGGAGGACAGACTACAGTCCCCATAGAAGCACCTCCCAGACTTGGTGCATACTTGGACAGCTTCTCCCCCATCGACCTGTCAGAATTAACTTCTGCAGTCACTTCTTCCAAGTCAGCCACTTGTCTGCTGGATCCCATCCCTCTAGTCAACACTTCTATATTAAATCAAATTAATCTTTCCTTAGTCACAGGTTATGTGCCTCAGGCCTTTCAGGTGGCTGTCATCAACCCTTTGCTTAAAAAACCTTCTCTTGACCCAGATGTGTTAGCCAACTATAGGCCTATATCCAACCTCCCCTACATCTCCAAGATCCTTGAGAAGGTTGTCCTGGAGCAGCTACATGAACATCTGCACAGCAACGAGTTCTTTGAAGCCTTCCAGTCTGGATTCAGGGAAGACCATAGCACAGAAACAGCACTGGTCAGAGTCTCTAATGATCTTCTCATAGTTTCAGACAGAGGTCTTGTCTCTGTACTTGTTCTTTTGGACCTCAGTGCTGCATTTGACACCATCGACCACAGCATCCTGCTTCAGAGACTAGACCATGAAATGGCACTGAGAACCCTGCAGAATGATCCCAACATCACAATCTTACCTGCAGATAAAGGGAGATGCACAGTCATCCTTAACACAGCTGACTATCAGGCTAAGATCAGCAGCCTCCTCGGTGACACAACAACTTATGAGTCCCTAAAACGAGACCCCACAGGCACCTACAAACTCAAAGTGGTCAACGGCCTGCAAAAGCTGGAGAAAAGTCATGTCATCGACCGAGCCCTGTATTACAAGCTCTATCCAGGCGATGCTATCCCTTGCAATTACGGGCTGCCAAACATTCATAAGGAGGGTGCCCCATTAAGACCTGTTGTAAGCAGCAATGTTGTATGTCACAGAGTTGATGCTAAGTATCTTGTGACCATCCTTTCTCCTTTGGTGGGGAGCACCCCCTTCCACGTAAAGAACTCTATGGACTTTGCCAACAAGATCAGGCAAATCAGCCTAGACCCTGAGGAAACTATGGTTTCATATGACGTAACATCGCTCTTTACTTGCATCCCTACTGGAGACGCAGTGAAGACAGTAAAGAGGAAACTGCTGCTTGACAACACTGTCGGAAAGGACCAGTGTGTGACCTCCTTGACCTTTTTTATAGAAACCGTTGTACTGGAAGTAAGTGGTGCTGAGGCAGACAAAAACACAGCTGTGCCATGGGCTCACCCGTGTCTCCTATTGTAGCTAACCTGTATATGGAGGAGATGGAGAGTGGCACTGAGGACCTTCAGTGGCCACTCACCGAGGCACTGGTTCAGATATGTGGATGACACATGGGTCACCATCAGGAAGGATGAAGTGGAACCTTTCACAAAACACCTTAACTCGGTGGATAAAAACATCCAGTTTACAAGAGAGGATGTCAAAGACAACTGCCTGGCGTTTCTAGATTGCATTGAAACTAATGGGGAACTCAACATTGGTGTCTACAGGAAACCCACCCACACGGATCAGTACCTCCTGTTTGATTCACACCACCCGCTGGAACACAAACTGGGGGTCATCCGTACTCTAAAACACAGAGCGCAGAAGTTGATAAGGAGAAAAACAGCTGTTTGAGCAGAACAGTTGGTATTCGTTCATTGGATGGTTAAAACATAAGATGTACAGTGCTAACACCACTGTCTTAGCAATTCAGAGTCCTCCAATAAATTGGTATTCTCTATTTAGTCTTGAGGTAAGACACTGTCAGTGTTTAGATCCAGTTGTGAGCTTAAGTGGATATTTAGCAAAATACTGAACTATGGACCCTGTTTTAGGAGAGTATTGCAAAGTTTCCCACCAGACATGGTACAATGCCACTCATAAGAGAACCATACAGCAAAACAAAGATGTACAGAGTGGTTTTAAGATCATCTTGCCCCAGACTAGTCTTTTAAACTCAGTACGCAGATCCAATGAGATTTCCATGGATCATAGTTTTTATAACCATATTTGTTTATGTTCCAACGGTACAGGTCAATTTATGGGGGTGTCACATTGTCAGAGTCCTGTTGCAAGTCTAACAACATATAAAGAAGATCCTGGTTTTGTTAACATGACTTTTAGAGATGCTGAAACACTAAAAGTTAAAGTCCTTCATGCTCCAACATGTAAGGGTATACCACCTATTGGCAATTTTTATTGGTTTTGTGGGGCCAAGGCATTCCTTTTCTTGCCTCCAAAGTGGTCTGGGTGTTGTGTTTGTTAATCTCACAATTGCAAATCTAGCACTACTCCCTTTAACTTTAGACCAACAATTAAAACCTCACATTCATAAGAGAAATGGCACAGTTTTCTACTCATCTCATCATTGGCGTATTTCTTTAGGTGAAAAATGGGGCATTGGTTTACTGCCATTGTGTCACATTGTTGGCTGATCACAAATAACTGATTTTTGCTAATGAAACAAAAGGTTTCCAGTATTTAGCGGCAAATTATAAATCCCACAGGTTAACGCTCCTAAAACATGAAGTGGCTCTGGATTACATTCTGGCAAAAACTGGAGGTTTATGCATGACGCTAAATTTAACAGGTGAAGCATGTGTTAATTCAGATAACATTACTAGTGTGATCACGGCCCTTGAAAAAATTAGATGCATTCAGGTTTTAGTTTTGACAAATGGTTCTGGCGATCATATCCCAGGAACCAAAATGATTAGTCAGGTGTTTTATCCCTGTTATCATGGTTTTTTTGTGTTATGTTGTGGTTCTGTACATTCGCACTCACCTGCATGCGAGCCTTCATATATAAATGGAGTCATGGGAGGAGAAAGGATGTCACTATATGTTAAATTGCCTTTTGAATCAAGTAATAATGACCCAGAGTAGGCAACAGGAAAACCTTCCAGTGAGTCCATGGCTCTCTGAAGTTCTGAGAGAACAAAGAGCTGGACTCAGGGCAGCAGAAAGTGGCATAAATCCCAAGAACCCACTGACTTGTCCTTATACAAACAGAAACTTGCTTCCTTCACCTCATGCTTACAGTCCGCTAAGAAAGCCTTCTATCAGAACAAGATCTGTGCCACTTCTGATTCCAAGAAAACTGTTTATGGCGTTTAACTCCTTGCTTTCTCCTCCAGTTGCTCAGCCTTCCACTGCGCTGACTTCAGACATGTTTGCCTCCTTTTTTTCTGAAAAGGTTGCTGCAATCAGCAACCAGCTCTCTGAGCCTGACCAGTCCAGTCAGCACCAACCTGCCACTGCTGCTTCCCTCTTCTCCTTTGCTCCCCTGAGCGAAGGTGAGGTCTCCAGACTTCTCCTGAGCTCAAAACCTACAACTTGTCCTCTTCATCCAATACCCACCAGCATCCTGCAGACCATTTTGCCCACTATCAAACCTGCAGTCACACACATTGTCAATTCCTCCCTGGAAACTGGCATTTTTCCTGCTACTTTTAAGCAGGCCCGTGTCACCCCACTGCTCAAAGCCTAATCTCAACCCTGCCAAGGTTGAAAACTACAGGCCAGTATCACTTCTGCCATTCCTGTCAAAAATACTGGAGCGCTCAGTATTTAACCAGGTCTCTGAACAACAACCTACTTGACTCTTTTCAGTCTGGCTTCAGGTGTGACCACTCCACTGAGACGAGCTCGAGCTGCTGGTCAGTGCTCTGTCCTACTTCTGCTGGGCCTGTCTGCTGCCTTCGACACGGTGAACCATCACATTCTCCTCTCCACACTCTCTGAGCTCGGCATATCTGGTTCTGCCTTGTTGTGGTTCAAGTCCTACCTCACAGGCAGATCCTTCAGAGTGTCATGGCGAGGAAAGGTGTCTAGGTCATATGGCCTATCGACTGGGGTTCCTCAGGGGTCAGTGCTTGGTCCCCTTCTCTTTTCTCTGTACACCACCTCACTTGGTGCAGTGATCCACTCCCATGGCTTTTCCTCTTTCCCACCTGATGACAGAACGGTCTCAGATCGTATATCAGTGTGTCTGGCTGACATCTCCACATGGATGAAGGAACGCCACCTTCAACTGAATCTCTCTAAGACTGAACTTATGCTCTTTCCAGCTTGTCCATCTGTTCAGCCTTAGGTCTGTGTCCAACTTGACTCGAGCCTACTTGCACCCACAAACTCAGCCAGAAACCTGGGTGTCGTGATCGAGGCCACATGAACCTTAAAGGTCAGCTGGTCATCAGTCTTGCCGTTATGCCCTCTACAACATCAGGAAGATCAGACCCTTCCTGACCCAACAGAGCACACAGCTTCTGGTTCAGGCTCTTGTCATCTCATGCATTGACTACTGCAACTCTCTTCTGGCAGGCCTCCCTGCATGCTCATTCAAGCCGCTGCAGATGACCCAGAATGCAGCAGCACGTCTGGTCTTCAACCAGCCAAAAAGGGCACATGTCACCCCACTGCTGGTTTCTCTTCACTGGCTTCCAGTGGCAGCCAGGATCAAATTCAAGGCACTTCTCTTGGCTTATAAAACAATCACAAGAATGGCTACAGCCTACCTGGAATCCCTGATCCAGGTCTACTCTCCTTCTCGCCCACTACGCTCTGCATGCCAAAGACGCCTGGTGCTTCCAGCCCAGCGCTGCTCCAAATCTCTAGCCAGACTCTTCTCTTCTGTTGTTCCCAAATGGTGGAACGAACTACCGAACTCTGTGCGTTCTGTTGAGTCCCTTTCTACTTTTAAGAGACAATTGAAGACTCAATTGTTCAGAGAGCACCTAGGCACTTAACCTGACTCTTCTCCTCTTTGGGGTAGAATAAGTCAGAGGGTCCAAGACCCAGCACTTGG
This sequence comes from Aulostomus chinensis, assembly GCF_037954235.1. Taxonomy (NCBI): domain Eukaryota; kingdom Metazoa; phylum Chordata; class Actinopteri; order Syngnathiformes; family Aulostomidae; genus Aulostomus; species Aulostomus chinensis. The sequence goes on along the minus strand of NC_141320.1, from coordinate 57,356,014 downwards.
TGATTATGTAGCACTAACTGTGTTGTGTGATGTTGTATGTCTGTCAAAAAAAAAAAAGGGGAGGGGAGGCGACACTTCTTCTGCCACTAGATGGCAGTACCTGTGACCAAATCACAACTGAAACACTTTTGCGCTTCCTATGGACTTTTCCTTAATTAAGTCTAAATTTTTGCTTGTGTTGTACGTCGCTTTGGACAAAAGCGTACAGTCGGATAATGAGTTTGTAATTAGGATTTGCTTTTTTCGTTTCTTTTCTACTTGGGTCTGTGATCAATGATTTTTCAGAATTTTTATATTTGTACTTTACTTTACGACTACTATTTCTGACGACTTTTACTTTTCCTTCACTACATTTTCCGAAAAAAAACAATACTTTTACTCCGTTACATAATAAGAAGGAACGTGATAGCCAATGGACAATCTTTGTTTTGTTGTAGTGGGACAAGTAACCAATGATGTTGGAGATCCAGACTGCAAGACGTTATCATTAGTTTACCCCGTTGTGCGCCGGATGAAATCAGCGGCCAGCGGGTGAATTTCAAATTAATGGTCGCATTATCATGTTAGTCGTTTCAGACAAGTCGGGTCTCTAATGTTGTTTGAAGAGAAGGAGGAAGACAGAGAAGCCTAAAATGTCAGAGATGGAGGTGACTGAATCGGCGACTGAACCTGCTGCTGAAACAACCAACATAGACGACGATTGACACCCATGGCCATACCTGCGGGGAATGTCCCACTACATCGGAGTGAAAGATTCCTCCTGCTGGATGAAGTGTCTGCTGTGCCTACCTGAAAACTCTCCATCCAATCTTAGGAAACATGTCGTACAATACAGTGTTGTGTGAAGGTTGTCAATAGACTTTAATGGTGAAGCAAAGAGTGTGTTGTTCCACACGTTGAAACTATACAGTCAAGGATTACGTTTGTTTTTACTGCCCCTCGGCCCCTGAGCGTCTCCGGGGGTCTAAAGTGAGTGGGCTTGGCCTCTGCTCGCCAAAAACTGAACTTCTGGGTTATTGAGTGATCTCTTTTTCTGGTGTTATTGGAGAGTCAGAGTTTTGATATAGCAAGCAGCTGATGATGACAGTCAACCAACAAGAATCTGCCGGAACCTGTGACATTGGCGTTGAACAGCTTCATTTACTGCCCTGAGATCTTGGACTGGTCTCCAACTTCCATGTGGTGTCTTTACAGGCAAGATGGGGTGTTACATGGTGAATTAGGGCATTCCACAATGGCACTTTGATTTATGAACCTCAAGTGTGTGCAGGTGTCCAGATTTAACAACTACCACCTTGATTCTTAAGGGACAGGAATCAATTTAGGGGGTGGTTTAGCTTCTAATGTTAATTGCATGCATTGATGATATGTGATAACTGATTTATCATCATTGCTATGAGTGTCAGGGTGTGTACTTATGTCAATGTGCTGCTCAATGCTCTGACCTGCCTCTGCTGTCCCCTATGGTTGTGTCACTGGGAGTCCGGGAGAATGGACTGTTCTTCAGGTGGTGCATGCAGCCAGGACTTGTCTTGTTGGAAGTTGTCTGGGGTAGCACAGTTACTTGAGATGTGCCCATAGCCTTGGCATTTGTAGCATCTCAACCTGCCATCCGTCCGCCCTGGACCTACAGGCTGTGGATTCCTTCTTTTCCTCCCTCTGCCCTTCTGGTGAGACCATTGTCTATGCCCATGATGCTGTTGGCCCCCCTGCTGGTAGAACATTAACTGAGCCGTCTGGAGTTTTCTTGCCTGCTTGAAATCCAACTCCACCTTATTTCTTTCGGTGTGCAGAATATGTGTACAGTTGCCATGGGCTCAGTTTCCCAGCCGACACAGGTAGCCATGACTCGGTTCTTAAGATCACCTTGGAGACCATTCACCAGTGCAGTCTTCAACAAGTCGCTGTATGCCTCATTGCAGCTCACTCTGGTATAGATGTAGACAAAGGGTTTCCAAGCGTGCGGAAACATTTGTGACAAACTGCCTGGACTTCCTGCAGGGTTGGATTGTACATTGACAACAACTGATGCATAGCTGTGACCCATTTCTCATCTCCAGTCTTTTGTGGATCAGGTAGCTCCTCAGCAATTTCCTTCAGTTCATCTGGATGCCATGGCCTGTACACAAACACCTCTGGATCCCAATGTGCATCATCCCCCGTTGGTCGGGGTTGGGGAAACATCATCATAGGCATTTGGGGTACACCCCCTTTATCTTCTTGACTCTGCAACCAGTAGTTGAAAGATGCTACTCTTGGTTTCTTGGGAGAAACAATGTCAGTCTGCTGGGTTTTTGGAGTCAGAGAACAGACAGTTCAGGGTACAAATCTCTCTGTTCCTCCTTTTCTGCAGAAGTTCCTTGTTGGGGGTCAGTTGCAGTTGTGGTCCTCTGTGAAGAAGTATTTTCTGGAGGAGGGGCTGCAGGCATGAAGACAGCATATGGAGGACAAGCCATTTCTTGAAAAAATGTAGGGCTAGAAATCTCCTCTTTCACACTTACACTCTCCTTTCATTTCTTGCTTCAACATCAATCCTGTTACCGACTTAGCTTCTCTTTCCCACTTCTGATAAACTTGCCAGTCCATCTTTTTCTTCCAACAATACACGACACCTTCTTATACAATCAGTGCTCAATGTGCCTTTCAATGGAAACACCTCCTGAGTAACAAAGTGCCAAAGTGGAACATCCTCAACCACATTTATTCCCCATTTTTCTGCCATTATTTTAGCAGGACCAGTAAGAGGGTCAGGTAATGGTTTTAATTTCCCCGTTTTGTTCCCCATAATTCTACCCGACTCACTGCTGGAACAGGAGTGCTTTAGACTCCCAATGGGCTCATCAGTCACACAGATTTATTCCACAATCACACTGATCTTCTCTTACAAGTGTGGTTGGATCTCATCATTCACACACTACCTTTGAGTAACTTGTTCAGCTGGGTGGTTGGTATGACATTCCGAGCAACGTACCCCTTTAGTATGAGAACATACTACACACTGAGTCATGACAAAGTTTATTTCTTATTATTCTCATAGGTTCTAGCATCAACCGCTCTTCTTTCCATCTCAGTAAGGAGTTCCAGATAATCCTTATAGATACAACCTTTTTCTTACGTAATACCATATACGTACATGCATACAGATAAATATAGAAAATGAGCTCTTTTCACGTAAATCACAATGTCACCAGCCTCTTGCTGCTTAGATATCTCTCGTCTTTTTACTTCCAAGACTACACAAGAATTACACAACTCGTGTAGAGATTGATTCAAAACACCGTACTTACTCATTAAAATGAGTGTCTGCCACCAGCTCCTGACCTCAGGCGGGATCCTGTCCTCCGTTTGTCGGAGCGGAACATTCCCTGAGTCGTATGAGACTCATGCCTGAACCTGGACTGAGGGTCAACTGCCGGCAGAAGTCAGCAGAGCGTCCATCCCATCCTCGTCGCCAAATATGTCAGGGAAATTCTCCTTGTAGATCGTTGAGAGTTGCTAATTCTCTGAAGAATCACAAACTTGGTGTGATGAATCAAGTCTCTTTAATGCATGGAGAGAAGCCTGCTGAGTGTTCTCTGCTGATCTGTACAATGACCTTTATACCATTCAACAACAAAGGGGCAGATGATATCCACATCAAAGCAATGACTATAGGGTATGGGAAATAACACCTGTTAAATATGTGCTTCTCAACTCCCCCCCTTCATCCTGTTCTATTGCCCTTTTGTGCCTTGAGGTCAGGGTGGTCACAGGAACTCATAAAATACTTCCTGAGACTACTACCTCTGACCTCTCCATTCAGTAAATTCCTACAGCAGCGGGCCAGAGAAAACTGCAGAGTCCAACATTTTTTTTTAGCGTAGTTGTACACCGAAGCCATCTTAACTTAGTTAATTCCGACTGGTGAAGCCGGGTGTCATTAGCGCCGACATGTATCACAATCTTACTGTATTTAACCCTACGTTTTGCCTCAACATCGCCCGCTCTGGCCCCTGGGATGCACTTTATGCTCGCTGGAGTCTCCACCTTCACGTTGTGGAGAACAGAGCTGCCAATGACTAATGTCGGCTTCACAGCGGGGCTGCGAGCAACAGAGCCGACATGTTGAGTTTTACTCTCAGCGGGTGTGTCGCTGAGTGGGGAAAAGCGGTTGGAAATATGAAGGGGTTGGTGGGCAAACACGGGCTTGCTGTGTCTAGGTTTCCCTCATGATGTCTCCCAGCTGCTCAGGAGCTGCAGGGGACCTGCTAGCAGTGGCTCCGTACCCGCCAAGGTGGACTGAAGCGAAGGGACTAGCGCTAGCCTCAAGGACTACAAACAAACTACACTTATTACACGTACCATTAACACTAAAGGAGGTAGAGGAAGGGAGAGGCAGAAAGAGAGAGAGCAGCCACAGCTAGTATGCTAAGGTGATCTAGTGGACCTGTGGCAAATATAACAAATAGAACGAGGAATTTCAGAGAAAAGTCCTGCAAAAGACTTAAATGACAGAAACCTATGTATTACACCAATACGTAAATTAGGAGTACACCTGAGGGAGGATTGAGAGAGCTGAACACAGCGACAGTATTACAGGCAGGAAATGACACAACACGCTCACCATAAGTCTCAAGGAGGAGCTTCCAACCAGGGGACCAAGCCTTGCCTCCAGTGCCACTAACAAAACTGCATTTAACAGACTTATCAGAATCAATGAAGGAGGCAGAGGAGTAACTAAATGTGGCACACGGAGCAGAGGGAAAGACACCATCGCTTGCGTGAAGTGGAGAGTTACGAAGGCAGAAAGACTGTTGCTACAAGATGGATGGTCTTTTAAACTTAAGCCAAATAAAGCCATTATGTATGTAGTTTTGGCAGGAAATTAGCCAGGATGATCAAACTTTAGCTAGTGCAATGAAGCAAGGCACTACGTTCAAAAAGAAACAGGAAGTGAAGTCACACGCTTACAGCTAGGCTGGGTGAACAAAACATCTTGGTTTCCCAGGACATGTCCCTTTTTTTTTTAAACAAATTTCTATTCATAAAGAGGGAGGCATACTTGAAGTAAACTTTGAGAATCTCATTCCTTGGCAGAGTGTTCTGGTTTTCGGTCATCAAATTCTGGTCACCCTAAATTATCGTATTTTAAATGGAGAACCAAGTTGATTTGATTGTGGAAAAAGAGCCAATGTGGCTCACAGTAAGGAACAAAAAAAATCCCTCTACCATTCCTGGAATCAGTCAGGAACAACAGGGGAACAAGTCCCAACATTTAGCACACGGGTGACAGACTTCGCAGTGTGTTATGATAGTAAAAATGTATTGCACGCATGATTACATCCATTTTACTTGTGTTCCAACATGTATCAACAATGTTGGGCAGACTGTTCATTAACCCTGACTCCAATTATTTTACATGCACCCAGAGCCACTGCCCTACACTGGCTTTGAGAATAGAAAGTTTCCCTGTTCAGGAACCCCTCCTGCGCAAAGGTCTCTCCTTTCTTGGAGAAACAAGGACATTTGACTCTTTCCTTGATGAATAATTTATATCAAGTGAGTCGACATTTCTTCCATATTTGTATATACGCATGTATTTCTTGAAATGATTTTGTCCCTTTTTCCATGCCAAGAAAGCCACCTTGAATTTGAAAATGCTTTCTACTATCCATGCTAGCCCTCTTCACCTTGTAGAAACCACATCATATCCTGACGAATCAAACCCATTTAGTGTTGCTGCTTTTCATTTGCTTCTTTCTTATCAAATATCTGAAAACTGCATGTCTGCTCTGCTGCTTTGGAGACCAATCATTTTGCAGACGCTTTTGTCCAAAGCAACGTACAACACAAGCAAGAATTCAGACTTCAGGAAAAACCCATAGTAAGCGCAAAAGTGCTTCAGTTGTGATTTGGTCAAAGGTATTGGCATCTAGATCGAAGCGAAGTAAAATCTGGTCAAGTGGACGTAAGTTTATCTTGAAGACGTTTCACCTCTCATCCGAGAGGCTTCTTCAGTTCTAGTGAAGAGTGTGGAAACTCCAGCTTATAAACCTATGTGGGAGTGGTCAGTGCTATTGTGGTGGAAACGATCCTCCCGAGACTCACCTGGCCTCTCCAAACGACAGTCGTTGTGCGGTGTCAGGGAGTTTCAGGGGTGGTCGTTAGGGAGTTTCACCGACCACTCAGATGCTAAGGGGCTGTGCTGGCAGCAGCCGTTCCACATGGGTCTTTCAGCTGAGCTCTTTGGGGAAGCTTTGAAAGGACTTGGTTGTAAATAGGTGAGAGGAAATGTCGCAGTCCACCTCCTCTGTTCAAAGATGGTTTCTCTATCTTGACGTGGATGGCTTCTTTAACTCCTCTTTCAAACCATCTGTCCTCTCTGTCGAGGATTTGGACATGGTCGTCCTGGAAGGAGTGGCTTTCTCAGGAACCCCTGCCACATAGGGGATCACTATGTTTTTTCTCCTGCCTTCTTCATCTTCCCTCCTCCTGGAGCTCTCCTCCTTTCTGAACCTGGAAGAGGATTTTACAAAGGTCCAGTCTGGGAAGCCACAAGTTTTAAGTGCTCTTTTCAGATGCTGCTGTTCTTTTTTCGGGCCTTGGACGCTGGTGGGGATGGTCTCCGCTCGGTGTTGCAGCGTCCCTGATGACACCTAACTTGTGCTCCAGAGGATGGTGAGAGTCAAAAAGCAAGTATTGGTCAGTGTGGGTGGGTTTCCTGTACACATCCACCCTCAGGCTCCTGTCCTCTTGAATGTAGACGTCGCAGTCCAGAAAGGGCAGATGGTTGTCTGTCACATCCTCTCTGGTGAACTTGATGTTGTCGTCTACCGAGTTGATGTGTGCTGTAAACGGTTGTACCTCCTGAACCTTGATCTTCACCCAGGTGTCATCAACGTATCGGAACCAGTGGGTGGGGGAGGGTCCACTGAAGGAAGTCAGGGCCCTCTGTTCCACCTCTTCCATGTATAGGTTGGCCACGATAGGAGATACGGGAGAACCCATGGCACAGCCGTGTTTTTGCCTGAAAAACTTCCCTCTGTACTGGAAGTAAGTTGTGTTCAGGCAAAGGTCCAGAAGTTGGCCCTGTTGCTGAGGGTGTTGTCCAGCTGTAGGCGTTTCCTCACTGTTTCCACAGCCTCCACGGTAGGGACGCAGGTGAACAAGGAGGTCACATCGTAGGACACCATTGTCTCATCTGGGTCCAGCTTGAGTTCTCTAACCTTGTTCACGAAGTCAATGGAATTCTGGACGTGGTGGTGGGTTTTTCCTACCAAGGGGGCTAAGATGGTCGTGACGTACAACATCGACAAACACGTCGCCGAGTTTATGCTGCTGACAATGGGTCGGAGCGGGGCACCTTCCTTGTGGATTTTGGGGAGGCCGTAAATCCGTGGAACTGCGTCTCCGGGGTACAGGCGGTGATACTCCAAGCGGTTGATGATTTCCCCCTTTTGCAGCTTCTGTAGGTGTTCCACCACTTTCTTCTTATAGCTGCTGGTGGGGTCGCGTTTTAAGGTCTCATATGTGTGAATGTCACTGAGAAGAGAAATGATCTTGTCCTGGTAGTCAGTTGTGTCAAGGACCACCGTGCATCTTCCTTTGTCAGCCGGAAGGATGGTGATGTTCTCATCTTTGCTCAGTGCATTCAGGGCCTTCCTTTCCCGGATCGAGAGGTTGGAAGAGGGGACCTTCGCTTCGGAGTGGGCCGCTGTGACCTTGAGTCGTAGTTCGTCTGCTTCTGTGGTGGAGAGGTTGTTCTTCTTGATGGCGGATTCTGTGGCAGTGATGAGATCCACCGTCGGGAGATGTTTCGGGGTGACAGCGAAATTCATTCCTTTTGCAAGGACGCGTTTCTCAGGACTGGTGAGCTCCCTGTTGGATAAGTTCCTTATCAACCTGAGTCCGCTGGGGTTGGGCCTTCTGTTTCTCGTTCCCGGTCGAGGCGAGACTGAAGGCGAGCGAATTTCCTTTTCTGCCTCTCCTTGCTCTTCTGATGTTGATAGTTGGGCTGTCCCAACGAAGGAGTTGACCTTGTCCAAGATGGCGGGTGGCAGAAATGGCGATAACTCTTGATTAAGGTGATCTAGGTTGATGTGATTGTCTCTGGTTGGAAAGTTGATGAACTTGTAGAATTTGGGAAACACCGCCTTCAGTTCCACATGAAAGTCTCCCACTACAATCACAGCCGCCTCCGCGTTGTGGTTCATCTGTCCGCTGATCAGGCAGTAGAGCTCCTCTAATGCTAACTTAGCATTAGCCCGCGGTGGGATGTAGACGGCCACGATGTCGATGGACGAGAGTTCTTTAACCAGCTTGAACGGTCGGCATGGTCGGCATTTCACGGCCAGGAATTCCAGATCAGGAGAGCAGAATGTGCCGACGGTGTGTGTGGCTGTACACCAGGAGTTGTGGACATACAGCGCCACACCACCGCCTCTGCTCTTACCTGACCGCCCGGAACAGAGAGCGCCCCGCGATCTCCACCGCTGCGTCCGCGATGTTTTCGGCGAGCCAGGTCTCCGTAACAATGGCAACACAGCTGTCCATCCGGCGAGAGATGATCCGTAGCCGTACCTCGTCGATCTTGTTGGCGAGCGACCTGGCGTTGGTGAGGAAGAGACTCAGGAGAGCCGGTCGGTAGGGGTTAGCTTTTAGCCTAGCACGCACGCCGGCTCGCTTGCCCCTCTTTTGTTTACAGCGTCTCCTTGGCAGCAGTGGGGGGATGGTGAGGAGCCCCGGTGTCCAAAGCAGCTCCGGTGGGACAAAGTCCAATTTAGGGGGTGTGCGGAGACCAAACTGGACTCCAAAGTTCCACAGTTCAGACCTGCTGTACTGTGTTAGAGCGTCCAGCAAAGTGCTGAACGTGAAAAACAGTAAAAAACAAATGAAGACAAAAACACGGGAGCTACACCAACTATTTTTTGGTTGATAACCTTCTTTTTCAGGGGAGCTACGGCATCAAGTGTCCCAAGGAGTGCTGCTGCAGTGCTGTCCACAAGATACGCTGATTTCACCCCCACCCAGTTAGACTAACTGCCCATTATATTACTACAAGGTGTGGCGGACTTCGAGAGTGCAGCTGGGGTACCTTTTTCTGGGCAGATCCATGTCTCAGTCCTCAGTCAATAGGACAGAATTCATCAGTTCACTGATGAAACCCTCACATTCAGGTCCTTGCCCTGACTGACACTTCCAAAGACCAAACGTTACCAAGTGTGGGCTGGGACCTCTTTCTGGGAGTGCGGACAGGTTTTGCGGATTGTGTTTGTGGTAGACTGTGCGTTTTCTCCGATTGCCAACAATGACCGGGATGTGTGTGAGACACTGTGCATTAGACTTAAGTCAGACAGGTGGCAGCAGTAGTCTGTGTCCTAGCTCGGTGGACTTGCGCAGGGAGACTCACAGGTCTTTACTTTTTGTGGGCTGACGCTCAAGCAAGCGCACTCTGTGCCGTTAGATACCTGATCACAGTCACAGCTGTTTCCAGCTTGACCAATTGCGCCCGGCTGAACCGCCCCTTTTTGATTTCACTTGGGAAGCAAGCAATAGAGGGTGTGACCCGTGTCAGCTGACCTCACCTATTGTTGTAGAGAGAAACTGAAACTCCAGTGCTGGAGTCATGGTCAGTCACAAAAAAAATACTGTGTAGTGCAATGAGGAATGCTCTGACTTGTACATTGGGGAAACTAGGCAGCCACTACACAAACGCATGGCACAACACAGAAGGGCCACCACCACAGGCCAGGACTCAGTGGTCCACCTCCATCTCAAGGAGAAGGGGCACTCCTTTGATGACCACAAGGTGCGCGTTCTAGCCAGAGAAGACAGGTGGTTTGAGAGAGGTGTGAAGGAAGCCATTCATGTCAAACTAGAACGGCCATCTTTGAATAGAGGAGGAGGCCTCAGACATCACTTGTCTCCCACTTACAATGCTAGATCCCTCCCAAGGAGGAGCAGCCATCATTCTCACCTGCAGCCAGGTGACCCCAACGACCCTCCCAAGAGGGCTGGGAGAGGTAACGACAGCCCAGCCAGGCCAATGACTCTCACTAACACCTGACGAGTCATTGGTTTCGGGTCGTACGACCATTTTTTTGCCACCACCCTCATGGTAGATATATAGCTGATATTCCCCACCAGGATTCAGAACTGAAGAAGCCTCTTTGATGAGAGGCGAAACGTCTTCTACTCACGAGGTTAGTCCAGTTGCCATATTTTATGCTTTTTTGAGAATTCACAAAATGCTTCCTGAGACTAGTACTTCTGATCTAACTTAGTTACAATTAAAAACCTGTAGGAATTAAATTAAGTTGTTATAAGTTACTCCTCCAGATTTGGGTGTAGGCTTATACAGCCTCGGGGCAGACAGTTTCTACTGGCTGGGTGGGTGACAACACGAAGGAAGCAGCAGAGGACGTGTTAAACTGCAGCTCTGCCTGTTGGTCTGAACTCTGGCCTATGTTCCTAGATAAGAGATATGCACCATCCAGTTTATTAGCCACGCTAATCCCTGACAAGCACCCAAAGTAGGATGGATGCCCTCTCTCCAAATCAGACCAGGCTTTCCCCACAAGGAGCTCCAATTGTCTCTATAAGCCACGTTGTTATCTAAGCACCACCTAGTCGTCACTCGCTAAATTGGGCAGTGTAAGGGAAATTATCCAAGTAGACCGTTGAGAGTTGCTAATTCTCTAAAGAATTACAGACTCTGTGTGATGAATCAAATCTCTTGAATGCATGCGGCATGGAGAGGAGACTGCTGAGTGTTTTCTCTTGATCTGTACAATGACCTTTATACCATTCAACAACAAAGGGGCAGATGATATCCACATCAAAGCAATGACTATAGGGTATAGGAAATTACACCTGTTCTATTGCCCTTTTGTGCCTTGAGGTCAGGGTGGCCACAGGAACTCATAAAATACTTCCTGAGACTACTACCTCTGCAGTTTTCTCAGGCCCGCTGCTGTAGGAGTTGACTCAATAGATAGGTCAGAGTCCAACATTGTTTTAGCGTAGTTGCACACCGAAGCCATGTTAACTTGTTAATTCCCACTGGCAAAGCCGGGTGTCATCGACATGTATTACAATCTTACTGTGTTTTGCCAGCAGCTTTAGATTTGCCTCAACATCGCCTGCTCTGGCTCCTGGGATGCACTTTATGCTCGCTGGAGTCTCTACCTTCACGTTGTGGAGAACAGAGCTGCCCATGACTAATGTCCGCTTCACAGCGGGGCTGCCAGCAACAGAGCTGACATGTAGAGTTTTAATCTCAGCGGGTGTGTTGCTGAGTGGGGAAAGGCGGTTTGAAATATGAAGGGGTTGGTGGGCAAACATGGGCTTGCTGTGTCTAGGTTTCCCTCATGATGTCACCCAGTGGGACTGGCTGCAGGGGACCTGCTAGTGGTGGCTCCGTACCCGCCAAGGTGGACTGAGAAGATCCTGAAGCGAAGGGACTAGCGCTACCCTCGGTGCGGAGCCAGGTCTCTAACTCACTTCGTCTTGCCTCCAGGACTACAAACAAACTACACTTATTACACGTACCATTATCACTAAAGGAGGTAGAGGAGTAACTATAAACATCTGGCACATGGAGAGGGAGGGAGAGGCAGAAAGAGAGAGCAGCCATAGCTAGTATGCTAAGGTGAGCTAGTGGATATGTGACAAATGTAACAAAGAATGGGGAATTTCAGAGAAAAGTCCTGCTAAAGACTTAAGTGACAGAAACCTATGTACTACACCAATACGGAAATTAGTAGTACACTTGAGGGAGGATTGAGAGTCGAACACAACATAGCGACAGCATTACTACAATTCTACAATTTAATTTCGCTTTTGTCCAAAGCAACGTACAACAAGCAAGAATTCAGACTAAAGGAAAAACCCATAGTAAGCGCAAAAGTGCTTCAGTTGTGATTTGGTCACAGGTATTGCCATCTAGTGGCGTAAGAAGTGTCGACCCCCCTTTTTTTTTTTTGGACAAACATAACATCACACAACACAGTTAGTGCTACAAAATCGTTAAGTGCCTAGGTGTTCTCTTAAAAATAGAAAAGGGACTCAGCAGAACGCACAGAGTTCGGGAGTTCGTTCCACCATTTGGGAACAACAGGAGAGAAGAGTCTGGCTAGAGATTTAGAGCAGCGCTGGGCTGGAAGCACCAGGCGTCTTTGGCATGCAGAGCGTAGTGGGCGAGAAGGAGAGTAGACCTGGATCAGGGATTCCAGGTAGGCTTGAGCCATTCTTGTGATTGTTTTGTAAGCCAAGAGAAGTGCCTTGAATTTGATCCTGGCTGCCACTGGAAGCCAGTGAAGAGAAACCAGCAGTGGGGTGACATGTGCCCTTTTTGGCTGATTGAAGACCAGACGTGCTGCTGCATTCTGGGTCATCTGCAGCGGCTTGAATGAGCATGCAGGGAGGCCTGCCAGAAGAGAGTTGCAGTAGTCAATGCATGAGATGACAAGAGCCTGAACCAGAAGCTGTGTGCTCTGTTGGGTCAGAAAGGGTCTGGTCTTCCTTTTGTTGTAGAGGGCATAACGACAAGACTGAGAAACTGAGGCCACATGAACCTTAAAGGTCAGCTGGTCATCAATCATGACACCCAGGTTTCTGGCTGAGTTTGTGGGTACAAGTAGGCTCGAGTCAATTTGGACACTGATCTGAAGCTGAGCAGATGGACAAGCTGGAAAGACCCTACGTTCAGTCTTAGACAGATTCAGTTGAAGGTGGCGTTCCTTCATCCATGTGGCGGTATCAGCCAGACACGCTGGTATACGATCTGAGACCGTTCTGTCATCAGGTGGGAAGGAGAGGAAAAGCTGAGTGTCGTCAGCATAACAGTGGTAGGACAAGCCATGGGAGCGGATCACTGCACCAAGTGAGGTGGTGTACAGAGAAAAGAGAAGGGGACCAAGCACTGACCCCTGAGGAACCCCAGTCGATAGGCCATGTGACCTAAACACCTTTCCTCGCCATGACACTCTGAAGGATCTGCCTGTGAGGTAGGACTTGAACCACAACAAGGCAGAACCAGATATGCCAAGCTCAGAGAGTGTGGAGAGGAGAATCTGATGGTTCACCGTGTCGAAGGCAGCAGACAGGTCCAGCAGAAGTAGGACAGAGCACTGACCAGCAGCTCGAGCTCGTCTCAGTGACTGACAGGATTGCAGTCTCAGTGGAGTGGTCACACCTGAAGCCAGACTGAAAAGAGTCAAGTAGGTTGTTGTTCAGAGACCTGGTTAAATACTGAGCGCTCCAGTATTTTTGACAGGAATGGCAGAAGTGATACTGACCTGTAGTTTTCAACCTTGGCGGGGTTGAGATTCGGCTTTTTGAGCAGTGGGGTGACACGGGCTTGCTTAAAAGTAGCAGGAAAAATGCCAGTTTCCAGGGAGGAATTGATAATGTGTATGACTGCAGGTTTGATAGTGGGCAAAATGGTCTGCAGGATGCTGGTGGGTATTGGATGAAGAGGACAAGCTGTAGGTTTTGAGCTCTGGAGACCTCCTCCTTTGCTCCTCTGAGTGAGGATAAGAGTGAAGCAGCAGTGGCAGGTTGGTGCTGACTGGACTGGTCAGGCTCAGAACTGGTTGCCTCCTTTTTTACCTAGAAGTTGCTGCAATCAGAAAACATGTGTGAAGTCAGTGCAGTGGAGCAACTGGAGGAGAAAGCAAGGAGTTAAACGCCATAAACAGTTTTCTGGAATCAGAAGTGGCACAGATCTTGTTCTGATAGAAGGCTTTCTTAGCGGACTGTAAGCATGAGGTGAAGGAAGCAAGTTTCTGTTTGTATAAGGACAAGTCAGTGGGTTCTTGGGATTTATGCCACTTTCTTTCTTTCTGCTGCCCTGAGTCCGGTTGTTTTTTCTTGGCTGGTTTGGACACCAGGGGCCAGAGTGGATGCCAGAGAGTTTCTGTAGCCTAATTAACAGAAAGTGAGGAGAAGTGCGAGTGGTCTGGCATGACGGAGTTCACCTCATCAGACAGCTGTGCTGCTGTGAGGGACTTCAGGTTTCTGCGGAAGGAAACGGTCTGTGTGGGTGTCTGCAATTGCGGAAAGGCAGCCACAAATTTGACCAAGAAATGGTCTGACAGGTGGAGTGTGGTAACTGCTCCGTAACAGATGTGACAGTTACGAGTCAGCACCAAGTCAAGGACTTTACCAGCTTTGTGGGTGGGAGGAGGAGGAGATGCGTGCCAGAAAGTCGCAAGTGCCAAGCACCTAACGACCTCCAACACTAAAACAAAACCAAGCAAGTTTCAGTTTACCTAAGCTGGCTCAACCTCCTTCTGTCTTAGATTGATTTCAGGCAGGAAATGACGCAACACGCTCACCGTAAGTCTCGAGGAGGAGCTTCCAACCAGGGGACCAAGCCTTGCCTTCAGTGTCAAACAAAACTACATTTAACAGACTTATCAGAATCAATAAAGGAGGCAGAGGAGTAACTAAATGTGGCACAATGAGCAGAGGGAAAGACGCCATCGCTTGCTTGAAGTGGAGAGTTACGAAGGCAGAGACTGTTGCTACAAGATGGATGGTCTTTTAAACTTCAGCCAAATAAAGCCATTATGTATGTAGGTTTGGTTGGAAATTAGCCGGGATGATCAAACTTTAGCTCATGCAATGAAGCAAGGCACTACGTTCAAAAAGAAATGGGAAGTGAGGTCATACGCTTACAGCTAGGCTGGGTGACCAAAACATCTTGGTTTCCAAGGACATGTCCCCTTTTTTTTTTTTTTAACAAATTTCTATTCATAAAGAGGGAGGCGTACTTTACTGTGCATTAACCCTGACTCCAATTATTTTACATGCACCCAGAGCCACTGCCCTACACTGGCTTTGAGAATAGAAAGTTTCCCTGTTCAGGAACCCCTCCTGTGCAAAGGTCTCTCCTTTCTTGGAGAAACAAGGACATTTGACTCTTTCCTTGATGAATAATTTATATCAAGTGAGTCGACATTTCTTCCATATCTGTATATATGCATGTATTTCTTGAAATGATTTTGTCCCTTTTTCCATGCCAAGAAAGCCACCTTGAATTCAAAAATGCTTTCTACTATCCATGCTAGCCCTCTTCACCTTGTAGAAACCACATCATATCCTGACGAATCAAACCCATTTAGTGTTGCTGCTTTTCATTTGCTTCTTTCTTATCAAATATCTGAAAACTGCATGTCTGCTCTGCAGACTAATATTAGTGACCACTATACACAAACACATGAACATAGAATATCCAGGAATACACATTGATCTGGGCAGCACGACCCTGAACCAGTAGCCCCTGCCAACCTTCCCCAATATTGATTGCAGTATGAACTCTGCAGCTCAGGATGAAAGTTACACATTACAGGTGTCAAGTATTCCAGTACATTAGACGGCTAGCATGTAAAAAAAAAGTGAGTATGTGTATGCACAGGTTGGTTCCATCTGACTTGATCACAATAAACACTTCCTGCTAGTCAGTTTAGTCACATTTAAAGGGTTGCCTATGGAATATGAGTCATTGCCAAGCAGTCTTATTGCAAAATAATTTCATTTTTCTTGTTGAAACTTGGTCAAATTCCAAAAGTTCCTCTCATTGAGGCATGTCCTCAGTTATATTTTTTGGAATAATCCTCGGCCTTCTGGTCGGGGGGGGGGGGGGTTGCTGTCATTTGGCAACTGGCAGTTTTAGTTTTGAGCTCTTACTACCTCAAATCATCCTGCCTTTTTCTGACTTGTTATATCACCCACATACTGTAAATCAAATGTTTGTTTTTTTAGCAGAGTTTGGCAGTTTACTCTCCTTCACTACCACCACCTATGAGAGTTATTAGGGGACTTTGACATTCTGGTTGTCAACATAAAAGTTAGACCAGCATCTGAATTCCTCATCCAGATGTTGACTGTTGTCACCATGTCTCCAGTAAAACTCATGGACATGGTCACACCCTCAGTTTAATAACTGAAGATTAGTTGGACTAAAGCCAATAAACTATCAACTTACATCATCATGCTGCTATCCTTTTTAATGTCCCTCCTGTGCCTGTGGTCTCCAAACAGAGAGGCCATCAATGTTTCAGTCCCATCACTTCCCAGACTGCCGAGCATTTCCATCAAGTTTCTCGGCAGCTTGATCAACGTGTCTTTCTAAAACACTGTACGGCAGCACAAGGCACTGTTGCCACTCAACAATCCAAACCCTGTCCTGCTTCAAGTAAAACTCCTCCTTGGATAACTGACCTGCCAAGTATTAGAAGGGCTTGGAGATATGCTGAGCGGAAATGGAAAGCCTCCAAACTAAGGTGTGGTCTTATTATGAAGGATCTTTTTAAAAAGGGTTTTAACAGAACTGTCAAGGAAAGATCTAAATACATCTCAACTTACTGCTGACCCCCCATAACCCTAGGCTGTAGATCCAGGCTCAATGGGGACGGCCTTCTGCTTTGACCAGTTAGGGGGAAAGAGAGCAGGAGAGAGAGGCAGAGACAGACAGATAATGGAGGAAGATAGATATGCAGAAAGAGAGTGGGACAGAGATAGTCTCTTCCTTTCTCTCTCTCTCTGATGGACAGATAGGGACGTAAGCGGGTGGTAGCTTGAGCCTCTTCCGGTCTGTAGCTTCCTCCAGCAGCACCCGGGATCTGGGATGAGGGGAGCTCGAAGGCTCCGGAGAAGAAGACGAGTTAGTAATATGTATGACACATATAGGAAGACAGGAGTAGAGAGAAGCCCAGTGCACCATGGGAGATCCTCCGGCAGTCTAAGCCAATAGCAGCATATCTTGGTTGCTGCTTCTTCCACTAGGCCAACTAATACGCAGCCATAATGTGTCCTACCATAACTATGCAGATGACACTCAGATCTATGTGTCTCTGACAGCAGGTGAACATGGACCTGTGGATTCACTCTTCCACTGCATCCAACATATAAGCATGTGGATGCAAAACAACTTTCTCCAGCTAAACTCAGAAAATACTGAATTAATCGTTTTTGGGCCACAGAAGCAAAGAGAGTGTGATCAGTCACCTTGAATCCCTTTCTCTAAAACCAAAACAAAGTTCAGATCTGAGTCCAATATTACCCCCAGATTTCTGACCTAACAGCCACATAAAGTCAGTAATATCAGCAGCCTTTTACCATCTAAAAAACATTGCCAAAATCAAAGGTATAGTGTCTAAACCAGACTTGGAGAGACTAATCCATGCATTTGTCTCCAGTAGGTTAGACTACTGTAACGGCCTGCTCACTGGTATCTCTAAACAAGCTGTTAAACAACTACAATACATTCAGAACGCTACAGCTCGAGTCCTGACTAGAACCAGAAAATACAACCATATTAGTCCAGTGCTCAGATCTCTGCACTGGCTTCCTGTTGCTCAGAGAATAGACTTTAAGACAGCTCTGCTTGTTTTCAAGTCTCTTCATGGTCAAGCACCAAAGTACATCTCTGACATGTTAGACCCATATGAGCCTTCCAGGTCTCTGAGAACCTCAGGTAGAGGTCTCCTACAGGGGCCCAGAGTCAGGACTAAACATGGTGAAGCTACTTTCCAGTTTTCTGCAGCTAAAATCTGGAACAGTCTTCCAGAAAATGTGAGACAGGCATCAACTGTGACAATGTTTAAGAACAGGCTGAAAACTACTCTGTTCAGTCGTGCATACAACAGCTGAAAGTATTTTATCTGCACTCTTCTCCTTTTCTTTAAATTAATGATTCTATTTATGTTTTATGATTTTATCTGCCTTTTTGTGATTTCAAGATTTTTCTGCAACTGTAAAGCACTTTGAGTTGCCATGTGTATGAATTGTGCTCTACAAATAAACTTGCCTTGCTTAAGGACCAGCCTAAGCAGCCCTAAAAATAAGCCTGATCAAAAAGGAAGGTCTTTAGTCTGCTCTTAAAGGTCGAGAGGGGGTCTGCATCCCGGACTGAAACTGGGAGACGGTTCACAGGAGCGGAACCTGATAGCTGAAGGCTCTGGCTCCCAGTCTACTTTTAGAAACTCTAGGAACCACCATTAACCCCGCATCCTGGGAGCAAAGGGTAATGGATAATAGGGAACTAGGAGCTCTGTCAGGTATGAAGGTGCTTGATGGTAGAAGGAGAATTTTGAATTCTATTCTAAATTTGACAGGGAGCCAATGCAGAGAAGCCAGTACAGGAGAGACATGGTCTCTTCTACTAGTTCTCGTCAACACGCGGGCAGCAGTGTTCTGGATCAGCTGGAGAGTCTTTAGGGACCTACTGGTGCAGCCTGATAAGGAGGGAATTGCAGTCATCCAGCCTGGAAGTGAAAAAGGCATGGACTAGTTTTTCTTCTTTTTGAGACAGGATGTGTCTGATCTTAGGAATGTTTCATAAATTAAAGAAGGCAGTCCTAGAAATTTGCTTAATGTGGGCATTAAAGGACAGATCCTGATCGAA
>NC_141320.1:56710123-56735123 GCF_037954235.1 Aulostomus chinensis | reverse complement strand
CCACACTGTCCTTCATCACAGCATTTAACATCAGGACTGCTCCCAGATCAGCTCCATGACCTCATCCCAGCACCAGAGTACCGCCCAAGTTCATCAAGGATGGCCAACATGAGCAGGTCTAGATTCACCTCCACCTCCTGAGGACCGTCAGGCTGTTTCCTTACTTTGCTGTGACCCAACAGCAGACAGCAACAAGGACTGTGGTGAACTTGGTAAAACCACCATCTGGAGTCTGGACCAAGATGCTGATGTGATCCTTTGATGAGTTTAGAATCAGTCAGAGATCAATGCTCAGAACCCAGAGATCAGAGACTGAATTCAGACATCAAACACAGAATGCAGAGATCAAAGACAGAATTCAACGATCAATCAATGTGAGGAACCAGCCTCTCATGTGAAGATGCTTCTGAACTCATGAAGTGAAATCCTACCAAATAGAGATGAATGAGTCCAACTGAACCTGAACAGGAGAGAAATAAAGGGGTTGTTATGTAATTGCTATTTATTTCCAGGCCAGGTGAGGGTTGGATTTTGTTCTTTCATGTTGAAGTGAACTGACAGTGGGACTGTGGACCTGGGCTGAAGTCCAGCTCACTGCTGGTTTAATAAACCACCTGATTGTTTTTTCCAATCAGCTCTGATCTGATGGAAGAAACAAAAAGCCAAACTTCATTCGTCCGTGTCCAAACTCCAAGTCTGTTGATGTGCAGCACTCCAGTTATTTGTTTCTTTCCAGACAGAAGCAGGTTGGTGGAGGAATAAAACCTCAAGAGTGAACAAACAGCAATGAGAGAAGTGAATCCTGCACTCAGAGAAGTTGTGTCTGCACTCGCCAACCAGGAAACGCGTCTATCTTCTGTGTGACTGAGGCAGCTGCTGAGAGCTGCGTTTCTCAGCTGTGTGGGGGCGGGACTCTGTCTGGCAGACAGTTGACCTGTCAATCACACACAATGTTGTGGGACACAGACACAAAATGCGAGGTGCCATTTCCATTCTGGGTCAATCAGCTCTGGGACCGTTTTGTCTTTTGAATGAAGAAATGCCTTCATTTTGGGTAGCAGCTTGAAAAAATGCCCCGGCTCAACCACCAGACCTCTGTGTACACTGTCAAGAAAAAAAACTGAAAAAAAACAGTAAAAAGTCTGACAGCAGAGTTTCCAGACGAACACTGTCAAATTACAGTAATTAACTGTTCCAAAAAATTACATGGAATAAACTGTAAAAATACACAGAAGGTTTCACAGTCCCAACTGATGAAATTACAGTCCATTTAGTGTTGATAAATGTGCATTCAACTGCAGGAAAACAGGCCCATCACGTAAAAAAACATGAAGAACAAGGACCTTTCAGGTTCTTCTCTAAGTTCAGGGCTCTTACTGGTTCATTTATGAAACAAACCAGTCTATGAGCAGTAATTTCCCATTAAAAAAGTTCATTTGACAGTGGAAAAGCAAGCATAGTCCATCAAAATAGCCAAGTTTAAGGTCAAGTACTGTCAATTGAAGCTATTTAGTTGTTACTTTATGAAACTGAGCCAACTTTCTACAGTGATTTCCTGTTAGATTCTGGTTTCTCCAAGTATAAAAACTATGACAATGTATAAACACAGAATCTGTACTTTGAACAATAGAGAATTTCTGCATATTTACAGTATCAGTCCATCACTTAAGAGGATTGGAATGGTAACAAATCATTGGACAATGGAAATCATTTATCCTTGAACGAAACAACTTCAGTGCAGAGTTGATAACTGCACTTCAAACTTTGAACTGGTGTCCACATCAATGTGGAATTTGAGGAGGCCACAGCCACCAAATTTCCCAGAGTTCTTGACTATTTGCAGTCTCTTCCCTTGGAGAAGTCAAGTGGAACTACAAGACAAGGAGCAGAAATCCAAGCTGCTGGTGGACCACGTGGTGCTGTGTTGATGCTACTTTCACACTCAAAGGGGATCGTGCAGGAATGTTCCACACGGTTGACCAAACTTCCATTGCAGAAGAGATTCAGGCAGTTCCACCCACGCCATGCATCCTTGTATGCTGTAAGTGTGAGGCAATACAATACAGTATGTTTCAGTGACATACATTTAGACAGAAGACCTTGGTTTCTTGGGTGATGCTTATTGACATGCCAATTGGATTGTGGTGCCAATATGGCTGACTTGGTCGGTGTAAATCTTATCATCACAAAACAAAGTACACACAAATGTTCAAATTACTTTTCTAGACTTTAGTCCCCAAAGGAATTTCAGGCACCTGAAAGTGACTTTCATAAATCTGTGTGTCTGTGTACAGTACATGTCCCTAAAATGGACATTAAAATTATTGGTCCCCAATCTCAAGGATAAAATGATGCTACAGTGATGTAGTGAGAAATGCTAAAAACCTCAAAATGATGCTGACAGGAATGTAGTGAGAATTGCTACTAACCTCAAAATGATGCTACAGTGATGTAGTGAGAGTTGCTTAAAACCTCAAACTGATGCTATAGTAATGTAGTGAGAGTTGCTACTAATCTCAAATGATGCTGAAGTGATGTAGTGAGAGTTGCTACGAACCTAAGAAATCATTCTACCAAAAAAAAAGAGAAAAAAAAGAAATGATCCTCCACTAATGTAGTGAGAGTTTCTACTATCCTTAAAATGATGCTACAGTCATTTAGTGAGGGTTTCTACTAACCTCAAAATGATGCTGACAGTGATGTAGTGAGAGTTGCTACAAAAATTAAAATGATACCACAGTGATGTGGTGAGAGTTGCTACTAACCTCAAAATGATGCTGATATTGATGTAGTTTGAGTTGCTAAAAACCTCAAAACGATGCTACAGTTATGTTTTGAGAGTTGCTACTATCCTCAAAATAAAGCTACAGTGATGCAGTGAGAGTTGCTCCTATCCTCAAAATGATGCGACAGTGATGTAATGAGAGTTGCGATTAACCTAAGAAATGATGCTACAGTGATGTAATGAGAGTTGCGATTAACCTAAGAAATGATGCTACAGTGATGTATGAGAGTTGCTACTAATCTAAGAAATGATGCTACAGTGATGTGGTGAGAGTTGCTACTAACCTTAAAATGATGCTACAGTGATGTAATGAGAGTTGCGATTAACCTAAGAAATGATGCTACAGTGATGTAATGAGAGTTGCTACTAACCTCAAAATGATGCTACAGTGATGTAATCAGAGTTGCTACTAACCTCAAAATGATGCTACAGTGATGTAATGAGAGTTGCGATTAACCTAAGAAATGATGCTACAGTGATGTAATGAGAGTTGCTACTAACCTCAAAATGATGCTACAGTGATGTAATGAGAGTTGCTACTAACCTTAAAATGATGCTACAGTGATGTAATCAGAGTTGCTACTAACCTCAAAATGATGCTACAGTGATGTAATGAGAGTTGCGATTAACCTAAGAAATGATGCTACAGTGATGTAGTGAGAGTTGCTACTAACCTCAAAATGATGCTACAGTGATGTAATGAGAGTTGCTACTAATCTAAGAAATGATGCTACAGTGATGTGGTGAGAGTTGCTACTAACCTTAAAATGATGCTACAGTGATGTAATCAGAGTTGCTACTAACCTCAAAATGATGCGACAGTGATGTAATGAGAGTTGCCATTAACCTAAGAAATGATGCTACAGTGATGTAATGAGAGTTGCGATTAACCTAAGAAATGATGCTACAGTGATGTATGAGAGTTGCTACTAATCTAAGAAATGATGCTACAGTGATGTGGTGAGAGTTGCTACTAACCTTAAAATGATGCTACAGTGATGTAATCAGAGTTGCTACTAACCTCAAAATGATGCTACAGTGATGTAATGAGAGTTGCTACTAATCTAAGAAATGATGCTACAGTGATGTGGTGAGAGTTGCTACTAACCTTAAAATGATGCTGAAAGTGATGTAATGAGAGTTGCTACGAACCTAAAAATGATGCTCCAGTAATGTAGTAAGAGTTGCTAAAAACCTCAAAAAGATGCAGACAGTAATGTAGTGAGAGTTGCTTAATACCTCAAAATGATGCTACAGTGATGTAATAAGAATTGCTATTAAGCTAAGAAATGATGCTCCAGTGATGTAGTGAGTTGCGACGAACCTCAAAATGATGCTACAGTAATGTCGTGAGAGTTGCTAAAAACCTCAAAATGATGCTACAGTGATGTAGTGAGAGTTGCGACTCAACTCAAAATAATGCTAAAGTGATGTAATAAGAATTGCTATTAACCTAAGAAATGATGCTCCAGTGATGTGGTGAGACTTTCTGCTTACCTCAAAACGATGCTGACATTGATGTGGTTAGAGTTGTTAAAAACCTCAAAACGATGCTACAGTTATGTTTTGAGAGTTGCTACTATCCTCAAAATAAAGCTACAGTGATGCAGTGAGAGTTTCTCCTATCCTCAAAATGATGCTACAGTGATGTAATGAGAGTTGCTACTAATCGAAGAAATTACGCTACAGTGACGTAGTGAGAGTTGATACTAACCTATAAATGATGCTGACAGTAATGTAGTGAGAGTTGATACTAATCTATAAATGATGCTACAGTAATGTAGTGAGAGTTGATACTAATCTATAAATGATGCTACAGTAATGTAGTGAGAGTTGATACTAATCTATAAATGATGCTACAGTAATGTAGTGAGAGTTGATACTAATCTATAAACGATGCTACAGTTATGTTTTGAGAGTTGCTACTATCCTCAAAATGATGCTAAAGTGATGCAATGACAGTTGCTACTAATCTCAGAAACAATGCTACAGTGATGTACTGAGAGTTGCAACTAACCTAAGAAATGATGCTACAGTGATGTGGTGAGAGTTTCTAAAAACCTCTAAATGATGCTACAGTGATGTAATGAGAATTTCTACTAATTTCAAAATGATGCTACAGTGGTGTAGTGAGAGTTGCTACTAATCGAAGAAATGACGCTCCAGTGATGTAGTGAGAGTTGCTACTGATTTCAAAACGATGCTACAGTGATGTAGTGAGAGTTGCTCATGACATCAAAATGATGCTAACACTAACGTGAGCTTCATCAAGACCCAGGCCACTATTTGGGGTCATGCATCATTGTTGCTGACCAATGGTCCAACTTCATCAGTCAGTCAGTCAGAGACATTAGCATTTGTCGGCCTGGCCTGCTGCCAAAGACTAACTCTGCTTTAGTTGATTTACCTGTGCAGCCATGTCACGCTCCTCTCGGCCACCTCCACGGTCAGACGCCAGGTTAAACCAGCCAATGGCGTAAGAATCACTCTCAGAATCTGAAGCGCTCGTAGCTGCAGGGTTTTTCCACACAGCTTCTGTTGAGAGACAAAGTCCATCACTTGATGAACTCTCACCAACAGAAATGTGCAGTTTTCCACTCAGGACAGCTGCTGCATGTAAAAAGAAGGTCCAGTGGATCCGTTCAGTTCTACATTATTCAGCAGAGAGATGTCACCATTGAATAATGACCATATTTCCTAAAATTATAGCTCAACCACAGAGGGACCAGGCTACTAGAATGACCTCTGTTTACTAGAAGTGCTTCTCCTATGGTGGTGAACTCCTCAGCTGTCAGTGGAGTCAAATCTGTCTTAGAGAGGCCAGAGGTTCCCACACTGGTTCCCTCTCATCATGCAGCCCTGACAGCTGTGTGTGCTGTTCCAGCGTGTTGGCACCTCACTGATGAGTTTCAGGGTTGGCCCTCCCATCTGTTGCTGCACCTGAGCCAGCTTCTCCTTGGCTGTAGTGCTGATCTGAAGGATGTGACAGTGTTCCTGGCTTTGTGTCTGATGATGGAAGTGGGGGATCTGATCACAGGATTTTCTGACTCCTAGATTCAGACGATGTGCAGTGCAGACTGAGTGGTGAATTTGGAGCTGTCTAGTGGATGCTGTCATGTTTGGTGCTGCGTCGCTCACAAGACACTTGACTTTGTTGGTGATGGCCCAGTCCTCCATCATGCCTCTTTGGACTGGGGCCAAACTGTCAGCAGGGTGACTTTGTGGAAAGTCTTGCACTCCCAACACATTCATTCTCACTAATGCAGTGACAGGTCAGAGCCAAGGGAGCCTCCATGTCCACAGATGTCCACATGGCAGCTGGACTTCCTTTTTCACTCCTTCCCGTTCCTCCTGGTACTTTTTGGCCACCGTTTGTTTGATGGTCTGAAAATGACACCCAGAGTAAATCAATACATTGAAATTAGAGATGAAATAAACTGGAGATATCAACTACTGCTTTAGATCATTTCCACACAAACCTTTCTGGTTGGCAAACATATGAGGCTCAAGGACCTGAACCAGTTCCCTGAACCCTTCCCTCTCAACAGTGCTGAGGGGCTGGCAGTCCTTCAGGATCAAATTCAGCAGAGCCTCATCCAGCATCTGCTTCCTGGAAGCTGGATGGTTAAAGATGAAGGAGAGAAGAAATGAAGAGGAATTAATGATCAATGAAGCAACTGTGAGTCAGTTGGAGAGTGGCTGTATACCTGAGTTCATCCTGGTGGATCTGGGACTTCATTCTCATGCCTGGCCCCATCATGCCTCAGCACTGAAGAGGTGCTTTTGTTGAGATGAGACGCTTCTGTCCAACAAATGCCACTTTCAACCTGCAGAAAAGAACATGAGTACTCAGCTAAAAGTTCCTTTCTTCATGGTGACTGGTGTTTCTTAGTCTTAGACCACCAGGTTTCCAATGAGGTGTATCGGATACGTTGTTGTGTGCCGCTGAAATCCGTCCAATTCCGGCGTTGTTTCCTCATGAAATATGTTTGCCTTAAAGCTCATGAAAGTGTTGAACCACAATATCGTTCACCATAACTGAGTCAACTTCAAGATAACCTACTTCTACATTCCAGTCCCGGCTGCTCCTGTTCTGCTGCAGTCCAGAAAACAACAACCCGATACAATTGGCGCTCCTTCCCACAGCTCCGGCCCGGATCCGCATGGTTCCGCTGACTGACTGTGAGACGCGCTCCCTCCAGAGTGGCACAGCCCGATGGGGGTCCTTATCTGGCACGGGGGCGTAAGACAGGTGCGACTGGAAAGCCTGGTTTATTCTGCGTCGAGGGAACGCGTTGCTCTGCTCTTCACCGCCAAGCCGCTAGGGGGTGTGGCTTTGTCTTTGTATTGTTTACGGGGCTCTTGTCGGATTCCTTGGTTTTCTTCCGGTCACAGACAACAATTGTTGGCCATTTGTCAGTCTTTGTAGTGCCAAGAATACTCCTTTCTTCGGCTTGGTCCATTTTTTCTTGGAGCCTTCACCACAGAAACTTTGAAAATGGCGGTGTTGTTGGGCTGCGACTGAACCGGAAATGACGTTTTGAGCGGACCAATCACAGTCCTCGACGTTGACGTCACCACGCGTCGACGCGACGGAGAAGCATAAATCAGGCTTTAGTGGTTTCGAATCTCACGCCAAGCCAGGGAACCAGGTCCTGAATCTGTCACGTGGTCACTGCCGGTCGGCGAGGCTTTGGACGTCACTAAGTACGTCATCAATACGCGTTTTTCGAAACGAAGTCCTGGATCACTCGACTCATCACTACCGCTGCTACCAGGTTAGCGAGTTAAGCAAACGTTAGCGAGTCTGGAGTGGCACAGAGAACAGAGCTTGGACTCTGCTCGTTTTGAAGAAGAAGAAGAAGAAAAGAAGCGGAAGGCCTCGGTCTTTGTCTCCGGAAGGCTGAGTGGCGCCGGTAGAACCTCAACATGTGCGCCGCGCAGCTGCTGCGGGTGTCGGTCCAGGAGCGGATCCTCGCCGCCGCTGAAGACTTCCTGCTGCAGCTGGGAGAAGGAGACTCAGCGGCTGGAGTCCCGGTGCTGAGAGCGCTGCTCACCGAGCGGCTGGCGGCGGCCGCGGAGCAGATCGTGGCTCTGCTGGAGGAAACCGTGGCGGAGTACGAGCGGGAGAACCGCCGGCAGAGGTTGCTGCTCGATGCCGTGCTGAAGCCCCGAGTCAGGCTGGACAGAGCAGGTGAGTCCCCCCACACTGACCAGGAGAACCGGTGTTGTGTCGCTCCCAGCAGCATCGACCGATAGCGATGTCTGTCTGTTTATTCCAGCGCCTCAAAAAACTGCTCCTTTGAGTTTGGACTCGCCAGGTTGGCTATCAAGTGATGCTCCAGTGTAGAATCGTGCCAATGCCAGCCAGCAAGTGTCTCCGGTCCAGTTGTGTCAGCCAGTATCTTTGTGTTTGGTCCTGTTTGGCTCCTCATAACCACTGCAGGCAGGTTTCTCCTCCTCTTAATCAAACTAAGGATCGTTCCAGGCTCACTAATGAGCCCCTCCACTCCATTCAGGCCCAGGTTTAAAATCCTGTCAGCTCAATTCTCTCAGTGAGCAAAGAAGTGGAGGAGCAGAACACAAGAGGGGAAGGAAGTCAAGGGTTCACCTGTTGAGGGATTTCCTCTCTGTGAGATTGAGACTGAGTCAAGATGTGAGACAGGACAAGAGAAACTCAAGCTTTGGCTCCTTTGTGTTATTTTTCTGAAATGGAGCACTTGATTTGAACATGCACAGTTTTATTAATATTCTCTTATTTTGAAATGCAGCCCTACTTTTATTAGTCAATGAGACACCATCATACACATCTGCAGTCATTCAAGTATGTTCAGTTTGAAGTTACGTGATAACAGATCTTAGTTGATTTCTGTTTCTGTCTGTTGCTCCGCTGTTTCAGAGTCAAATGAAGAGATTTCTGATGTTGCTGTTTGTGTCCTGCAGATGTGGAGCAGCTGCTGGTGATTAAAGAAGAGGTTCCCCCTGAGCTGCAGGACCCAGAGCCCCCCCACATTAAAGAGGAGTGGGAGGAGCTCTGGACCAGTGAGGAGGGAGGGCAGCTTCAAGGGCAGGAGGAGGCTGATATCACCACGTTCCCCTTCACTCTGGTCCCTGTGAAGAGTGAAGAGGACGAAGAGAAACCTCAGTTCCCACAGCTTCATCAGAGTCTAACTGAGGAGAACTTGAAAGAAGAGTCTCTGAGCAGCAGCCCAGTTCATCCTCTGAAAACAGAAGCTGATGGAGAAGAGTGTGGAGGACCAGAACCAGAACCAGCCAGCAAGGTAGATCCAGATCCACTTGTACAACCCCAGACTGAAGACCAGATGTCAGACTCTTCTGAAGCTGAGACTGAAGTCAGTAAGGATGAGCGTCCCTTTAGGTGCTCAACATGCACTCAAGGTTATAGTTACAAAAGTAGGTTGGATAAACACATGAGAACACACACTGGGGAGAAACCGTTCTCATGCTCAGTTTGTGGCAAAAGATTTTCAGAAAAGGCATATCTGAAAAGTCACATGAGAACACATACTGGGGAGAAACCATTTTCCTGTTGTATCTGTGGCAAAACATTCTCACTTAGGGGACATCTGAAAACACACATGTACATTCACACTGGGGAGAAACCAGTCCCCTGCCCTGTCTGTGGCAAAAGGTTCTCAGAAAATGAACAACTAACAAGACACATGAGAACGCACACAGGGGAGAAACCATACATTTCTCAGTTTGTGGCAAAAGATTTTCCAGAAAGGGGGATCTGAAAATACACACGAGCATGCACACAGGGGAGAAACCATTCCCCTGCTCGGTATGTGGCAGAAGATTCTTAGATAAGAGACACCTGAAAACACACATGAAAACACACCCTTGAAATAAGCCATTTGTCACAATGTCGCTCTGAAGCCGTAACCAGAATGAGAGTTGCATGTTGAAGTCCAACTAAAGAATTCATTTCACAAAAAATGCAAAAATAACTGAAATTGAACTAAGAGAAAAATGGGATGTGATCATTAGTAGAGTCTGTGTGTGTGTGTGTGTGTGTGTGTGTGTGTGTGTGTGTGTGTGTGTGTGTGCGTGCGTGCGCGTGCACGAGTTTTTAGAGGTGAAAGGAAGAGATGTTGGCTGCTGAAAATCAAAGTGACGATGGATGAGGAGGAAGCAGTGGCCAGTAATGGGGTGTCAGTGAAGAGAGCTCTGGACTCAGGAGCTTCCAACTCAGAGGAATGAACAGCTCCCTGCCCTCCAGATGAGTTATCAAGAAAAGAGCTCATGAAAATATATGACACTCAGGATTTGTGCAGCTGAAGATGACCTGTTGGTTTCTATGTTTCTCTGCAAACGTCAGGCAGAATGTGGAAGAGCGTCACAGCTGAGACGGTTAAAACCTGAGAGAATGTTTGCTCATGTTGTAAAAGTGCTATTCATGCAGAATCGGATGCTTATTCATGGACGTTAAAATATATTTGGGTCAAACCACAGGAGCTGAAGTGTGTACCCTCATGCTCCAGGTTTCAAAGTTGTAAACTTACTTTGTGGTTGGCAGATTGATGTTTGCGTATGTTAATTTTAATAATCTGAACTATTTGACCTCAACCTGGGCGCCTGTTTTGAGATTTTGAGAATTCTTGGATGTGACATGACTCTACCTCCAATCTGTATGTCCCCTCCCCACGGTGATAAATAGCTGACTGTTCCTCAGAAACATCAGAGAACTTCTGATGCTCTATGAGTGCTGTAACTTCTCTCTCATGCATGAATAAAGTGTGTAAGGTTTGAGAAAGAGACCACCGCCTCCTTTCTGTTCACTGCTCCGCCGGACGACCCCCCCACGCCGGGCCACTTGACCACAATTAATGGCGACGAGGATGGGATCCTAAACACCTGAGGTTACAGACTCGATGCAACGACTCCACTGATCATATAGACTGGTAGGAGAACACCTTTTACCAGTTACAGCAGCAGACTCCCAATAGCAAACCTACTCAGTCCTCCACCTCTGCTTGAGCAGCTGCTGCTGCCAATGATGATCTCCAAAGTCCTGTTCCGTCACTTAGTGAACTGTCTAAGCTTCCTAAAAGAGAGCAGAACTTGTCTGCCTCACTCTCTCCCTCTGCTCAATGGAGCCCTGCATTTAGAAGAAGAACTAGAACCTGGAAACCTAGGATACCAGGACAAAAATGTGTGTTAAATGATGAAGGAGAAGAAGTGATTAATGAAGAGGATTGTATCCTAGAAGAGGTAGAGGGTTTGAAGGCCAAGACCAACAGGAAGAGGAAACTGGCACCCCAGACCTCAGACTCAACGGGGCCCCAGACCAGGACCGTCTCTGAACCCGTGGCATCCCCTTCAACAATAGGACAGCACTTCAGTGTCTTCCAGTGTGTGCAACAATGAAAATGAAAAACAGAAATTTGTAACTGAATGCTCTCGAATAACTCTAACTGCTGAACCTTAAGTTGAATTATCAGTAGATGGAAAATCTGCTGAACTCTTAGGGGACACAGGTGCAACAGTTTCCACCATTAATAAGTCAGATGCTAACTGTGTAGGATTAGTTCCTACTTCTGAAAATATAAAAACAGTAGCAATTGCTGGAGCAACTATGCAAAGTCCTTTGGAGCACCAGCCAAAGTTCAATTTGGACCCATTTCATGAGAGCATCCATTTGTAATCACTGATAACTCACCAAGTAATCTATTGGGTCAGGATTTGTTAACCAAGTGGCGTGCAACTATTCATTGTTCTCCTGAAGGCGTTCATACCACAGTCCCTGACCATGATTCTAAATGCTTCTTCAACATGCTACAGGCGGTAAATACAGGATGCTATTATTCTCTCATGTACTCCTTTTCAATCAGATGCTGACGGTGTCCTGGATTCAGACGGATGATTTCTTAGCAGGAAAAGAAGACCTGCCAGATCATTCCAGGTTAACGGGTTTACAAGACCTCCATGTAACTCTACATGTTGATATGACAGGAACGGATGTTGCCTGCTTCAAACTGTTAGACCCAAATATGGGATCACAATTCTCTGTGTTCTCAGATACTTTGGCAAGAACCCCAAAAGGTGTTTTCTATTTACCAAACGTTGGAGGTTTGGCTTTGTCACTGTTTCAGGTTGATAAAACCTCGCCCCATATTTCCGTGGCTGTTGTAGAAGGAATAGAACCACAACGACTCGGCCCTATAGCACATTACATGACTCACAATTCCCTGCAGGAAGGGTTTTTATGATGACATCATGTTCAGCCATTACAAAGGTGTAGGTTGGACTGTGACTGTAAATGCTAATTGGTATGATGATTCATTCTTTCCTGTTTGCACTGTTGCACCACTGCCCCACAGTGGCAGTTCCTCAGTTGTCTCAACTTACTTCGCACCCATTGTTACAGGGTATTCCTTCTAAACTCTGGTCTTCCCACTCTAATGAGTGTGGACTAATTAAATCAGTAGCTCCTGTATTTCTTGATGTAAGACCTCATGTTCCTCCTCCTAGGAAACCACAGGATCCAATTTCCAAAGAAGCTATAGAAGGTATCAGAGCAGTAGTGCATTCATTATTGGAACAGGGAACAATAGTCCCATGTCAGAGTCCATGCAACACTCCCATTTTACTGATAAAAAAACCTAACAAACTTCATGCATGGCGTTTTGTGCAAGATTTGAGAAGTGTCAATGATTATGTGGCTCCTTTTTTCCCTGTGGTCCCAAATCCACACACTATTTTAACTTCTATACCACCCAACTCTGAATATTATACAGTAGAAGACCTGTGTTCAGCATTCTTTAGTATTTCAGTGCATCCTCAAAGTCAGTATTTGTTTGCATTGACTTATGAGGGACAACAATATAATTTTACGCGTTTGCCTCAGGGATTCGTACACTCACCTACCCTCTACGCTAAGGCACTTCAAGATGACTTAGAAGACATCATTCTGCCTGGTGGTAGCACACTGGTGCAGTATGTTGATGCTTTGCTCGTAGCTAGCCCCAGCAAAGAAGCATGTGACATTGATACAAAGGCACTGTTAACTGCTCTTGCAGTGAAAGGACCCAAAGCTAGCTTGGACAAGCTACAGCTAGTACAAACAAAGGAGGACTATTTGGGACATGTGCTGAATAAAGGGAATGGTGGCAAAAAGGCAGCTACCTCTCCTGGTCTTGCTGTTACCTCATTACCAATGATTACTGCTCCTGAAGTTTCTCCTTCCACCCGTGATGTTGCTGCCCTACAAACAGCCGCTGATAACCTGGACAGAGTTCATTGGGAAACTCATCGTGTTCTTGTAAATAATGTTTATTATTCAGTGGACCGACGTCCTGCTTGTCCTAAAGCATTGCTCCCTTATTTACTTCCAATTGTTCACGGTAAGTCACACGTGAACAAAAGGGGAATGGTAAGAACTTTAAAGTCCTCATGGTACATTAGTGGAATAGATAAAGCATGCGAGGAAACAAAACAAGGTGCTCATCCTGCTCCTTATGGTCCTTTTGTTAACTTACAAATAGATTTTGTACAAATGCCAGAACACGGCAGATACCAGTGGCTAAATCACTGCTTAGAGATTTGATCCTGCGGTTTGGTGTCCCTCACTCAATAAATAGTGACAGGGGAACACATTTCACAGGGCACGTGATAAAAGAAATAACAGATGCGTTGGGGATAAACCATAAACTGCACACGCCGTACCATCCACAGAGTGCAGGCATGGTGGAAACATTTAACCAAACTTTAAAACAAAAACTCACAAAAATATGTGCTGACACAAGTTTGAGCTGGCCTGGCGCTCTGCCGATCGCGTTAATGTGCATGTGATCCACAACAAGCAGAAAAATGGGTTTATCTCCCTATGAAGTGATAACAGGAAGAGCCATGAGCACACCTGAGCAAGTAGGAAAGTTTGTAGTTCCTCCTGAAACGACGTTGAGAGATGTGTGCTGGGCTGAGAGCCTCGGTTTGGTTTTCTTTCTTTTGCTGCCTCGAATAAATGGCAGGCCAGCCTTGGTACTTCCTTATTTACTTCCAGGCTCATTCTGCATCTTTTGGGTTGTAATAAGCACCAAAGGAAAGCCACCTTGGAGGATTTCAGTGACTTTTATCAAAGGTCCCACTTGAGTAGGAAGTTCCAACCAAGCTGGCCAGGAGTTGAACCTAGAATCTTCTGATCCGAAGTCAGACGCGTTCTCCTTTACGCCACCAGCCCTACAGGTTTGTCTGAATAGAAGAAAGTCAACATGTTCATTTGTACTTGATTTGACAGAAAGTTTCAATGATAGGGTGGCATTTTCTAGTTTTGTGCTGCCAGATTGTCTAAATATCAAGTTTAGATCATCAAGTTATCACTGGAACACGAGGAAAAAATACAGTAATAAAAACATGATCATTTTAAAAAATATATCATACATGAATTATTTTACATGAAATTATTCACTTTTTTAAGAAGAAAATAAGAAAGACAACCTAAACGACCAGGGCTCTGCACACGACGTGTAGCGACCAGCGGGACGGCTTTGGCCCTCTTAATGACTGCTAAGTGTCACTGACAGAAACTGACGTCTCAAATGGAGACGTGAGGCCAACAAGAAAACCCTTCAGCAGCTTCCTGAACACCGTCTCTCCCTGGAATTGCAGATTATTCACAACACAGTAAAGTGTTGAAGGAGGAACTGTTGCCTCTCCTTCTGCCCAGGATGGTTCCACCTCAGGGGAGCGGTTCACTAAATACTCATTCGCTTCTCTGGTCCAAGAATATTGATGTTGGCTCACAGAGACCAGATCCAGAGTCAGAGCTGAGACTTCAGTCCAACCACCTTAAGATGGAGGAGAAGAAGCCCTGATTTCTGGGTCTCACAGTCTTTTGGCTCCACCCACACAGGGGGCGGATCTATCATCAGCCACATCTGGAGCATCCCAGCATCCCTGGATATGTGGAAAGGGTTTTTCGAGAATGGCCACCAAATGGAGATGACAGCAGGAACAGGATCTCCATGGAGCTCAAAGGAGGGATCCCTCTCAGCTTGGAGCAGTCCTGGGGCCTCATGTATCAATGAGGTTTACGCAAGAAAAACTTGCGTACGCCAGGATCAACGCTCACGTTCAGATGTATCAACACGAAAAGTTCGGCGATTCTTGCGTTGTTTCACTCCAACTCTGGAGGTGCCGTAGAAGTTGGCAGAAAACCGATTCTTGCGTTAACTGCACTTTGGTCAGTTGGCGACACCCTGTGGCGGTGTTTGGTAACTGACATTTTTTGATTACCGCACATACATCGGGTCCAAAAAGCCTTCCAGCGGGAGATGGCGGACCATTCCGGGGTGAGTCAGTCGACCCTCGGCCGGGCCATGCCCTGGGTGGTGTACCTGATCATTGAACAGGCCAATATTAATTTGCAGCAACAGCCGGATTCTCAGATGTCTAATTCTCTAATGACTGCACTCATGTTGCCAGAAAAACGCCATCCCATGAGGAACACGCTTACGTTCATCGTAAGGGTTTCCACTCCATCTATGCACAGAGGCTGGAGGGATGGACGTCGATCCAGGCCGGGCAGCCGTCCTCGCACGCCAGAATTTCATTTCCACAGTGTGAAAGGGTAAGAAGCTACCACATGATTCATGAAGCCAGATTAATTTATTTTGTCCACTAAACGTTCCAGAACATTTATCAGGCGGTCAAGCTGCTCATTGATCCTCGTTATTCCCTGAATATTGTCCTCTTGCGACTGCAGGACCGCCTGTGTGAGGATTCCTCTGGATCCCTGTGGGCCGGAGGATGTGCCGCTGGGTCCGGGTGGGCTGGAGGACCGTCCGCCGCTTGTCGGCCTGGTGCCGGTGCTGGGGCCGGGAGAGGGGCTGCCCGAATGCCGCTGGTCCTGGCGGATGACTCTGAGCCGGTGGACGGGCTGGCACGGGAGCCGGCAGGGGTGCTGCACGTTGGCGGCATGGCTGACGGATCAATTTCTATTAAACATATTGGTTTATTTAAGTGTCTGATTCTGTGTATTTGTTGTGTTTACATTTGTGGCACAGCAGGTGGAAACGTTGCTAAGAAAAGGAGTTGCCACTTCTCCTCCAGGCTCTTGGAGTCAGCGTGGGTGGTGGCGACAATCCCCCCACAGAGGTGCTGCCCATGACTGCCGCCACCCACTGCTCAAACTCCGTCAGGTGCCCCTCTCCCTGACCCCCACCTTTCTGGCCGGCACTCCTCCGGAGGGCAGCTGTACGCCGCTTGACCTCCACCTTGACGTCCTCTTAGTGCCATTTTCCACATTGTTATTTAAATTTAGATTGAAGCCAATTGATTATTGTAGTTCTTCATTTAGTGATTGCGCAGTGTTGAACTTCAGCCAATAACAGGTCCCACCACTTTGTTTTCATCTCCGTGGGGGTGTGTTGGTCTGAACCCACCTCGTTCACCCTCTCACTTCTTATCCATTCACAACCTTCATTGTTTATCCTGACACCACTGGACAGGCTGACCAACAGAATCTGCTGTCTCTCCTCCACCTCTCCTACCAGCACCTCCAGCTCCACGCCGTGAACCTCTTCTTCTTTGACATTATTTTGTGAGTGCGGACAGCGGAGACCCTATTTAAATGAATTTGTGTATTTCTAGGTGGGCGTAACGGGGGCGGGCCGGGTCGCTCCAACATCTGCGCTCAATTCCTTGCTGATTGGGATGTATCAAGGAAACGTGCATGGATTCCGGCGTCCGCACATATTGACACATCCGGATCTTTTGGTGCGTAGGCAACTTTGCATTCTTGCGACCGCAAGTTTTTAGTATGAGATCCACGCAAGTATTGATACATGAGGCCCCTGCTCTCTTCCCCCCAACCGGTCAAAGCAGATGTCTGTTCCCACTGATCCTGGATCTGCTCAAAGTTCCCACCTTTTAAAAGGAAGGTTTTACTCACATCTGCACAGTGGTGGAGTGGTTAGCAAGTTTGCATGTTCTCCCCATTCTCTCTGGGTCCTCCAGCTTCTTCCCACCATCCAAAGACATACAATTGGGACAAGGCTGACTGATACTCTAAACTGACCGTAGGTGTCTATCTGCCTATCTTCTTTTCCTTAAAAAAAATCTACTATGGTTCAATGAAGATAAATTGTTGAATATCAATCCTCTACTAATGTTCATGGGAGTGTAGTTGTTGTGGCCGAGTGGTTAAGGCGATGGACTAGAAATCCATTGGGGTCTCCCCGCGCAGGTTCGAGTCCTGCCAACAACGTTAAACTGCTGTTCCAGAGGAGACAACATCTTATCGTGACATTAGGATTGAGTCTGCCAGTGCTTGGTGACTGTACAGGAGGTCTGTGGACCGCAGGGCCACCACAAGCCCATTTCCTCAACTCTGCATTTAGTCCAGAGGTCCCCCAAGTCTGGACCAGTGAGGAGAAATGTGATAGTGGAGAAGTCCTTTTGTTCTTCAACTGGTCCACCTTGATGGTGAGTCTCCTTTTATCAAGGATTACTGAATGCTTGTGTTATTTATGGCATTGTTAACACTTTAGAAAGCCTTCATTCAGAGCTGGGAAGAACCTTTAACCTGATATCCCAGACATCAAAGTGGGCCACTAACTGGCCAGATGAAGCTATGCTAGGCTGCTGTATTCTGAAGAGCTAAAGTAGCAGCTTCTGAGAGGGATGCTAACCTGGATGTGTTCATCTCCTACTTTAATATCGGCAGCCCAACTTGGAGCTCTGACAGCCTCAAGCTTTTTGTTCCTGTTTCTGCTTCAGTCAGCAGGGAACTCCAACCTGCAATAGAATCTTCAACAACAATGGAATAGAAAAGTGAGGAAGAAAAACTAGAATAAACTTACAAAGCTGAGAAATGTTCATGAAGAAGAAATGCACACGTTATGATTGAGGCCAGAAACTAAAACTCCACACCAAATGTACGTTGACTTGTAGGATAATGAACTTGAATGTGTTGAAACAGCAGATAAATGAATCCACTACCACACAACAAGATGATGACCCACTACCACAAGATGGCGTCGCAGATCCAGACGCTCTGTGCAGGAAACACCAAGCAAAACATTACTAAAACGCTCCTGTGGTTCCCTACAGGAAAAACTGTGGCTCTGATGAGAAGAAGGATCCCAGCGTCCTCTGAGGATCCATGGCCACACCATTGGGTAGAAGGACGATGGGGTCGGCACCAGGAGGAACCCTGGTGTCTCCGATGCAGGGAAGATGGAGCACTGAAGAGGCCACATTGTTGCGTCCTAAAGAGGACATTTGGTGGAGCCTGAGACAGCAAACATCACGCCCCCTTCATCAGAAAAACCACAGCACCAGAAGAAAGAATCCTGGCAGTGACGACAGGGAGTATCAGGGTGACCTCCTCACCTCTACCTTTGAACCTTCAAATGAACTTTAAAAAGCTTTAGAGTGGAGAAGGATTTTTTTAAACATTTTATTGTTTTTTCGTTTCATTTTCATTTGTGCAATTGTCTGATTTATTAGAAATAAACACTGTCTGCTGGGTTTACATTGACTGTGATTCTCTTTTTGCATGCAAGTTGAAAGTTCTGCCAGTAAAAACACAAGTATTTGAAGACCAAAGGAAGAACCCCAAAAGTCAGGACCCTGAGATCAAAGTGAGCGCTCTGATCTCTGAGGTCTGGGATATTTCACATCCCATGGCCCTTCAAATAAGAGCCCTGTGTCACTGTCTCAAAGTTTTCAACCGTATTTGTTTGTTAAATTAAAACCAGACGACCACTGTGGTCCTTTTTACACGGTAAGTAAAGCACAGATGCCCTGGTGGACCTGTTGGCACCCTGGACTTTGAAACCAGTGACCTGAGTCCAAGTCTCCGTTCCAGCAGGTTTCCTGCAGCCTTCAGCAGAGCTGCCATGTTTCTCTGTAGAGAACTAAGTGATGCTCTCAGCAGGTTGAGGGCACCACCAACAAGTGAGGTATGAACCTCTGACTTCCTTCTTGTCAAACAGGAAACTCCTAATAAGTCATTTGAGTAAAGTACCTCATATTCCTGACATCCAAGTAGTAGTGAAGTGGAGGAAGAAGGTAGGAGATCTCCAACAGGATCCTTCTTCCCTCTGTCCTCCTTGATCTCATGGATCATCACAGTCAAGGGGAGACCCAAGCTCCCAGATGGATCTGACACTCAGGAACTGCTGAGTTTTCCAGTGGACTTTGTTCCATCCATGGTTCAGGAACAGGACTCCTCCTGGTTAACCTGGTATCTTTCCACCCCAACTGTGGGTTTTTGGAGAATTTTTCATGTCATGTCAAGAAATCAGGCTGGTGGGTTTTTCAATGAGAGAAATTCTGGTAACTTAATTAAGTGGCATGTTTGTTGAAGCAGTAAATAACTGATAAATTAAGGAAGGCCTGGCCAGTCTTTGCTCCCAGGTCATACGATGGAGTTAGAAAGTCCTGAATATATCTGGAGTTCCTTGATTTCCTTGTGGTTCATGTTCCTTTTGGCAATGTCGTCTGGAACAAGAGCAAGATGAACCTCTGAATCGCAACAGGTTGATTGCAGGTGATGTCAAGTGGTATTTAGAGGATCCTTCGCCTTGTGTTTGCTTCCATGGTGGAATGGTGAGCACTCTGGACTCTGGATCCAGTGATCCCAGTTCAAGTCTTGGTGGGACCTTCCTGTGTGGAACATGTCCCATGTAACAAACTGATCAAAAGATGTTATGTGGTTCTAATGTTCTGGTTCATTTCTTGTCCTTAAGAAAAATGAAATTCATTTCTTACTGCCATGAATTCAGATTTCATTTCATTCTGTTTAATGTTAACAATTAAAAAATCCTACTTTGTCAGTGAATGAATTCATTTAATATTGCAGTCTGCAGCTTTCAATATCTGTCAGGATGGCTGAGCGGTCTAAGGCGCTGCGTTCAGGTCGCAATCTCTCCTGGAGGCGTGGGTTCAAATCCCACTTCTGACAAAGGACATTTTCTCCACATTCCTATGCATCCACAGTGGTAAATTCCAAACCCAGTTGAAGCTGCTCTCCACTGAGGGGAGTGAGTGGTTGAACTGGCAGCAGAAGAGGCAAAGGAGCTTCCCTGTGACGTTCAAACATCGCCTGGTTTCCTCCAACATGGAGCAGCCACCAAAATCTAACTACAAATGTTGGTTCAAAGTCTGCTGAAGGAATGTGTTTTCTTTCAATTCACATTTTGTCCATTAACTTCATAATCATATCTTCAGAGTTGCCATCTCATCACATGACTAAAGTTTGGGTTCTGTATTGGGGGTAAAATATCCTTCCATGCCCCTCACTAGTTTGCACACAGAAAAGCATATTTTACTGGTTTAAAATCTCATCATGGGATTGATTTACAATATAAATATGGACAGAGCCATTGGAATCAGATGTCAGGACATTTGAAGGAATGTCAATCTCCTGTTGAAATGTTGCAGTGTGCAGCTGAGGCTCTCTGGCCCAATGGCAGAACCTGGACCCTCCTGGAGGAGAACCACAGGTGAGGGCCTTCTTGGCTCCAGATTGATGGAAATCAAGTGTCTGAGGCTGTTAGCAGCCATTAAGTTGATCTGGTTGGCACTGGTATTTGTTCTTGCTGCAGCTCAGGAGTGATTCAGGAGAAGAGTTTCAGAACAGCCAAGGTTGGGGACTGGAATTTTAAAATTTCACCTGGAACCAGACAACCTTGGGGGGTAAAACCTCCAATCCTAGCCACTCAGATGCAGCAGCAGAGGAAGCTGTCATCCACCCTGACAGTCAGAGCATCAAGTCAAGAAAACATCACCATCTTGGAGTTCCAAACCTCCACTTGTCAGATTCAGCTACTTCTGATTGTGGGACTTTAAACTTGAACACAATGGAATTTGGACAAGGAGTTTTCCTTCCAGTCCAAACATCATCGTCCAGCCTCCAACCAGAGGTCCATCAGTGATCATGGAGCCACAGGTGGAGTCTGGATTCTTTTCTGGAATGAGACGGCAGTGACAGTCCTGCCAAGTGACATCACTGACATCACTGGATGACTCGGGTCATGTGACTGGAGGACACCCAGATAGCAAAGGTCCACTCTTGTGTGTCCTCACTGCTCCACAGGTCTGTCAAATGTTCTGTAAAAAGTTGGACCCAGCAGAGCTGCTAGATTAGGAGTTGATGGAGTCGTTGCAGATACCAGGGTCCAAAGTCCAGCTTGAACCTGGTTTGTGCAGTTCTTTGTCAAGCTAGCAGCCATTCTTTTCACTGCCAAGCTAAAGTGACTTCTGTCAACAAAGGTCAACATACAAAAGGATATTTCTACTGGCAGTCCAAGATTTTTATCAAATCCTTTTTCAGAGCTGGAACCTTCCTCTGTGTCAGCTTTCTGTTCCCATCTCTATGTTAACGGTCAGTTCTGACCCACGTCTTCAATCAGCTGGAAAATAAACTAAAACAATTTTCTATCCTCCAAGTTGTTTCCATCTCTTGGTTTCCTTGTCAGGCTTCCTTATCCATGGAAATATTGGTTTGAATATTTAGTTGTGGGCCTCTGGACCTTTTTTTAGTCACTAAACCCTCGATTTATTTGTTTTCAGCAACAGAACTTTAATACAAAGACAAAATGAAAAGCAGAACAAGCCAGAACCCAAAATATGGGTCAACAACTCTGGAGGTCAACAAACAACAACCAGTCAAGCAAATCAAACCAACAGAAACCAGCTACTGGTTCAAAACCAGTAAGAAACAAACACTGAGGAAAAGTCTGTGTGTGTTTGTGTTTGTGTGTGTGTGTGTGTGTGTGTGAGTGTGTGTGTGTGTGTGTGTGTGTTCAGATGCTTGTGTGACACCTGTGTGTGTTCTCTGCAGAGATGTTCCCTGCAGCTGAAGCACAATCCGTTTGTCCTGCTGTCCTGACTGCTTGGGCAGTCCTGACCCTCTTTCTTCTGGAACCAGGTCCTGAGTGGGGTTGTGGCTGTGGCTGTTCTGGTTGGTGTTGAGGCAGGGCTGCTGAGGAGGACGCTGGTGTGGATGCTCTCCGTGTTGCTGATGGCATGGATGGAGTGCTGCTGAGCTCTGCAGCTGTCTGAGCAAGGCTGCAGCGTCTGGGTCTCGGGGCGTCCGTTCCCTTCCCTCAATGTGTGGCTTGACCAGGGAACTTCCCAGCTCCTCCAGAAACATTCCCCTCTTGCTCTTCTTGGTTGAGCTCCACTCCTGGTGGATGTGGGTCCACAACACCAATGTTTCTATGCAGACACATCAAGGATGCTGCAAAACACAAGAATCCACCCCAAGACTTTCTCTTCAACTGTGTTGAGGTCTTCATGGCTGTGATGATGCAGGTTCTCTGTCTTATTTTCTTCTTAAAAAA
Source organism: Aulostomus chinensis (assembly GCF_037954235.1). Lineage (NCBI taxonomy): Eukaryota > Metazoa > Chordata > Actinopteri > Syngnathiformes > Aulostomidae > Aulostomus > Aulostomus chinensis. Next base: position 56,713,022 of record NC_141320.1, on the reverse strand, counting down.
GTCAGTAGTTTCATGTTAAATAATTAATGTTATATTAAAAAAGTCATCTTTTATTAATTACTGTTTTCTCTTTTGGTGTTCCAGTGTTAATTTGATGATCTAAACCTGATATTTAGAAAATCAGACAGCACAAAAACAGAAAATGCCACCATATCATTGAAATTTTCTGTCATACATCTGAATGTTTAGACTCTTTTTGTAGAAGCCCCTCCCATCTGTAGGGCTGGTGGTGCAATGGACAACGCGTCTGACTTCGGATCAGAAGATTCTAGGTTCAACTCCTGGCTCGGCTGAAAGTGAATGTGGAGCAACTTGTCCTGCCAAAGTTGTCCCCTCTTCCATCCTGAATAACACCTGTCCTGACTGGCAATCAAAGTAGGCTGAATGCTGTCAACAATGTTCCCTGAAGCCCCCCCCCCCCTCACTCACCAGTCAGTATGATACAAAGTATGATCAGAGATCCCATTGCAAAATAAGAGTGGGCCTGTGGACCCACACTCATACGTTTAAACACCCATCTAAATAAATACTGCTTCCATGCACCATTAAAGTCCACAATGCATATTCATACACAAATATCCACATATTTACAGTACAGAGAACAAACAAGAACAAGTAGAGAGTGAATCCTGGAGAGAAAAGGGGAGGTGCATCAGAAACGAGAGCAGATGTTTGAAAATGCTTGATGATTTGAAGATGAGAAAGGAAGTGAGAGACCCAAGTGAGGAGGAAAGGTTGTTCCAATCTGATGGAGCTTTAAATACAACCGGTCAAAGCAGAAGGCCGTCCCCACTGATCCTGGATCTGCTCGACCTTCCTGCCTGTTAAAAGGAAGGTTTTCATCACCACTGTTGCAGGATGTGCTTGCTGGTGGAGAATTGTTGGGTGTAGATTCATTGAAGCAGTTTGGTGCTGGACCTGCTCTACTAGTAAAGAGTCATGAGAGAACTTTGTTGTGATTTGGTTCAAACAAATAAATTGACTTGACTTGATTTGGTGCCTCAGGAGGAGAAAATTTGGGCACAAAAGTTGGACAAGAGTGTTTGTGGAGGGTGATTTTTTGTTGTTGTTGCAGTGTTGTAAGTCACTGTACCTGCAGCTGAATGATTGAACTTTCTCCAAATCTCCTCAAGATGGTTTCCAAATGATCAAACTGACTTGACTCAAATATGAATGTGCGATGACCAGTTTCTTTGCTGATTCTAGGCAGATACAGAAAGAAATGATCTCTACACTCTAGGTTGGATTGTGAGCTGAAAGGAACTAAAAGTTGTTTCAAGTATGAAGGGAAATTCAAGTGGACACATTTGAAAATAAATCCTGACCAGTGGAGTTGTCTTTGGGACTCCTACATTCAATAATGATGGGTTCTATCCAAGCAGCTGAGCACAAACCTACAAAGACGATTATATCAGACATTGAGAGGACAAAGATTGATGTCTGAATGTGTAGGACCGGCTCAGAGGGGCAGCAAAACCTGGTAGCAGCAAACCAGCATTTATTAAAGTCAATCATCAACCATGTGAGGTGTGGAAGTCAGTGTCAGCAGTGGAGGAGAGTGTGTGATGTGATGTCAGTGTGTGCTGCATGTTGTTGGTGGAAAACAAGGACAAACAAAAGGACAACAACAGGACGCCGGCTGAGCGCAGAAGGGAGACAGACGTCTGGGAAGGTGGGGTTAAACAGGCCTAACTGGGAACACTGGCCTGGTGCTCCCAGTCAGCCTCATGACCAGGCTGCTCCAGACCTGCAAAGACACAAACACCCCCACCAACAGGACCCTCACACAGAACGCTGCATAGGACCCAGGCTGGGGCCGTCACCAGTGTCGCCATAGAAACCACCAGCGTAGTCCAGTATTGGGAACATGAACTGTGTTCTAATACTTTTCCAGACTTCTTGTGGAAAAAGTCAACAGAAGGACAAAAGTCATTTCAGCCAACCAGATACTTGCTGGGACACTGAGTTCATGTGGAGTTTCAATGACAGCTGAGAATCAGGCCAGAGGCCTGGATATTCCAAGTCTTCAACTTTTGCTTTGTTGTTCCATCAAGAAAGCCAATGAGCCAGTGAGCTGACAACCAAGAATCAGGTCAGATGGAAAACAACAGACAATAGGAGGTTCTTCTGCTTTCTTGATGGGAAGACAAACATATTTTCAGCGCTGGATCATTAAAGTCTGTTTCATTTCTGATGTCGTGTTCCAAAATAATTGCTCGCCTCAGAGGATTCTAAAAAGTCAGACTTTCTCAGTGATATTCTCTTCTCAGGCTTTCAAGTCTTTTAAATTTCCATTTTCCACAAGTGAATAGAAAGTTGTTTCTCCTTTGAATCCAGGATTTAAATCTAGGGTTCATTTCATGAGGCTTGAACCCAGGATGAGCAGCACATCATTCAAGGACTTGTAGTGATATTCTCCTGTTAACATTCTGTTGGGGTGAGGCCTCACACGGAGTGCCACAATGTTGGGGCTCCTAAAGGGGGAGAGGACTGGCGATATCTGACATTAAAGTATAAAGAAGAGAATCAATTATTAAATATGATTATTACAATATAAGCTATTAACGGGGCACCACCCTGGAATCAGGGAACAGCCGATCCTCTGTTATGGACCTCAAAGGTGAACAGGGTGAGCAAATTGTCAAATTTGCTTGGCCAAATTCAACAGCTATTGAATCAATTCAAATGAAACAATTGATTATTTAATTCAAATCAATGACTGTCAGGTCTATTCAGTCTCAGTCAAATAGAAGGTGTGATTCCGAGCACTGACCCAATCAAAGCAGCAATCAAAGTTCAATCCACACACAATAAAACCAGGAGTCGAATTGTTGCAAAATATCACACATTTATTATCACAATATTAATTTACAATGAACACAGCAATAATCAGCAGGTA
>NC_141320.1:56552623-56705123 GCF_037954235.1 Aulostomus chinensis | reverse complement strand
ATGGCTCGACTTCATGGAAAGACTTTCTCTATCAGTTTGAGAGCTGTGCTGAGGCTAACTACTGGTCGGAGAAACCCATGGCAGTGCAGCTTAGATTTAGCCTGACAGGTGCAGCCGGTGCCATTGTCCACAAGAACCCCAGATCTGCTCGTTTTAGCTACCAGAGGATGGTGGATGAGATTGAGTCTGCCTACGGTCCCTGTTCAGAGCATGCAGCAGCAATCGGCATCAAACTGAGACAGAGAGTGAGAGGACCAGGTGAGACTCTGCACAGTTTAAGAGACCATATCTATGAGAAGGTGTCCATTGTGTATGCTGACAGAACTGAGCTGGAGCAGGAGGCTGTTAGCGCTGAGATTTTTATCGGTGCTTTGGCCGATGCGGAGGTTGTCCAGCGGCTGCTGGAGGAGCATCCCCGTACACTGGCTAAAGCTTATGAAATAGCCCACCGCTACGAGACGACCAGGCGGGCAGCAAGGACTGTTCCACAGCTAATGCAGCAAGGTCAGCATGGTGGCGGGGAGAGGCGTGCCAGGGCAGCCATGGTACGTGGAAACCCTTTCACTGCTGTGGTTGAGGATCCAGCGGGGGTAGCAATCGACCCTTCCACTCAACCTGAGAGGGTGCCAACATCTCAGTGACCCTGGCAACCCAGAAAAAAGAGAGACATGGGTGCAGACTGGAAGGAGGTCATCTGCCATAACTGCAGTGGTGTAGGGCATCTGCAGAAAACCTGCCCTTCACCCCGCCGCCCCAAGCCATCTGCCCATGACCCCCTTCGCACTGCCCCAGTTCCTGGTGCAAGCACCGTAAACGCATGTCACCCAAGTCATGAAGAAGACATGCTAATTCATGTCCTGATACATGAACTACGAATGTGTGCTCGCTGGACTCTGGCGCAAGGCGGAACGTGCTTTCCCTCCATCATTTCAACTCCATCCCTGCTGAGTTCAGGCCCCCCCCCCCTTAACTGTGCTCAGCGAGTTAACTTTGCCGGTGCATATTGGAAATAATGTGACTGATGTGAACTTTGTCATGGCTAACACTGCTGAGAGCATGAAGGTCATCCTCGGGTCACCCTTTCTACGCCAAGCAGGTTCCCATTTGGACTATGGCGGCAGGGAGGCCACCCTCTTTGGTAAAAAGTTCCCCTCCTGAACCCCAACCATCATACCCAGGCACCCATAGTCAGAGTCGCCCGGACTGCAGTTTTGGAGTCAGGATGTGAGTACGTTGTGCCGGGTACCGCCTGTTTCCGCCATGCTGTGAATGGGAACATGATGTTAAGCCCCACAAAGACTTTCATTGAAAAGCACCAAGTCCTGGTGGCCCGCGTTGTGGTGCAGGCATGGCAGTGCACCAATATTCCCATCAGGGTTTTCAACCCTGGCACCGCTCCTGTAACACTGAAACGGGGATCGGTGGCTGGCGTCCTCCAACCTGCCACAGTACTAGAGGAGACGGAGTTTCAGCCAGCAGGAGCTCCAGCAGCACCCAAGTCTACTAACCATTTCTCTAGTTCTGTTCCCCACCACCTGCAGGTGCTGTATGCAGACAGCTGTGTAACCTGACGGAGGATGGCCGCTGTCGGCTGGCTCACCTGCTACGGACCTATGGTGATGTCTTCTCCACGGGGCCCACTGACCTTGGTCGCACTCGCCTGGTGCAGCAGGATATCCTGACCACACCGGGGCCCCCTGTGAAACAACCACCACGCCGGATGTCCCAAGAGAAGCAGGTAGGGGCTGATCAGCAGGTACAACAGAGCTTGGAGACTGATGTGGCTCGGTCCAGCAGCAGCAGCTAGGCCGCACCAATTGTAATGGTAAAGAAAAAGGACGATAGCCTACGGCTCTGTGTAGATTATAGGCTTCTGAATGAACGGACTATTAAAGATGCATATCCCTTGCCACGTATCCAGGACACGTTGGACACCCTGTCCACTGCCAAGTTCTTTAGTACATTGGATTTAACATCAGGGTACTGGCAGGTGGAAATGACACCCAGGGCCTGCAAAGCTGCAGCTTTTTGCACCCGAAAGGGGTTGTTTGAGTGGAATGTGATGCCATTCGGACTTTGTAATGCCCCGGCCACATTCCAAAGACTTGTGGACCGTGCATTGCAGTGGGAGACATGCTTGGTGTATCTCGACGACATCATAGTCCTGGTGTTCACCAGGCTGCGTGAGGCTGACCTTAAGCTGAAACCATCCAATGAGCATTGAGGCTCTGCTGAATTTCATCCTGAAGGACTGCCTCAGCACTGTTGAGAGGGAAGGGTTCAGGGAACTGGTTCAGGTCCTTGAGCCTCATTTGTTTGCCAACCAGAAAGGTTTGTGTGGAAATGATCTAAAGCAGTAGTTGATATCTCCAGTTTATTTCATCTTGAATTTCAATGTATTGATTTACTCTGGGTGTCATTTTCAGACCATCAAACAAACGGTGGCCAAAAAGTACCAGGAGGAACGGGAAGGAGTGAAAAAGGAAGTCCAGCTGCCATGTGGACATCTGTGGACATGGAGGCTCCCTTGGCTCTGACCTGTCACTGCATTCGTGAGAATGAATGTGTTGGGAGTGCAAGACTTTCCACAAAGTCACCCTGCTGACAGTTTGGCCCCAGTCCAAAGAGGCCTGATTGAGGACTGGGCCATCACCAACAAAGTCAAGTGTCTTGTGAGCGACGCAGCACCAAACATGACAGCATCCACTAGACAGCTCCAAATTCACCACTCAGTCTGCACTGCACATCGTCTGAATCTAGGAGTCAGAAAATCCTGTGATCAGATCCCCACTTCCATCATCAGACACAAAGCCAGGAACACTGTCACATCCTTCAGATCAGCACTACAGCCAAGGAGAAGCTGGCTCAGGTGCAGCAACAGATGGGAGGGCCAACCCTGAAACTCATCAGTGAGGTGCCAACACGCTGGAACAGCACACACAGCTGTCAGGGCTGCATGATGAGAGGGAACCAGTGTGGGAACCTCTGGCCTCTCTAAGACAGATTTGACTCCACTGACAGCTGAGGAGTTCACCACCATAGGAGAAGCACTTCTAGTAAACAGAGGTCATTCTAGTAGCCTGGTCCCTCTGTGGTTGAGCTATAATTGTGGGAAATATGGTCATTATTCAATGGTGACATCTCTCTGCTGAATAATGTAGAACTGAACGGATCCACTGGACCTTCTTTTTGCAAACAGCAGCATGCAGCAGCTGTCCTGAGTGGAAAACTGCACATTTCTGTTGGTGAGAGTTAATCAAGTGATGGACTTTGTCTCTCAACAGAAGCTGTGTGGAAAAACCCTGCAGCTACGAGCGCTTCAGATTCTGAGAGTGATTCTTACGCCATTGGCTGGTTTAACCTGGCGTCTGACCGTGGAGGTGGCCGAGAGGAGCGTGACATGGCTGCACAGGTAAATCAACTAAAGCAGCGTTAGTCTTTGGCAGCAGGCCAGGCCGACAAATGCTAATGTCTCTGACTGACTGACTGATGAAGTTGGACCATTGGTCAGACACAATGATGCATGACCCCAAATAGTGGCCTGGGTCTTGATGAAGCTCACGTTAGTTTTAGCTTCATTTTGAGTTCATGAGCAACTCTGACTACATCACTGTAGCATCATTTTGATGTCATGAGAAACTCTTACTACATCACTGTAGCATTATTTTGAGGTTATTAGCAACTCTCCCTACATCACTGTCATCATCATTTTGAGTTCATCAGCAATTCTTACTTCATAAATGTAGCATTATTTTGAAGTTTTTAGCAGCTCTTTCTACATTGCTGTCAGCATCATTTTGAGATGATAAATTCTTACTCCATCACTGTCAGCATCATTTTTAGTTTATGAGCAACTCTTACTACATCACTGTAGCGTTATTTTTAGGTTATTAGCAACTCTTAAAACATCACTGTAGCATCATTTTGAGGTTATTAGTAACTCTTAATACATCACTGTAGCATTATATTTAGGATATTATCAAGTCTTACTACATTACTGTTATACCATTTTGAGGTGATGAGAAACTCTTACTACATTACTGACAGCATCATTTTGAGGTTAGTAGCAACTCTGATGACATCACTGTAAGCATCATTTTCAGGTTATTAGCAACTGTGACGACATGACTGTTAGCATCATTTTGAGTTCTTGCGCAAGTCTTCCTACATTAATGTAGCATTATTTTTAGGTTATTGGCAGTATTTACTGCATTACTGTCAGAATCATTTTGGGGTAATTAGCAACTCTTACCACATCACTGTAGCATCATTTTGAGGTCAGTAGCAACTCTGAACACAGTACTGTCATTATCATTTTGAGGTTTTTAGCAATTCTTACTCCATCACTGTAGCATCATTTTGAGGTTATTAGCAACTCTTACTACATCACTTTAAGCATCATTTTGAATTCATTTGCAACTCTTACGACATCACTGTCAGCATTATTTTGAGGTTTTTAGCAACTCTCACCAAATCATTGGAGCATAATTTTTAGGATAGCAGCAACTCTCATGACATCACATTAGCATCATTTTGAGGTTTTTAGCAACTCTCACCACATCACTGTAGCATCATTTTGAGGTTTTAAGCAACTCTCACTGCATTACTTTACCATCATTTTTAGTTTCATTGCACCTGTTACTACATTACTGTCAGCATCATTTTGAGGTTCGTAGCAACTCTCACGACATTATTGTAGCATCATTTTGAGGACAGTAGCAACTCTCACTACGTGACTGTAGCATCATTTTGAGGTTAGTCGCAACTCTCACTACATCACTGTAGCTTCATTTTGAGCTTCGGAGCAACTCTCACTACGTGACTGTAGCATCATTTTGAGGACAGTAGCAACTCTCACTACATTACTGACAGCATCATTTTGAGATTTTTTGCAACTCTCACAACATCACTGTAGCATCATTTTGAGATTTGTCGCAAATCTCACTACATTCCTTCAGCATTATTTTGAGGATAGTAGCAACTCTCACTACATCACTCTAGCATCATTTCCTTGGTTAGTATTAACTGTCACTACATCACTGTCGGCATCATTTTGAGATTTTTAGAAACTCACGACATCACTGGAACATCATTTTGAGGTTAGTAGCAACTTTGACTTAATCACTGTAGCATCATTTTGAGGTTTTTAGCAACTCGGACTACACCTCTGGAGCATCATTTCTTAGGTTAGTAACAACTCTCATTACCTCACTGTCGGCATCATTTTGAGATAAGTAGCAACTCTCACTACATCACTGTAGCATCATTTCCGAGGTTAGTAGCAACTCTCACTACATCACTTTCAGCATCGTTTCGAGGTTTTTAGCAAGTCTCACCACATCACTATACCATCATTTCTTAGGTTAGTAGCAACTTTCACCACATCAGTGGAACATCATTTTGAGGTGAGTAGCATCTCTGACTACATCTCTGTAGCATCATTTTGAGTTCAGTAGCGACTCTTTCTACATTACGGTAGCATCATTTTGAGGTTTTTAGCAACTCTCACCACATCACTGGAGCATCATTTCTTAGGTTCGTAGCAATTCTTATTACATCACTGTAGCATCATTTAGAGGTTCGTAGCAACTCTCACTACATTACTGTAGCATTATTTTGAGGATAGTAGCAACTCTCACTACATCACTGTAGCATTGTTTTGAGGATAGTAGCAACTCTCACCACATCACTGTAGCATTGTTTTGAGGTTCGTAGAAATTCTCACTACATTACTGTCAGCATCATTTTGAGGTTAGTAGCAACTCTCACCACATCACTGGAGCATTATTTTAAGGTTAGCAACAACTCTCACTACATCACTTTAGCATCATTTTGAGGTTAGTAGAAACTCTGACTACATCACTGTAGCATCAGTTTGAGGTTTTTAGCAAGTCTCACCACATCACTGGAGCATCTTTTCTTAGGTTCGTAGCAATTCTTATTACATCACTTTCAGCATCATTTTGAGTTTAGTAGAAACTCACTACATCACTGTAGCATCATTTTGAGGTTATTAGCAAGTCTCACCACATCACTGGAGCATCTTTTTGAGGTCAGTAGCAACTCTGAACACAGTACTGTCATTATCATTTTGAGGTTTTTAGCAATTCTTACTCCATCACTGTAGCATCATTTTGAGGTTATTAGCAACTCTTACTACATCACTTTAAGCATCATTTTGAATTCATTTGCAACTCTTACGACATCACTGTCAGCATTATTTTGAGGTTTTTAGCAACTCTCACCAAATCATTGGAGCATAATTTTTAGGATAGCAGCAACTCTCATGACATCACATTAGCATCATTTTGAGGTTTTTAGCAACTCTCACCACATCACTGTAGCATCATTTTGAGGTTTTAAGCAACTCTCACTGCATTACTTTACCATCATTTTTAGTTTCATTGCACCTGTTACTACATTACTGTCAGCATCATTTTGAGGTTCGTAGCAACTCTCACGACATTATTGTAGCATCATTTTGAGGACAGTAGCAACTCTCACTACGTGACTGTAGCATCATTTTGAGGTTAGTCGCAACTCTCACTACATCACTGTAGCTTCATTTTGAGCTTCGGAGCAACTCTCACTACGTGACTGTAGCATCATTTTGAGGACAGTAGCAACTCTCACTACATTACTGACAGCATCATTTTGAGATTTTTTGCAACTCTCACAACATCACTGTAGCATCATTTTGAGATTTGTCGCAAATCTCACTACATTCCTTCAGCATTATTTTGAGGATAGTAGCAACTCTCACTACATCACTCTAGCATCATTTCCTTGGTTAGTATTAACTGTCACTACATCACTGTCGGCATCATTTTGAGATTTTTAGAAACTCACGACATCACTGGAACATCATTTTGAGGTTAGTAGCAACTTTGACTTAATCACTGTAGCATCATTTTGAGGTTTTTAGCAACTCGGACTACACCTCTGGAGCATCATTTCTTAGGTTAGTAACAACTCTCATTACCTCACTGTCGGCATCATTTTGAGATAAGTAGCAACTCTCACTACATCACTGTAGCATCATTTCCGAGGTTAGTAGCAACTCTCACTACATCACTTTCAGCATCGTTTCGAGGTTTTTAGCAAGTCTCACCACATCACTATACCATCATTTCTTAGGTTAGTAGCAACTTTCACCACATCAGTGGAACATCATTTTGAGGTGAGTAGCATCTCTGACTACATCTCTGTAGCATCATTTTGAGTTCAGTAGCGACTCTTTCTACATTACGGTAGCATCATTTTGAGGTTTTTAGCAACTCTCACCACATCACTGGAGCATCATTTCTTAGGTTCGTAGCAATTCTTATTACATCACTGTAGCATCATTTAGAGGTTCGTAGCAACTCTCACTACATTACTGTAGCATTATTTTGAGGATAGTAGCAACTCTCACTACATCACTGTAGCATTGTTTTGAGGATAGTAGCAACTCTCACCACATCACTGTAGCATTGTTTTGAGGTTCGTAGAAATTCTCACTACATTACTGTCAGCATCATTTTGAGGTTAGTAGCAACTCTCACCACATCACTGGAGCATTATTTTAAGGTTAGCAACAACTCTCACTACATCACTTTAGCATCATTTTGAGGTTAGTAGAAACTCTGACTACATCACTGTAGCATCAGTTTGAGGTTTTTAGCAAGTCTCACCACATCACTGGAGCATCTTTTCTTAGGTTCGTAGCAATTCTTATTACATCACTTTCAGCATCATTTTGAGTTTAGTAGAAACTCACTACATCACTGTAGCATCATTTTGAGGTTATTAGCAAGTCTCACCACATCACTGGAGCATCTTTTCTTAGGTTCGTAGCAATTCTTATTACATCACTTTAGCATCATTTTGAGAGTATTAGCAACTCTCACCAAATTACTGAAACATCATTTTTAGGATCGTTGCAACTCTTACCAAGTTCTTTTCAGCAACACTTTGAGGTTAGTAGCAACTCTCACTACATTACTGACAGCATCATTTTGAGGGTCATAGCAACTCTCACCACATCACTGTAGCATCATTTTGAGGGTCATAGCAACTCTCACCACATCACTGTAGCATCATTTAGAGGTTCGTAGCAACTCTCACTACATTACTGTAGCATTATTTTGAGGATATTAGCAACTCTCACTACATCACTGTAGCATTGTTTTGAGGATAGTAGCAACTCTCACCACATCCCTGTAGCATTGTTTTGAGGTTCGTAGAAATTCTCACTGCATTACTGTCAGCATCATTTTGAGGTTAGTAGCAACTCTCACCACATCACTGGAGCATTATTTTAAGGTTAGCAACAACTCTCACTACATCACTTTAGCATCATTTTGAGGTTAGTAGCAACTCTCACTACATTACTGACAGCATCATTTTGAGGGTCATAGCAACTCTCACCACATCACTGTAGCATCATTTCTTAGGTTAGTAGCAATTCTTATTACATCACTGTAGCATCATTTTGAGGATAGTAGAAACTCTCACTACATCACTGTAGCATCATTTTGAGTTTCGTAGCAACTCTCACTACATCACTGTAGCATCGTTTTGAGGTTTGTCGCAACTCTAACCACATCACTGTAGCATCATTTCTTAGGTTTGTCGCAACTCTCACTACATCACTGTAACATCATTCTGAGGATAGTTGCAACTCTCACTACATCACTGTAGCATCATTTTGAGGTTTTTAGCAATTCTAACCACATCACTGTAGCATCATCTTGAGGTTTTTAGCAACTCTCACCACATCACTGTAGCATCATTTTGGGATGAGTAGCAAGTCTCACTCCATCACTGTAGCATCATTTTGAGGTTTAAAGCCACTCTCACTACATTACTGTCAGCATCCTTTTGAGGTTTTAAGCAACTCTCACTACATCACTGCAGCATCATTTTTGGGATAGGAGCAACTCTCACTACATCACTGCAGCATCGATTTGAGGTTTTTAGCAACTCTCACCACATCACTGTAGCGTCTTTTCTTAGGTCAGTAGCAACTCTCATTACATCACTTTCAGCACCATTTTGAGCTTTTTAGCAACTCTCACCACATCACTGTAGCATCTTTTCTTAGGTTAGTAGCAACTCTAACCACATCACTGTAGTATTATTTATTAGGTTAGTAGCAACTCTCACTACATCACTGTCAGCATCTTTTTGACATTTATTAGAAACTCTCACTACATCACTGTAGCATCATTTTGAGGTTAGTAGCAACTCTCACTACATCACTGTAGCATCATTTTTAGGTTCGTAGCAACTCACATTACATCACTTTAGCATTATTTTGAGGATAGTAGCAACTCTCACTACATCACTGTAACATCATTTTGAGGATAGGAGCAACTCTCAATACATAACTGTAGCATCGTTTTCAGGTTTTTAGCGACTCTAACCACATCACTGTAGCATCATTTTGAGGTTTTTAGCAACTCTCACCACATCACTGGAGCATCATTTTGAGATGAGTAGCAACTCTCACTCCATCACTGTAGCATCATTTTGAGGTTTAAAGCCACGCTCACTACATTACTTTCAGCATCCTTTTGAGGTTTTAAGCAACTCTCACTACATTACTTTAGCATCATTTTGAGATAAGTAGCAACTCTCATTACATCACTTTAGCATCATTTTGACATTAGCATTAACTTTCATGACATCACTTTAGCATCATTTTGAAATTAGTAGCAACTCTCATTACATCACTTTAGCATCATTTTGAAATTGGCATTAACTTTCATGACATCACTTTAGCATCATTTTGAGATTAGAAGCAACTCTCACTACATTACTGTCAGCATCATTTATAGGTTTGTAGCAACTCTCATGACATGACTTTTGCATCAGTTTGAGGTTTTAAGCAACCCTCACTACATCATTTTGCATCATTTTTAGGTTCGTAGCAACTCTCACTACATTACTGTAGCATCATTTTTAGGTTCGTAGCAACTCTCAATGCATTACTGTCAGCATCATTGTGAGGTTCGTAGCAACTCTCACTACATTACTGTAGCATCATTTATAGATTAGTAGCAACTCTCACTACATTTCTGTAGCATCATTTCTTAGGTTAGCAGCAACTCTCACTACATTTCTGTAGCATCATTTCTTAGGTTAGTCGCAATTCTTATTACATCACTGTAGCATCATTTTGAGGTTCGTAGCAACTCTCACTGCATTACTGTAGCATCATTTTGAGGTTTTTAGCAACTCTCACCACATCATTGTAGCATCATTTTGAGGTTTTTGGAAACTCACTACATTATTTTAGCATCATTTATAGATTAGTAGCAACTCTCACTACATTTCTGTAGCATCATTTCTTAGGTTAGTAGCAATTCTTATTACATCACTGTAGCATCATTTTGAGGTTCGTAGCAACTCTCACTGCATTACGGTGGCATTATTTTGAGGATAGGAGCAAGTCCCACTACATCACTGTAGCATCATTTTGAGGTTTTTAGCAACTCTCACCACATCATTGTAGCATCATTTTGAGGTTTTTGGAAACTCTCATTACATTATTTTAGCATCATTTTTTATTCGTAGCAACTCTCACTACATTACTGTCAGCATCCTTTTGACATTAGTAGAAACTCTCACTACATCACTGTAGCATCATTTTGAGTTTCGTAGCAACTCAAACTACATCAATATCAGCATCGTTTTGAGGTAAGCAGAAACTCTCACCACATCACTGGAGCATAATTTCTTAGGTTAGTAGCAATTCTTATTACATCACTTTAGCATTATTTTGAGGTGAGTAGCAACTCTCACTACATTGCTTACCATCACTTTTAGGTTTGTAGCAACTCTAACCACATCACTGTAGCATCATTTCTTAGGTTAGTCGCAACTCTCACTACATCACTGTAGCATCATTTTGAGGATAGGAGCAACTGTCACTGCATCACTAGCTTTATTCTGTGGATAGTTGCAACTCTCACTACATCACTGTAGCATCATTTTGAGGTTTTTTGCAATTCTAACCACGTCACTGTAGCATCATTTTGAGGTTTTTAGCAACTCTCACCACATCACTGTAGCATCATTTTGGGATGAGTAGCAAGTCTCACTCCATCACTGCAGCATCATTTTGAGGTTTAAAGCCACTCTCACTACATTACAGTCAGCATCATTTTTAGGTTTTAAGCAACTCTCACTACATCACTGTAGCATCAGTTTGAGGATAGGAGCAACTCTCACTACATCACTGTAGCATCATTTTGAGGTTCGTAGCAACTCTCACCACATCACTGTAGCGTCTTTTCTTAGGTCAGTAGCAATTCTCATTACATCACTTTCAGCACCATTTTGAGTTTTTTAGCAACTCTCACCACATCACTGTAGCATCATTTCTTAGGTTAGTAGCAACTCTCATTACATCACTTGAGCATCATTTTGAAATTAGAAGCAACTCTCATGACATCACTTTATCATCATTTTGAGATGAGTAGCAACTCTCATTACATCACTTGAGCATCATTTTTAAATTAGTAGCAACTTTCCTGACATCACTTTAGCATCATTTTGAGATTAGTAGCAACTCGCTCTACATTACTGTCACCATTATTTTGAGGTTCGTAGCAACTCTCACGACATCACTTTTTCATCACTTTGAGATTCGTAGCAACTCTTACTCCATCACTGTTGCATCATTTTTAGGTTCGAGGCAACTCTCACTACATTTCTCTAGCATCATTTCTTAGGTTAGTCGCACTTCTTATTACATCACTGTTACATCATTTTGAGGTTCATAGCAACTCTCACTGCATTACTGTAGCATTATTTTGAGGACAGTAGCAACTCCCACTACATCACTGTAGCATCATTTTGAGGTTTTTATCAACTCTCACCACATCATTGTAGCATCATTTTGAGGTTTTTGGAAACACTCACTACTTTATTTTAGCATCATTTTTTTATTCGTAGCAACTCTCAGTACATTACTGTAGCATCATTTTGAGGTTCGTAGCAACTCTCACTATATTACTGTCAGCATCATTTTGACTTTTTTAGCAACTCTCACTACATTACTGTAGCATCATTTATAGATTAGTAGCAACTCTCACTACATTATTTTAGCATCATTTCTTACGTTCGTAGCAATTCTTATTCCATCACTGTCGCATCATTTTGAGGTTTGTAGCAACTCTCACTGCATTACTGTAGCATTATTTTGAGGATAGGAGCAACTCCCACTACATCGCTTCAGCATCGTTTTGAGGTTTTTAGCAACTCTCACCACATCATTGTAGCATCATTTTGAGGTTTTTGGAAACTCTCACTACATTATTTTAGCATCATTTTTTGATTCGTAGCAACTCTCACTGCATTACTGTAGCATCATTTTGAGGTTGGTAGTAACTCGCAATCCATTACTGTCAGCATCATTTTGAGGTTAGTAGCAACTCTCACCTCATCACTAGCATCAGTTTGAGATGAGTAGAAACTCACTACATTACTGTAGCATCAGTTTGAGGTTTTTAGCAACTCTCACCACATCACTGTAGCATCGTTTTGAGGTTTTAAGCAACTCTCACTTCATCACTGGAGCATCAGTTTTAGGTTTTAAGCAACGCTCACTTCATCATTTTATCATCATTTTTTGATTGGTAGCAACTCTCACTACATGACTATAGCATCATTTTTAGGTTAGTAGAGACTCTCACTACATCACTGTAGCATCATTTTGAGGTTCATAGCAACTCTCACCACATCACTGTAGCATCAGTTTGAGGTTTTAAGCAACTCTCACTACATTACAGTCAGCATCATTTTGAGGTTTTAAGCAACTCTCACTACATCACTGTAGCATCAGTTTGAGGTTTTAAGCCACTCTCACTACATCACTGGAGCATCAGTTTGAGGTTTTAAGCAACTCTCACTACATCACTGGAGCATCAGTTTGAGGTTTTAAGCAACTCTCACTACATTATTTTATCATCATTTTTTGATTGGTAGCAACTCTCACTACATGACTATAGCATCATTTTTAGATTAGTAGAGACTCTCATGACATCACTGTAGCATCATTTTGAGGTTTTTAGCAACTCTCACCACATCACTGTAGCATCAGTTTGAGCTACGTAGAAACTCACTACATTACTGTAGCATCAGTTTGAGGTTTTACAGCAACTCTCACTACATCACTGTAGCATCATTTCTTAGGTTTGTAGCAACTTTCACTACATTTCTGTAGCATCATTTTGAGGTTAGTTGCAACTGTCACCACATCACTTTCATGATCATTTTGAGGTTTTGAGCAACTCTCACCACATTACTGTAACATCATTTTGAGATTCGTAGAAACTCTCAATCCATCACTGTAGCATCATTTTGAGGTTTTAAGCAACTCTCACTACATCACTGTAGCATCATTTATAGATCAGTAGCAACTCTCCCTACATTTCTGTAGCATCATTTTGAGATGAGTAGCAACTCATTACATCACTGTCAGCATTATTTTGAGATTAGTAGCAACTCTCACCACATTGCTGAAGCATCAGTTTGAGGATAGGAGCAACTCTCACCACATCACTGTAGCATCTTTTCTTAGGTCAGTAGCAACTCTCATTGCATGACCGTCAGCACCATTTTGAACTTTTTAGCAACTCTCACCACATCACTGGAGCATCATTTCTTAGGTTCGTAGTAACTCTAACCACATCACTGTAGCATCAGTTTGAGGTTTTAAGGAACTCTCTTTACATTACTGCCGCATCATTTTTAGGTTCGTAGCAACTCTCACTACATTTCTGTAGCATAATTTTGAGGTTAGTAGAAACTCTCACTACATTACTGTCAGCATCATTTTTATATTAGTAGAAACTCTCACTACATTACTGTCAGCATCATTTTGACTTTTTTAGCAACTCTCACTACATTACTGTAGCATCATTTATAGATTAGTAGCGACTCTCACTACATTATTTTAGCATCATTTCTTACGTTCGTAGCAATTCTTATTCCATCACTGTAGCATCATTTTGAGGTTCGTAGCAACTCTCACTGCATTACTGTAGCATTATTTTGAGGATAGGAGCAACTCCCAGTACATCGCTTCAGCATCATTTTGAGGTTTTTAGCAACTCTCACCACATCATTGTAGCATCATTTTGAGGTTTTTGGAAACTCTCACTACATTATTTTAGCATCATTTTTTGATTCGTAGCAACTCTCACTGCATTACTGTAGCATCATTTTGAGGTTGGTCGTAACTCTCAATCCATTACTGTCAGCATCATTTTGAGGTTCGTAGCAACTCTCACCACATCACTAGCATCAGTTTGAGATAAGTAGAAACTCACTACATTACTGTAGCATCAGTTTGAGGTTTTTAGCAACTCTCACCACATCACTGTAGCATCGTTTTGAGGTTTTAAGCAACTCTCACTCCATCACTGGAGCATCAGTTTTCGGTTTTAAGCAACGCTCACTTCATCATTTTATCATCATTTTTTGATTGGTAGCAACTCTCACTACATGACTATAGCATCATTTTTAGGTTAGTGGAGACTCTCACTACATCACTGTAGCATCAGTTTTAGGTTTTTAGCAACTCTCACTACATTACTGTAGCATCATTTTGAGGTTCATAGCAACTCCCACTACATCACTGTAGCATCAGTTTGAGGTTTTTAGCAACTCTCACCACATCACTGTAGCATCATTTTGAGGTTTTTATCAACTCTCACCACATCACTGTAGCATCAGTTTGAGGTTTTAAGCAACTCTCACTACATTACAGTCAGCATCATTTTGAGGTTTTAAGCAACTCTCACTACATCACTGTAGCATCAGTTTGAGGTTTTTAGCAACTCTCACCACATCACTGTAGCATCAGTTTGAGGTTTTAAGCAACTCTCACTACATTACAGTCAGCAGCATTTTGAGGTTTTAAGCAACTCTCACTACATCACTCTAGCATCAGTTTGCGGTTTTAAGCCAGTCTCACTACATCACTGGAGCATCAGTTTGAGGTTTTAAGCAACTCTCACTACATTATTTTATCATCATTTTTTGATTGGTAGCAACTCTCACTACATGACTATAGCATCATTTTTAGATTAGTAGAGACTCTCATGACATCACTGTAGCATCATTTTGAGGTTTTTAGCAACTCTCACCACATCACTGTAGCATCAGTTTGAGCTACGTAGAAACTCACTACATTACTGTAGCATCAGTTTGAGGTTTTACAGCAACTCTCACTACATCACTGTAGCATCATTTCTTAGGTTTGTAGCAACTTTCACTACATTTCTGTAGCATCATTTTGAGGTTAGTTGCAACTCTCACCACATCACTTTCAGTATCATTTTGAGGTTTTGAGCAACTCTCACCACATTACTGTAGCATCATTTTGAGATTCGTAGAAACTCTCATCACATCACTGGAGCATCATTCCTTAGATTCGTAGCAAAGCTCATGACATCACTTTTGCATCATTTTGAGATTCGTAGAAACTCTCAATCCATCACTGGAGCATCATTTTGAGGTTTTAAGCAACTCTCACTACATCACTGTAGCATCATTTATAGATCAGTAGCAACTCTCCCTACATTTCTGTAGCATCATTTTGAGATGAGTAGCAACTCATTACATCACTGTCAGCATTATTTTGAGATTAGTAGCAACTCTCACCACATTGCTGAAGCATCAGTTTGAGGATAGGAGCAACTCTCACCACATCACTGTAGCATCTTTTCTTAGGTCAGTAGCAACTCTCACCACATCACTGTAGCATCTTTTCTTAGGTCAGTAGCAACTCTCATTGCATGACTGTCAGCACCATTTTGAACTTTTTAGCAACTCTCACCACATCACTGGAGCATCATTTCTTAGGTTCGTAGTAACTCTAACCACATCACTGTAGCATCAGTTTGAGGTTTTAAGGAACTCTCTTTACATTACTGCCGCATCATTTTGAGGTTCGTAGCAACTCTCACTACATTTCTGTAGCATAATTTTTAGGTTCGTAGCAACTCTCACTACATTTCTGTAGCATCATTTTGAGGTTAGTAGAAACTCTCACTACATTACTGTCGGCATCATTTTTATATTAGTAGAAACTCTCACTACATTACTGTCAGCATCATTTTTATATTAGTAGAAACTCTCACTACATCACTGTCAGCATCATTTTGATATTAGTAGAAACTATCACTACATTGTTGGAGCATCAGTTTGAGGTTTAAAGCAACTTTCACTGCACTATTTTAGCATCATTTTTAGATCCGGAGCAACTCTCACGACATTACTGTCAGCATCATTTCTTAGGTTAGTCGCAACTCTCACTTACATTACTGTCAGCATCATTTTGAGATTAGTTGAAACTCTCACTACATCACTGTCGCATCATTTTGAGGTTCGTAGCAACTCTCACTAAATAAGTGTTAGCATCGTTTTGAGGTAAGCAGAAACTCTCACTACATTACTGTAGCATCATTTTGAGGTTTAAAGCAACTCCCACTACATCACTGTAGCATCATTTTGAGGTGAGTATCAACTCTCACTATCTTACTGTAGCATCATTTTGAAGTTTTGAGCAACTCTCACCACAACACTGTAGCATCATTTTTAGCATCATAGCAACTCTCACGACATGACTGTCAGAATCATTTTTAGGTTCATAGCAACCGTCACCACATCACTGTAGCATCAGTTTTAGGTTTTAAGCAACTCTCACTACATCACTGGAGCGTCATTTTTAGGTTCGTAGCAACTCTCACTACATCACTGGAGCGTCATTTTTAGGTTCGTAGCAACTCTCAATATATTACTGTCAGCATCATTTTGATATTTTTTGCAACTCTCACTACATGATTAGCATCATTTTTAGGTTCGTAGAAACTCTCACCACATCACTGTAGCATCATTTCTTAGTATCGTCGCAACTCTCATTACATCACTTCAGCATCATTTGAGATTTTAAGCAACTCTCACTACATTCCTGTCAGCATCATTTTGAGGATAGTCGCAACTCTCACTACATCACTGTAGCATCATTTTGAGGTTTTAAGCAACTCTCACTACATCACTGTAGCATCATTTTGAGGTTTTAAGCAACTCTCACTACATTACTGTAGCATCATTTTGAGGATAGTAGCAACTCTCACTACATTACTGTAGCATCATTTTGAGGTTCGTAGCAACTCTCACTACATCACTGTAGCATCATTTTGAGGATAGTAGCAACTCTCACTACATTACTGTAGCATCATTTTGAGGTTCGTAGAAACTCTCACCACATCACTGTAGCATCATTTCTTAGTATCGTCGCAACTCTCATTACATCACTTCAGCATCATTTGAGATTTTAAGCAACTCTCACTACATTCCTGTCAGCATCATTTTGAGGATAGTCGCAACTCTCACTACATCACTGTAGCATCATTTTGAGGTTTTCAGCAACTCTCACTACATCACTGTCAGCATCATTTTGAGGTTAGTAGAAACCCTCAATAAATGACTGTAGCATCATTTTAAGGATAGTAGAAACTCTCACTACATAACTGGAGGATCATTTCTTTTTCTTTCTTTCTTTTTTTGGAGCATGATTTCTTAGGTTAGTAGCAATTCTTATTACATCACTTTTGCATCGTTTTGAGGTTTTTAACAACTCATTCTAGATCACTGTAGCTTCATTTTTAGGGAAGCAGAAACTCTCACTACATCACTGTCGCATCATTTCTGAGGTTCATAGCAACTCTCACTACATTACGGTAGCATCATTTTGAGGTTTTTAGCAACTCTCACCACATCACTCTAGCATCATTTCTTAGGGTAAAAGAAACTCTCATTGCATAACTCTAGCATCATTTTGAGGTTTTCAGCAACTCTCACTACATTACTGACAGCATCATTTTGAGGTTAATAGAAACTCTCACTACATCACTGTAGCATCATTTTCAGGTTAGTAGAAACTCTCACTACATCACTGTAGCATCATTTTCAGGTTAGTAGCAACTCTCACCACATCACTGTAGTATCATTTCTTAGTTTCGTCGCAACTCTCACTACATCACTTCAGCATCATTTGAGATTAGTAGCAACTCTCACTTAAATACTGTGACATCAGTTTGAGATTTTAAGCAACTCTCACTACATTACTATAGCATCAGTTTGAGGTTAGCAGCAACTCTCACTACATCACTGTCAGCATCATTTTGAAGTTAGTAGAAACCCTCAATAAATGACTGTAGCATCATTTTAAGGATAGTAGAAACTCTCACTACATGACTGGAGGATCATTTCTTTTTCTTTCTTTTTTTTTTGGAGCATGATTTCTTAGGTTAGTAGCAATTCTTATTACAACACTTTTACATCGTTTTGAGGTTTTTAGCAACTCTCACTACATTACTGGAGCATCATTTTGAGCATCGTAGCAACTCTCGCTACATTATTGTAGCATAATGTTGAGGATACTAGCAACTCTCACGACATCACTGTAGCATCGTTTTGAGGTTATAAGCAACTCTCACCACATCACTAGAGCATCATTTCTTAGGTTAGTAGGAATTCTTATGACATCACTGTGGCATCATTTTGAGGTTTTAAGCCACTGTCATGACATCACTATCAGCATCATTTTGAAGTTTTTAGCAACTCTCACCACATCCATGGAGCATCATTTCTTAGGTTAGGAGCAATTCTTATCACATTATTGGAGCATCATTTTGAGGTTTTTAGCGACACTCACTACATCACTGTAGCATCATTTTTAGCATCATAGCAACTCTCACGACATGACTGTCAGCATTATTTTGAGGTTTTTTCACAACTCTCACCACATCACTTTCAGTATCATTTTGAGGTTTTGAGCAACTCTCACCACATCACTGTAGCATCATTTATAGATCAGTAGCAACTCTCCCTACATTTCTGTCGCATCATTTTGAGATGAGTAGCAACTCTCACTACATCACTGTAGCATCATTTTGAGGTTAGTAGCAACTCTCACTACATCACTGTCGCATCATTTTGAGGTTTTTAGCAACTCTCACTACATCACTGTAGCATCATTTTATCCTTGAGATTGGGGACCAATAATTTTAATGTCCATTTTGGGGACATGTACTGTACACAGACACACAGATTTATGAAAGTCACTTTCAGGTGCCTGAAATTCCTTTGGGGACTAAAGTCTAGAAAAGTAATTTGAACATTTGTGTGTACTTTGTTTTGTGATGATAAGATTTACACCGACCAAGTCAGCCATATTGGCACCACAATCCAATTGGCATGTCAATAAGCATCACCCAATAAACCAAGGTCTTCTGTCTAAATGTATGTCACTGAAACATACTGTATTGTATTGCCTCACACTTACAGCATACAAGGATGCATGGCGTGGGTGGAACTGCCTGAATCTCTTCTGCAATGGAAGTTTGGTCAACCGTGTGGAACATTCCTGCACGATCCCCTTTGAGTGTGAAAGTAGCATCAACACAGCACCACGTGGTCCACCAGCAGCTTGGATTTCTGCTCCTTGTCTTGTAGTTCCACTTGACTTCTCCAAGGGAAGAGACTGCAAATAGTCAAGAACTCTGGGAAATTTGGTGGCTGTGGCCTCCTCAAATTCCACATTGATGTGGACACCAGTTCAAAGTTTGAAGTGCAGTTATCAACTCTGCACTGAAGTTGTTTCGTTAAAGGATAAATGATTTCCATTGTCCAATGATTTGTTACCATTCCAATCCTCTTAAGTGATGGACTGATACTGTAAATATGCAGAAATTCTCTATTGTTCAAAGTACAGATTCTGTGTTTATACATTGTTATAGATTTTATACTTGGAGAAACCAGAATCTAAAAGGAAATAACTGTAGAAAGTTGGCTCAGTTTCATAAAGTAACAACTAAATAGCTTCAATTGACAGTGATTGACCTTAAACTTGGCTATTTTGATGGACTGTGCTTGCTTTTCCACTGTCAAATGAACTTTTTTAATGGGAAATTCCTGCTCATAGACTGGTTTGTTTCATAAATGAACCAGTAAGAGCCCTGAACTTAGAGAAGAACCTGAAAGGTCCTTGTTCTTCATGTGTTTTTCCATGATGGGCCTGTTTTCCTGCAGTTGAATGCACATTTATCAACAATTAAAGGGCACCTAGAATGAAAATCATTGTTTTTGTGTTTTTGGTGTTTCTTCAACATCCCCCAGTTGTGGGGAACACACACCAAGTGTGAGGCAGTGTCATAACCTCTGTTTGAAGTAGCTCCCCTGTTTTGAATCGCCGTGGGAAAATGGTCCAATGCGATTTTGGCTGAAGTGTTACGTCACAGTTCAGTCAGTGCCCCCCCCCCCCCCCCCTCCCACTCACACACACTGAACCCACCCCTTTCACACACACCCCTTTGACATATTTCGGGAGGGGGGGGCGATTATGCGAGCGAGCCGAGTGAGCGCAGCCCTCTTGTGTCGCTCGCTAGCGTGACACAAACTGGAGCCTGCAGCAGCAGCACTGACTGAGCAGATTGATTGAAGGAATGGCCTCGATAGAATTGAGACCTTTGTTTTATCTGTGCTATCTGTCGCTAGCTGGCCTGGCCTGGCTTGAGGGGGAAGGAATCTCGCCAGCCAGGCAGGCTACCAAGGGGCCAGGCCACCGGGAAAACTCCCGGTTGTCCCGACGGCCACCCCGCCACTGCATATACGGCTGGATCCGCGAATGGGCCGTGGCTACTTGGTATCTTATCTTACGAATGTTGTTGTATGATATGGATTGTTGTCAATTGACAGTAGCAGTCACACTTAGCACCGGCAACAATTAGCCAAGAAAGTGCTTTCTTTTCAGTGACAGTGAGGGCAGCCAATCACCGAGTAGTAGTTAAATGAGGTTGCCAGATAAACAACGGCAACTGATCTCCGTCAACTCATGCACTTGCATAAATAATGAGGTTGCCAGATGAGGTCAGAAACGACCCCAATAGGGACAAATGAGGCATTCTAAACCCAACATGGTAACATCGCGGTTTCAGAGAGCCTTTAGGAAGCTTCTGAGCCATCACAGACCCAACCATTTTTTGTGGGGTTACATATCACACCACAGAACAAGAATTAATACCCCCTCAACCTCTCTATGGCACCTTTAATGTACTGTAATTTAATGAGTTGGGACTGTGAAACCTTCTGTGTATTTTTACAGTTTATTCCATGTAATTTTGTGGAACAGTTCATTACTGTAATTTGACGGTGTTCATCTGGAAACTCTGCTGTCAGACTTTTTACTGTTTTTTTACAGTTTTTTTTCTTGACAGTGTACACAGAGGTCTGTTGGTTGAGCCGGGGCATTTTTACAAGCTGCTACCCAAAATGAACGCATTTCTTCATTCAAAAGACAAAACGGTCCCAGAGCTGATTGACCCAGAATGGAAATGGCACCTCGCATTTTGTGTCTGTGTCCCACAACATTGTCTGGCAGACAGTTGACCTGTCAATCACACACAGAGTCCCGCCCCCACACAGCTGAGAAACGCAGCTCTCAGCAGCTGCCTCAGTCACACAGAAGATAGACGCGTTTCCTGGTTGGCGAGTGCAGACACAACTTCTCTGAGTGCAGGATTCACTTCTCTCATTGCTGTTTGTTCACTCTTGAGGTTTTATTCCACCACCAACCTGCTTCTGTCTGGAAAGAAATAACTGGAGTGCACATCAACAGACTCGATGTTTGGACACGGACGAATGAAGTTTGGCTTTTTGTTTCTTCCATCAGATCAGAGCTGATAGGAAAAACAATCAGGTGGTTTATTAAACCAGCAGTGAGCTGGACTTCAGCCCAGGTCCTCAGTCCCACTGTCAGTTCACTTCAACATGAACGAACAAAATCCAACCCTCACCTGGCCTGGAAATAAATAGCAATTACATAACAACCCCTTTATTTCTCTCCTGTTCAGGTCCAGTTGGACTCCATCCATCGTCCATCGTCATCTTCCACTTATTCCTCACTATTAAGGGTCGCGGGGGGGTCTGGAGCCTATCCCAGCATCTACGGGCGAGAGGCGGGGTTCACCTTGGACAGGTCGCCAGTCCCAGTTGGACTCATTCATCTCTATTTGGTAGGATTTCACTTCATGAGTTCAGAAGCATCTTCACATGAGATGCTGGTTCCTCACATTGATTGATCGTTGAATTCTGTGTTTGATGTCTGAATTCTGTGTTTGATGTCTGAATTCAGTCTTTGATCTCTGGGTTCTGAGCATTGATCTCCTGCTTCAGTCTTTGATCTCTGACTGATTCTAAACTCATCAAAGGATCACATCAGCATCTTGGTCCAGACTCCAGATGGTGGTTTTACCAAGTTCACCACAGTCCTTGTTGCTGTCTGCTGTTGGGTCACAGCAAAGTAAGGAAACAGCCTGACGGTCCTCAGGAGGAAAATGAACAACCTCCAAAGATGGAGGTGAATCTAGACCTGCTCATGTTGGCCATCCTTGATGAACTTGGGCGGTACTCTGGTGCAGGGATGAGGTCATGGAGCTGATCTGGGAGCAGTCCTGATGTTAAATGCTGTGATGAAGGACAGTGTGGAGGCAAAATGGACAAAATGAGCCAACATGAAATAAAGTTGTAAACCTGTTTGAAGTCTTATTTTGTGTCTGATGGACATTTTTGAAATCACTAATGATTTTTTGACTGAACATCCTGGATCCTGTGGTGTCTGATGAGGAGACAACTTGAGTACAAAGTTGGAGAAGAGGGTTTTTGGAGGGGAGATGATTTTTGCAGTGCTACAAGTCAATAAAATGTCATCATGTTTCAAAATGTCCTCACTAAGATGGTTATTAATCCCTCATTCTCAGCTGCTACAGCCTTTAAAGAAACCCTTTGACTGGTGGATCTAACAAAGATCAGATGTTGTCTCCTCTAGAACATCAACAGCTTAACGTTGTGGGCAGGACTCCTACCTGAGCAGGGAGACCCCAATGGATTTCTAGTCCTGATAGGGAGAGGGAGCCTCCTGGGTGGGGAACCTGATAGGGAGTTGGACGATCCGCCCATTGTGGGTGATTGACAGGGCAGGTTTGATCCATGTTTTCATTTCAAAAGTAATTTTGAATATTTGTGGAAAGTTCGCCCACCTTGAACATGTAGAAGATGTCTTCTGATAGTTAATCGACTGTTGTCACATTTAAGGATCACTGTAGCAGGTAAGATGAAGGCTACACAGGACCAGCTGGAGATGCCGGGGATTGAACCCAGGGCCTCACACATGCTCAGCATGCGCTCTACCACTGAGCTACATCCCCTCTGGTAGAGTCACTGTTTAACTGGTGAATGAATTTCCAGTTGATTTTAGGAAACCTAGAAGTTCCTCAGGTGCCATCAATCTTAAGTCTCTCCTTCACTTTGTGTGTGGTTCAAAGTCAGTGGTTTCATCAGAGCTCAACAACAGAACAAGCTGAAGTCTTCTGGAGAACGAGGGCACCGATCCCACCACCTCTCACATGCTAAGCTAGCGCTCTACCATTGAGCTCCTTCCTCTGCTCAGCAACATAACAGATAATGCAGGTTGACCTTCAGGCTGCTGGGAGGTCAACACCTGAAATATTTCCAGGATTCTGTCGTGTTGGTAGAAACAGTTTGAGGGAAGAAAACCCTCAAACATGATGATGTCATTATTGAAGGCTTTACTGCTCCAAACCTTTGCTTGTTCTTCTGGGGTTGTGAGAGGTTCTGAGTGATGCATGGAAACTGAAGGTTTAGGCATCAGTTCAAAGTAGCAGGAGCTTAAGGGGACATTTCAGATTTGTTGAAGTTGAGTCCTACTGCCTTCTTGTTCATGACGATGGTGATGTCAGAGTTCTTGCTCAGAACGATCCATGCTGTTCCTCCTATTAGTTCTGGAAAGTTGGAGCAAAACGTCATGCAGGGTCACAGGGTCACGTGTTTTGTGTTATCAGCAGATTTAATCTATAGAGTGAGTGGCGTGTGGTGTGTTTGTCAGGAGCTTAAAGACCAAAGTTGTTGACGTACAAGAGAAGTAAACACGTCAAAGCTGCTTCATTTTAATGAGTGAAACTGAACATTAAGAGAAGAGTGACAACAAAAATGGAGTCAAGAAGTCGTCTTTAAAACACACACACACACACACACACACACACTCTCACAAACACACACACAAACACACACACACAAACACACACACACACACACACTCTCACAAACACACACACACTCAGAAACACACACACACACACACTCACACACACACTCACACACACAAACACACTCACACACACACACACTCACACACACACTCACACACACACAAACACACACACTCACACACACACTCACACACACACACATACTCTCACACTCACACACACACTCTCACACACACACACACACACACACACACACACTCACACACACACTCACACACTCACACACACACAAACACACACACACACACACTCACACACACACAAACACACACACACACACACACACACACACTCTCACACTCACACACACACTCACATAGTCATATACATGCAGTCAAATGCCAGTAAATTCGGAGTATTTTTGAATCCATTTTCATTTCACTCTTCTCTTTATGTTGCCCCCTGCTGGACAATAGTTTTAAGGTTAATGTGGAAAAAAAGCAGACAATAAATACGACTATTATTGAAATGTCGGCGACTTCATTCGATCTGAAAGTTCATTGTCATGTCAACAGGCTTAAAGTCTACCTCCATCAGCTAAAGATGCCCCTGGATCATAAAGCACAGCTCGACTGCTGGCTAACATGCAGGCGTGGGCCCATCACTGAAATCAGCAGTCATGAAAAACTGTGTTGGCCTCCAGACCCAAGCTTGAAGAGGTTTGAAAACTGGACCCAGGAGAATTTTAACTGAAAACCCCTGCTCTGGAGGATCTGAGGGATGCATGACTGCCCTCTGTTGACCTGTTTAATACAGGAATATCTGAGAAGTACTGAGGACGGCAAAGGGTGCTGATTGGCCAGCAGCCCCACACAGGTCAAAGGTCACCCCTCACGGCGGACCAGTTTATTATAATAGTCACGACACCATCCGTTACAGTTGGGTTGGGTTCAGGCTCTTCAGCGCTTCTTATTTTTCCATGAGCTCCTCCAGCTGCTGGTCCGTCTCTCCTCTTTTCTTCCTCTTCTGCTTACTTTTTTGTTTCTTTGTTCTTTAACTTTAAACAGAACTTCTCCTCTCCCCCTTTTCACGGTCACAATACTGTTGACCTCCCGTGAGCCTTGAATCTCCATCCTGACCAGCAGACAGAAGCCACCTTGTGCTTGAGAAGAGCATCGCGAATCCCAGTGGGAGCCACAGTCGTTGAGGTGGAGGCTTGGTAGGCCGTCCCCCCACCAGGTCGTTGGAGAGGTTCCGTACATTGATGAGAACAATCCAGCTGAGAACGTAAGCAGGTCCTGTTGGTTGTTGTGCTGTCACAGTAACAAAGACCAGTGCTGCGTCTGTTCAGGCCTCAACTCCTGTCTCACTGCCAGCTCCACCTGACTCCTCAGACTCTGCTCAACCTCCATTCAGGAGTTTTCTTTGTTTGGAGGTCACTAACCCTTCATCCTGAACACCTTCTCACCTGCTACCTTTGCCGTCCACTTGAGTCTCAGATAAATCTTATGATTCATGTCTGATCCTCCATGTGCCTTCATTGCTTTACTGGTATTATTCCTCTGTCTTACGTGCTTCCTTGTTTGTATTCAATCCTCTTAAAATTCCAGGAAGTGTTTCAACTGGTTTTTATATTTGTATGTAAGCCTCTGACCCTCAAAGAACTCACTGATAAGCTGGAACCTGAGACTGAGCGTTTCTCATTGGACTCTAAATTACAACCAGCGGTGCCCTGAGTAACAACTGTGTTAGCATCCTAAAGCTACATCATCACCACCAGCTGATCAAGTCACTACTCTGTACACAAGTCACTGTAACCTAGCAAAGTTGAACCTAGAGGAAAAGTACAGTTGAAGCCAGATGCAAACAGATGTTGATGTTTACTCTGTAGTCCTGGCAGCAAGTGTCCTTGGAGACGTCACTCCAGACACTCGCAGAGCTGACAGAGATGGTTTGACACAACTCATGATGTTACTGCACTGTAGAGCAGCAAGAAGGGAGAGAGGAGGAACAACTTGATTGAATAAAACAAAGACAAACAATCAAAGAGAGTCAGAGCAGAGGGAGCGGCCCTGAGTCACAGTTAATGGTGGAGTCTGATGATCCATCATTCATCTCCTTTAAATGCTGTCAGGGAGGGAGAGCCGTCTGCTGGTGGTGGTGTTCATTCCTCAGTGGGAGCCTCTATGGTTGATGTTCTACTGCCCTCTGGTGGTGAGGCAGTGGGGATGCAGGTGATCTGCTGGTCTGGTTGAACGTGAGTGGACAGAAACCTTGTTGAGGTGACTGGGAGTTCCTGACTGTGGTGAGCTGCCTTGCTTCTCCTCAGGTCTTCATGGTGGCTTTCTGCTGGACTGTTGTTGAAGGGAACATGGCATCGTCTGATTTTCAGCTCTGACATCTGGACAGTGGACAGATGTGACATCATCATGGTCTCACTGCCTGCTTTGTTCATGGATCAATGGAACGTTGTGTTGGAACCTTTATTGTAGAACTGCTATGAGCTGAGAGCTCAGTGTTGTTGGAACAACGCAGCTCCACATGGGACTGATGTGATGAAGAGGTTTTTATTGAGCTGAAGCTGGAGAGCAACAATCAAAATGGAGCAGCAAACATAATGTCTGGTCTCTCTCTCTTCTCTTCCCCACCTCTCTGTCTCCTCTCCTCCCTCACCTCCATCTCTCTCCAGCCCTTTTTAGACAGAAAATGTACCAAATTTGCGGCCTGGTAGAGGCGGGAATTTGCCGTCTTGTCTGTGTGAAATGGAGGCGTAATATTCCTGTTTTTAAAAAGACACCCTTGGTGGGCATCAGCACTTGATGTGATGTGCAGCTCACACAACCTCAGTCATTAACAACGCAATGACTGAGGTTGGCAGAGCGGGGCAACAACAGACTCTTGAACTGAAACCCAAGATGGAAACCATCTCGGAGCAGTTGGCCGCTCTGCGAAGAGGAGAGTGATGTTGAAGAACAGAAATGTAGCTTTACAATTTGGATTGGACTGAAAGAGAAGACAGATTGGAATGTTTGCTCGTCTGCCCAAACCCACAGCTTCCTTATCGGCTGCCCCATTGTTTATCCTCCAGGAGAACTCCTTCTGCCTTGGTGACGTAAATGGCGCGTACTATCCTCCCCTCCCCTGTGTGTTCTTGACCCCTGCCTCTGCCCTCTCCACCTCCCTCGGGGTGGCAGCGCCGACCTTGTAGTCTGGCTGCAGGCCTCACTCTCACTTGCCTCCATTGGGACAACGGACTGTTCAAGTTTAGCGTACATACACAACAAATGTATATGTGCTGTCGTTAATTCTGAAGTGTACCATTATTACGATTGACCTGTAATAATTGTGACTGTTGTGATCGCTGTATCAGGCATTTGAGTGTGGAAGTGGAATTTCCCCTTGGGGATTAATAAAGTATCAATCTATCTGTCTATCTTTAGTAAATCTGATTCCTCTGTCTGTAGTAACAGGACATGAACCACAGTCCTTGAAGGGAGCTGTCATTAAACCACTGCTTCAGAAGCCTCTTCTAGACCCTGAGGTTCTAGCCAACTATGGACTGACAGCTAACCTCCCCTCCTCTCTAAAATCCTGGAGAAAGCAGCTGCTAATCAGCTGAGTGACTTCCTCCATAACAAGAGTTGATTTGAGGGTTTTAGTCTGGTTTTAGAGCCCAGCCCAGCACAGAGACAGCACTGGTAGAAATGACTGGATATTTGTGTGTAAGCTGTAACTTCAGTCCACTACTATTGACTAGAGGAGAGGTAAAATTACGCCTGTGATCTGAGGTTTGACCCACAAAAAGAAACGCGACACATGAAAAGTTTTTGATCCATAATGATTCTATCAACAACTCACGCCAGCACTAGAATTGCAGATAACGTCAGCAGGACCAGACCCAATGGGTCCAAAACTGTCTCCAGTTGCTGGTAGCACCCTGGGTGAGCTGGGAAGGCCAAAGGTCCAAAAAAGTGAACCTCCCCTTCAAGACTGCAGCTGCTCCAGAATGCAGCTGCATGTGCATGGACAGGAACTAGGAGGAGAGACCACATCACCAATCCAGAACAGCGTTCAAAATCCTTCTCCTCACTCTTAAAGCTCCTAAAGGAAAATTCCAGCTAAAAAGGAACCTCAGGTGTGTTCTTGTGTTTTTGTTATTTCGCACGACTGCAAATGGAACCCAGTTGTGGTGCATACTACTAATTAGCTCCCAACACAGGTCGTGGGGGCAGCAGATAAGCAGACAAATCATAACAATAACATCCACTCAAAATAGCAGAACACCTCTGTGGTGATCAAGTAGGGCCTCTACATGTCAACAAAAGCACTGAGAACTTTGAAAGAGTACAGAAAGTTTATTACATGACGGAGTTATAAGGACAGTTATAAGGTGTGTGGACAGCTGTTACACTTTAATTCACCTGTAGAAGAAGAAGACCTTCACTGTAAAAAAATTAATCCTGTGTGTTACTCCCGGGTGGTCAGGGACTAACGTCAGTCCTGGTCCTGATACATCAGAAATCCAACCAATCCGTCACATAGCAACCGCATATTTGTTTCACTAGTGCCCAGCGGCACAGAATTCTGCCTGAGCCGGACCACTGTCTGTGTGGGTGCCTGTACTTAGCATATACTGCATGTGTACTACTACAAAAAGGTACTTCACCAAAGGCTCCTGCAGTGTCATTTTCAGCAGGCTGCCTCCCACAACCCAAAGACATGCTAGAGACATTATCTGGATACTCTTGATCAACTTTAGAGACAGGGCGGGGCAAATGGTTTCTCCCCATTGTGTGTTCTCATGTGTCTTTTGAGATTTCCATTGTCTGTATATTTTTTGCTGCAAATTGAGCAGGAGAATGGTTTCTCCCCAGTGTGCATTCTCATGTGAGATGCTAGATTTCCCTTTTGTGAACATCTTTTTCCACAAACTGAGCAGGAGAATGGTTTCTCACCAGTGTGTGTTGTCATGTGTGATTTCAGATGTCCCTTTACAGAGAATCTTTTACGACAAACTGAGCAGGGGAATGGTTTCTCCCCAGTATGTGTCCTCGTGTGTGTTTTCAGACATTCCCTAACTGAGAAACTTTTGCCACACACTGAGCAGTGGAATGGTTTCTCCCCAGTATGGGTCCTCATGTGTGTTTTCAGACGTTCCCTAACTGAAAATCTTTTGTTACAAACTGAGCAAGGGAACGGTTTCTCCCCTGTGTGTGTTCTCGTGTGTTTTTTCAGATGTCCCTTGACTGAGAATCTTTTGCCACAAACTGAGCAAGGGAACGGTTTCTCCCCTGTGTGTGTTCTCATGTGTTTTTTCATATGTCCCTTGACTGTGAATCTTTTGCCACAAACTGAGCAGGGGAATGGTTTCTCCCCACTGTGTGTTCTCATGTGTGTACCTAAACCACTTCTAAATCTAAAAACTTTACTGCATGTTGAGCACCTAAAAGGATACTCATCCTCACTGACTTCTGTCTCAGATTCAGAAGGACCAAAGGTCACGTTCCTGATGATTTCTGATTCTCTTTCAGTCTTTACTTCTTGTTCTGTTGAGCTGCAATGAGTCCCTTCCTGTCCTGGGCTCAATTTCTGAAGCAAATTCCTCCTTGAGCCAAAGGGTTCCTTGTGCTCAGAGGAGGCCGTGTTATCAGGTCTGACCCAATCATCCTCACTGACTTCAGTCTCAGCTTCAGAAGAGTCTGACATCTGGTCTTCAGTCTGGGGTTGTACAAGTGGATCTGGATCTACCTTGCTGGCTGGTTCTGGTTCTGGTCCTCCACACTCTTCTCCATCAGCTTCTGTTTTCAGAGGATGAACTGGGCTGCTGCTCAGAGACTCTTCTTTCAAGTTCTCCTCAGTTAGACTCTGGTGAAGCTGTGGGAACTGAGGTTTCTCTTCGTCTCCTTCACTCTTCACAGGGACCAGAGTGAAGGGGAACGTGGTGATATCAGCCTCCTGCTGCCCTTGAAGCTGCCCTCCCTCCTCACTGGTCCAGAGCTCCTCCCACTCCTCTTTAATGTGTGGGGGCTCTGGGTCCTGCAGCTCAGGGGGAACCTCTTCTTTCATCACCAGCAGCTGCTCCACATCTGCAGGACACAAACAGCAACATCAGAAATCTCTTCATTTGACTCTGAAACAGCGGAGCAACAGACAGAAACAGAAATCAACTCAATGAAAAGAGACGTCCTGCTACTGACGACCAGTCAGCAAACTGGACAAAAATCAGAATCGAATCGTGAGAGAGTCAAAGATTCCACCCCTGTTACTTAGTATTGGTGTTTCTCTTCCACACAAATACCCAAAAGCAGTAGCAATCCAGTGAACAGGTTCAAGGGTCTCAGCAAGATGGCGGCGGCAGGGATGCATCCCAGAAACCTGACGGCGCCACCTACATGTTGATTAGGAAGCAGCCAAGATGGCACCCAGCAGGTCCTGAGCCTGGTGAGGTTTCACGGTTCTAAAAACACTATTAAACACTTCCATGTTGTTCCACTCCTGCTCAGTCAGAACACAAGGACCCAGATTATGGACACAACAAGACCAGAGACACTTGCTGGCTAGCATTAGCAGGAGTACCGCCTCCCAGTTTCCTGGTCAGTGTGTGGGGTCCAGGGACGTCCTCTCCACTGGGAAAAGTGGGACAATTCTTTATGGCCGGTCCAGCCCAGGCCAGCTGGGCAGTGAACAAAAATTTTTTTTTAATAGGCCTGTATAGTTTCCATTATAGGAGGAACGGTGGTGCAGTGGTTCAGCCTGTCGCCTCACAGCAACAAGGTTCTGGGTTCAAGCCCCTGCTCAGGCACAGGATCTTTCTGTGTGAGTCTGCATGTTCTCCCTGTTCCTACGTGGGTTCTCTCCAGGTTTTCCGGCTCTGCAAAAAAGAGGTTTAACACAACGCCAACCCTTCAGTTTGGTAAATATCGGCTATATTGAGAGCTCTTATAATTCTGACTTTATTTTGTAAGTTGATCTCAGAATTGGACCGTCCAGTTAAGATCATTTCTGTTGTTGGTTCTCAAGATCTGGATGGATGTTCTATGTTATTGATTTACTTTCTAGTGATCAGTTTTGGTTTTCAAGACTTGGTGAAGGGATTTCTCTTTAAGAACCTGGCCGACCCTTTTTAGTTTTGTTGCTATTGGCAACAGTGACGAGTGTTCTTCTTGGTTTAAATATATTTGATGCAGGCCATCCAATGAAGGCAGATGTCAAGACTTAGTTGTTGTCATCTGATGAGAGATATATTTTTAGTTTTCTTTTTCATTTGGCCCCGACGGACTGCCACCTCCTCCTGGTCAGGGGTTTGGGGCCTCAGGGACCCTCAGAGTTCCACCAGCAGAAGCTAAAGCCCTGTTCAAACTACGCTACTTTTTGTTAGCGACAGGCCCTGCTGTTCACACCATCGACGCTCAATCAGGCTGCTGTTCACACTACAAGATTTGTCGGCGCACAGGAGTGTTCAGACTACAGGATTTTCCCCGTCAGGAGGCGTGGCCAACTGCACAGCTGACCAGGAAACTCTTGGACGCAGCGCACGCCCCTTTCATTGTAAACATGGAGGCGGAGCAGAACGCAGCCCTCCAGGTCCTTAGTGCGCTACCATGGAGCCAAAAATCCTGTGTCCAAGGATGTGGTGAACCCTTCATAGAATCCATGCCCCTCCTCATTGTTGTTGTTGGCTCTGCGTCACTCCCCCACTGCCAGAGCTCCCATGTCTGCTGTCATTGGCTGCAGCTCCGTTTACGTCACTGCCACAAGTCCTGATATCCAGCAGTGCTGGTGTCCACTTTTTGTCACCAACTTCACATGCGACCTCCCAGTCCACTGTCTTGGATCTGTTCACCCTCATTACTGTAGTGTGGTGGTCATTAATGCCTCAGCCTGATTGGGGGAGGGAAGTCACTGACGCCTAAAATCTTGGAGTGAACTGGGCTTTAGCCTTCATGTGGGACCAGGTTGGACCGGTCTGAGGGTGAAGGTCTGACAAAGTGCAATCCAATTACATGACAACAACAGTGATCCAGAGACCCACCTACCCCCCCCCCCCCCCAACACCATCACACCCTTTCCCGCCTCAGTCGCCACCATGTGCCCCCTTACAAATGCCTGTCTAGAACCGGCCCTGCTGCAGCTCCACTTCCTGGGCTGAATGAGGGGCCCAGCAGGTCCCTGGGGGACTCACCTGCTCTGTCCAGCCTGACTCGGGGCTTCAGCACGGCATCGAGCAGCAACCTCTGCCGGCGGTTCTCCCGCTCGTACTCCGCCACGGTTTCCTCCAGCAGAGCCACGATCTGCTCCGCGGCCGCCGCCAGCCGCTCGGTGAGCAGCGCTCTCAGCCCCGGGACTCCAGCCGCTGAGTCTCCTTCTCCCAGCTGCAGCAGGAAGTCTTCGGCGGCGGCGAGGATCCGCTCCTGGACCGACACCCGCAGCAGCTGCGCGGCGCACATGTTGAGGTTCTACCGGCGCCACTCAGCCTTCAGGAGACAAAGACCGAGGCCGGGGGTTCACGGACGTCTCCTTCTTTCCTTGTTGTTTGAAAACGTCCCGCTTCTTCTTTTTCTTCTTCTTCTCCTTCCTATTCTTCTTCTTCGGTTGTCATCCAGCTTATTGGTGCATTACCGCCACCTTCTGTTCCGGAGTGTGGACCACACAGTAACTTCCAGTCTTCCTATCCTAACCAGATCTACTACAATATTCTACCATCATGTCTATCATTAAACTCCTCATCCCACTCCTGTGTCCCCTACTTCCTCCCTGTTCTTCTACCCCCCCCCTCCATCCATTCATTTCTCTCATGACCACCAGTCTCCCTCCAGAAAGCTCTCAGCACCCTAACCTGGGCTCTCACCCAGACTCAGGAATCTTTTTGGTGTAAACTCCTGCACCCCTGAGTCCTTCAGCTTCTTCCTCCTGACTCTCTCTGCTCCTCATCCCTTCTCCACCTCAGAAATCCCTGCTCCACCGACTCCTCCTCCTGACATCCCTCACACAAGCCTGTCTGGTGCTTCCCTATCAGTTTCAGTGGTTTATTTTGTGCTCTGACAAGTCAAGACTAAGGAGATGATTGTGGACATGAGGAGGGAGAGGAGACCTCAGCGGCCACTGCTCATCCAGGAGCTTGAAGAGGAGAGGGTGAGCAACTTCAAGTACCTGGGCGTCCACATCAGCGAGGACCTCACCTGGACACTAAACTCCACACAGCAGGTGAAGAAGGCACAACAGCGGCTGAACGTCCTGAGGAGGCTGAGGAAATCTGGCATGTCACCTAAAAGCCTCAGCAACTTCTGCAGCTGCATCGTTGAGAGCATCTGAGCAGCTGCATCACAGTGTGGTACGGCAGTGCTGCTGCTGTGGACCACAAACGCCTGCAGAGAGTGGTGGAGACTGCTGAGGAGACCACCAGGACTCCACTGCCCCCCCTGCAGAGAGTGGTGGAGACTGCTGAGGAGACCACCAGGACTCCACTGCCCCCCCTGCAGAGTGGTGGAGACTGCTGAGGAGACCACCAGGACTCCACTGCCCCCCCTGCAGAGTGGTGGAGACTGCTGAGGAGACCACCAGGACTCCACTGCCCCCCCTGCAGAGTGGTGGAGACTGCTGAGGAGACCACCAGGACTCCACTGCCCCCCCTGCAGAGTGGTGGAGACTGCTGAGGAGACCACCAGGACTCCACTGCCCACCCTGCAGAGAGTGGTGGAGACTGCTGAGGAGACCACCAGGACTCCACTGCCCGCCCTGCAGAGAGCCAATGAATCTTCTCACTTTGTAACACGTGACACCACATCAGTGCACACCAACAGTGATGCACACAATCCAGACCTGTTCTTTTCAGTCCAGGAGTTTGACAGTTTCCTATTTTCCTAGATTAAAAAAACAAACAAAATACAAACAGTTTTATTTGATTTTTTTTATTTGAAATTCAATGAACACAAAACATTTCATTGAGATCATCAATTTTCAGTGACAAAAAAAAAGGAAAAAAACATTCAGACACATTAAAACAGAGGTTACAAGAAAGAAAATTAACAAAAAACAAAACAGTTAACAGGAAAAAGGAGGCACATTAAAACAAAGGCTGCAATAACAAAAAAAACAAAAACATTTTAAATTCTTATGTATATATTTGACACACACACACACACCTGCAGACTAGAGTCAGGACCTCTTCCCGACCCCAAAGGGCAGGGAAGCAACCCTTTCGTCCACTGGGGTGAACCCCAATGTACAGGCAGAGTCTGGGGGCTATCAGAAAGCCCACCCCGACCCTCTCACCCTGAGCAAAGGAGAGTCCAACGCCTCTCAAGGACTTGGGTTCAGGAGCCGGAGCAATGTGTGGAGGTGAGGCCGACCATGTCTAGCCAGGAACGCTCCACCTCCTCCACCACCTCCAGCTCCAGCTCCTTACCCACCAGAGAGGTGACATTCCATGTCCCAAAAGCCAGCTTCCATCACCAGGGATCAGACCACCAAGGCCCCCACCTTGGTCTGCTGCCCTATCCACACTGCACCAGACTCTTCCGGGTCCTCCTGCAGGTGGTGGGCCCATGGGGGGAAGAGACCATATATGCAGCTCGGGCTGGGCACAGCCCCACCCCATGGGCAAGGGCATGGCCACCAGGAGCTCGCCCATGGGCCACTACCCTGGGGGGGGGGGGGGGGCCCTGTTAACCCTCAGGGCCAGGTACTCAGTCTCTTGGCCCTCTTCCTGTGGGTCTTTTGAACCATTCTTTGTCAGGCCCTTCACCAAGAACCAGTCTGCCTTGGGAGACCCTACCAGGGGCAAAATGCCCCCAACAGCACAGCCCAGATTTCTCTCAGGTGTCCAGTGTCTCTCTCTGTTCATCAGGTGGATATCTTTGTACACGTAGACCATCATCAGGTACACACACACCTCCATCATGTTCCTCAGGTATTTAGCTGGTGATCAGGTATTTGTCTAGAAAGATGATCACCAGGTGAAGATCTAGAAAGACATTCAACAAGTTTACATCTGGATGTAGAGATTTTTGGGACATTGGTCAACATGGTTTTTGGTCCAAGTCAGCAGATATCCCATGATGCTTTTGACTGAGTGTCTCCGCCTGGAGGATTTGGCGTCACCTTTGAGACCTTAAAAAAGAAGCATTTAGATCCGTCCCTGATGGTGGTCCACATTTCTATCTAGATATGTACCTGATGGTGGTCCACATTTCTTTCTAGATCCGTCCCTGATGGTGGTCCACATTTCTATCTAGATATGTACCCGATGGTGGTCCACATTTCTATCCAGATATGTACCCGATGGTGGTCCACATTTCTATCTAGACATGTACCTGATGGTGGTCCACATTTCTATCTAGATATGTACCTGATGGTGGTCCACATTTCTATCTAGATATGTACCCGATGGTGGTCCACATTTCTATCTAGATATGTACCCGATGGTGGTCCACATTTCTATCTAGATATGTACCCGATGGTGGTCCACATTTCTATCTAGATATGTACCCGATGGTGGTCCACATTTCTATCTAGATATGTACCCGATGGTGGTCCACATTTCTATCTAGATATGTACCTGATGAACACATCAAAGTGTGGAGGGATGTATTTAAACTGATTCAGACAGATGAAAACCTGTGGGGACGGTTATTTACCCCAAGAATCTCTGAACAGACACAAACCTAACGCATGTCTGCAAATATCGACATGTGGAACATGAACATCTAAGAACATGTGGATTTCTACCAGGTGAAGGGCTGAGGTTGGAAGAAAACCTGAGAGCAGCCAGACAGACAGTGGACGGGAGCTTTTTTCTAGGTATCAAGGTTATTTTCCCTCAAACAAACTCCCTTAAAAAACCAAAAACAAGCACAAAAAGAAAGAAAAAAACCATCTGGACCCATTAAAACAGAATAAAGTTACAATTGTTGATTAACAAAAAGGACAAAAACTATTTAAAACACAATCAATTGGATTTTTTTTTTAAAATTAGACAAGCATTTAAAAAGATGAAAAGAGGCTCCAGTCGTTCTCATGGTTCACCTCAGTGGTTCAGCCTCTCAGGCCAAACTGTCCTCGGCTCCTTCCAGCAGCCTGTGCAGCCCCTGGGGCCCCGGTGAGGACTTGGGGGGCCATCATCTTCAACTTATCCCAGCCAGGTGAAGAAGAGACGCACGGATTCCAAGGCTCACTGCTCTGCACGTCACTTCCCCGCCACTTGAGGAAGACCTCGGTGTACATGACATCTTCTTCAAAGAGGACATCAAAGACCGACAGGAGCAGCACTGCGGGGACGCAGCAACAGAGCAGCTTTTATCATGGACTGATTTAGGGGCTTTGGAGCCAAAACACAAGACTCATCCCACCCTCCAGGGAGGTCAGGAGGTCAACACTCACTTTTGGGGTGATGCATCTCTGCCATCAGCTGCTAGAGGGCCAAGAGGGCCTGAAGTTGTTTGGGTCCATCGGTCAGAAACCTCTTGAGAAGCCTGACTCTCTTAGTCAGCCGTCCTGCATCCAGACAGTTGCGGTGCTCGCCTGAAACTAGCAGATAAACTGGTGGAAAACTTCTGAGTATTCAATTCCATGTCAGCAGGGTCACGACCCAGAACCAAATGAGGACAGTCAAAAAAAACAAACAAAACACATGAGTCCCACGTACCGACGACGGCAGACCTGCACAGTCGTCAGCAAAGCTCTGAGGAACTCCACAGAAGCGGTCTGGCTTTCATCCAGGTTGGCTTGAAAAAGAGAGGAGGACAATCCAGGTTCACCATGATTGACCAACAGACCGATGTGGTCCCGTCACCCCACAACCAGAAAACACACACCTGCACCCAGTCCCAGATCTGCTTGTTGCTGGCCACGTCCCGCAGCAGCCTGTCCAGATGCTGCCTCATCTCTCTGGTGGTGAGGCTCTGAAAGACCATTAAAAACAGTTTCAAAATGCTCTTCAGCAACTCGCCGATTCAACAAACCGTCAACAACTGAAGTAATCAGAGCATGAACCCCAGACAGCCTGCTGACCTGCTTCCTGACACACTTGGTCAGGTCCCTGGATGAAGCAGCAGGGGACAGGTGGCCACGTCCACGCTTGACTGGAGGGAAAGAAAGACAATAAGGGGTTGAAGTTCAGTCCCGATCCTGTGAGATAGAGGCTTTAGCTGAAAGTTCCTACCTGTGACGTCGGCGCTACGACGCCCGTCCCTCCAGCTGGACACTCGGCGGGAGGGTCGCCAGCGGCCCCACGTGTCCCCTCGGCTCCTCGAATGGTCCCCTGCAGCAGGCTAGCAAAACAACATGAGATTTCAAGTCCAGTCACCAAGACTTCAGCCAGGACGGGCGGTGACAATGACTGGGACTTTACTGTTGGGATACTGTGTGCGGCGTCCTCTCCCTTTTGGGGCTCCTGCCTCTCATCATGAGGTGGGCTGCACCACCGATTTCCATTTTTGGAAGGGTTCCCCATGGCTCCTCCCCGTCTGCCTCCACCCTGTTGCTGCTGGATCTTGGAGCGGTCCCTCAAGGTCTCTCTCTCCTGCTCCTGGTGGATTGGACCAGTTCTCTTTGGCCCCTGGACCTCTTGAGGGGGAGTCAAGTTCACCTGCAGCACAGAGGAGGAGCAGGTTATTAACCATGTCATGTCTGTCCAAGCAGCCATGTTGGTTTTTCCTTTAACTTGTCACCCGTTGATATTTACTGCTAAACGGGTCAGCATCAACCTTTCTAGGGTGCACAACACCTCACTTGAATTATTAGAACAAACAAGAGCTGATCCACTGAGGGATGATCCCTTGATAGTGATTCACAGGGTTGTTTGGAGCTTCAGGAAACTAAGCCTTCATCATCACATCTCAACTTTTACCACCCAGTTAAATTAAAAGGATTCTCAATGCAGACGTTCACTTTCCTAAATGTTCTGCTGCTAATCTTCACAATTCACTCTCCAGGTCAAAGGACAGGAAAACCAAAAAACAAAGAGGTTCAAACTTTGAGTGGTGTATTATGTTAATGTTAAAAGCTATATAACAGGTGGCGTGTATTCCAGAGTTAGATTAGTGCAAGTTAACATAATTGTTCACATAGGTTAGATTAGCGCAGTTTAGCATAATTGTTCACATAGGTTAGATTAGCGCAGGTTAACATAATTGTTCACACAGGTTAGATTAGCGCAGGTTATCATAATTGTTCACACAGGTTAGATTAGCGCAGGTTAACATAATTGTTCACACAGGTTAGATTAGCGCAGGTTAACATAATTGTTCACACAGGTTAGATTAGCGCAGGTTAACATAATTGTTCACATAGGTTAGATTAGGGCAGGTTAACATAATTGTTCACATAGGTTAGATTAGCAAGGTTAACATAATTGTTCACATAGGTTAGATTAGGGCAGGTTAACATAATTGTTCACACAGGTTAGATTAGCACAGGTTAACATAACTGTTCACATAGGTTAGATTAGTGAGGTTAACATAATTGTTCACATAGGTTAGATTAGCGAGGTTAACATAATTGTTCACATAGGTAAGATTAGCGCAGGTTAACATAATTGTTCACATAGGTTAGATTAGCGAGGTTAACATAATTGTTCACACAGGTTAGATTAGGTCAGGTTAACATAATTGTTCACACAGGTTAGATTAGCGCAGGTTAACATAATTGTTCACATTGGTTAGATCAGCGCAGGTTAAAATAATTGTTCACATAGGTTAGATTAGGGCAGGTTAACATAATTGTTCACATAGGTTAGATTAGCGCAGGTTAGCATAATTGTTCACATAGGTTAGATTAGCGCAGGTTAACATAAGTGTTCACATAGGTTAGATTAACGCAGGTTAGCATAATTGTTCACATAGGTAAGATTAGCGCAGGTTAACATGATTGTTCAAATAGATTAGATTAGCGCAGGTTAGCATAATTGTTCACATAGGTTACATTAGCGCAGGTTAACATAAGTGTTCACATAGGTTAGATTAACGCAGGTTAGCATAATTGTTCACATAGGTTAGATTAGCACAGGTTAACATAATTGTTCACATAGGTTAGATTAGCGCAGGTGAACATAATTGTTCAAATAGATTAGATTAGCGCAGGTTAACATAATTGTTCACATAGGTTAGCTTAGCGCAGGTTAGCATAATTGTTCACATAGGTTAGATTAGCGCAGGTTAACATAATTGTTCACATGGGTTAGATTAGCGCAGGTTATCATAATTGTTCACATTGGTTAGATTAGCGCAGGTAAACATAATTGTTCACATAGGTTAGCTTAGCGCAGGTTAACATAATTGTTCACATAGGTTAGATTAGCGCAGGTTGAAATAATTGTTCATAGGTTAGATTAGCGAGGTTAACATAATTGTTCACACAGGTTATATTAGCACAGGTTAACATAATTGTTCATAGGTTACATTAGCGAGGTTAACATAATTGTTCACATAGGTTAGATTAGCGAGGTTAACATAATTGTTCACATAGGTTAGATTAGCGCAGGTTAACATAATTGTTCACATAGGTTAGATTAGCGCAGGTTAGCATAATTGTTCACATAGGTTAGATTAGCGAGGTTAACATAATTGTTCACATAGGTTAGATTAGCGCAGGTTAACATAATTGTTCACACAGGTTAGATTAGCGCAGGTTAGCATAATTGTTCACATAGATTAGATTAGCGCAGGTTAGCATAATTGTTCACATAGGTTAGATTAGCGCAGGTTAGCATAATTGTTCACATAGGTTAGATTAGCGCAGGTTAACATAATTGTTCACATAGGTTAGATTAGCGCAGGTTAACATAATTGTTCACATAGGTTAGCTTAGCGCAGGTTAACATAATTGTTCACATAGGTTAGATTAGCACAGGTTCACATAATTGTTCACATTGGTTAGATTAGCACAGGTTCACATAATTGTTCACATAGGTTAGATTAGCGCAGGTTAACATAATTGTTCACATAGGTTAGATTAGCGCAGGTTAACATAATTGTTCAAATAGATTAGATTAGCGCAGGTTAACATAATTGTTCACATAGGTTAGATTAGCGCAGGTTAACATAATTGTTCACATAGGTTAGATTAGCGCAGGTTAACATAATTGTTCACATAGGTTAGATTAGCGCAGGTTAACATAATTGTTCACATAGGTTAGATTAGCGCAGGTTAACATAATTGTTCACATAGGTTAGATTAG
The DNA here is from genome assembly GCF_037954235.1 of Aulostomus chinensis. NCBI lineage: Eukaryota > Metazoa > Chordata > Actinopteri > Syngnathiformes > Aulostomidae > Aulostomus > Aulostomus chinensis. The sequence continues at coordinate 56,664,824 of NC_141320.1, read as the reverse complement.
CACAGGTTAGCATAATTGTTCACATAGGTTACATTAGCGCATGGTAGCATAATTGTTCACATAGGTTAGCTTAGCGCAGGTTAGCATAATTGTTCACATAGGTTAGATTAGCGCAGGTTAACATAATTGTTCACATAGGTTAGATTAGCGCAGGTTAGCATAATTGTTCACATAGGTTAGATTAGCGCAGGTTAGCATAATTGTTCACATAGGTTAGATTAGCGCAGGTTAACATAATTGTTCACATAGGTTAGATTAGCGCAGGTTAACATAATTGTTCACATAGGTTAGATTAGCGCAGGTTAGCATAATTGTTCACATAGGTTAGATTAGCGCAGGTTAACATAATTGTTCACATAGGTTAGATTAGCGCAGGTTATCATAATTGTTCACATAGGTTAGCTTAGCGCAGGTTAGCATAACTTTAACTGACTAATAATCCTATATTTTCCCCCTGAAACCATGCAGTGTTTTCCTCCACCTTCATTTCATTGACAATTCTTGAACTTTAAGGTTGTTCGAATTGTTGCGTCACCTTCAAAGGTACAAGCTCCTACATTTGCGGTCGACTCACCTGGACGCGCTCTCCCGCCTTGTATCGGAGCAGAGACACATTCTGGTTGGTCCTCAGACGGAAATCAGTGCAGGAAAAAGCCATTAATGGTCCAAAATTAAGTGCAGACCGGTGCTGACGACAGTGTTTGGTTGTCACTGCCGCCAGCAACGGCCGACTGAGGAATGCTGCGTCACTTCCGGGTCTTATACTCTCGATTTCGAACGCAGACGCATCAAAGGAATGATGAGAATTAAAACATTTGAATGATACCCGCGGAGTGGGCGGGGCTTAACATCAAAGAGGCTCAGATTCTGAACAGCACCATCTGCTGGACGACTTTAAAAGTGCAACTTGAAACTCTGGACTCAACTCAATGTGTGGGAGATTTGAGAGCGTCTGCAAGTCAATGTTTACTTTGATATCCTCGCTTTATTGTGTGATTCTACTGATTCTACACTGAATTTAGTAGAATAACCACCTAAAGTGAGTAGATGGAACAATACAGCGAAATGAAGACAAATACATTTGAATGGACCGCTCAGCACCACAGTCCTGTCCTTTTGATACCATCATCAGAGACCGGCTCATTCAGGTTTGATGTGGGTTTTCCACACCTTCAGGAACATTTTTGAATCACCAAACATTCACTGAAACGTCTGTTTAGACAAGAGAACAAACCTAGAAACCTGGTCTCTTGCTGCCCTCTACTGGCGAGATACCCCAGGAGAGGAGAACATCAGAAATATTTGCTCAGGTTGTGTTTGCTTTGACATGATTGAGATTTATTGAACATCAATCAAAATTGCTGGTTTCAACCAGATCCCTATTGAAAATCCACCTTTTCTTCTCCCTCTGATGGCACTGCTTTTTTTCCAATTTATTGAGATCTTGACATGAAATTTGAAGTCAAAAGAAAACTTGTCTGACTTCAAATAAAATCCTCTTCTGAGTCGAGAACCTGTAGCGTTGCGCCTCTGTCCGGCTGGTGAAACTTTTATTACTTTTTGAGAACATAGAACTTGAAGAGAACAATGACAGCAAGGACCCAAACTCACAATGTCATTCCAAAAGGATCAAATCGTGGATCTTTTCTCTGGAACCTCAGAGTTCTCCAGACTGACACTGTTGAGATGTGCTCTCGTTTCATTTTGGTTGTTAAATATGTTGTGATTTTTTGGGTTTATTAATTTACCCCAGTTTGTTCATTCTGACGTCATACGTCACGTGACCCCAATCAGGAACTTGCCCACAGGTCTGCTGTGTCCCTCACCAATAAAACAGGTGAGCCCGTGCGTGCAGGTGTTCTCTCAGCATGGTACAAGTTGGTGGTGTGCAATGAGTGTCCTCCGTTTGACGTAAACCACTCTGCTAACAGGTTACGGGCCCAGAATGATCCCAGGACACACAATTTGAGTGACTTGCCAGGTGAAAGTCGCAACTTGTCCTGCATGCACCTGAGCAGAAAGGACACAACACTGTTAGTGTGAAACAAGGACAAACAAAAGGACAACAACAGCACGCTGGCTGAGCGCAAAAGGGAGACAGATGTCTGGGAAGGTGGGGTTAAACAGGTCTCACTGGGAACACTGGCCTGGTGCTCCCAGTTAGTGGTCAATGACCAGGCTGCTTCAGACCTGCAAAGACACAAACACACCCACCTAAAAATAATTGCTCACCTGAGAGGATTCTAAAAAGTCAGACTTTTCAAAGTCAGATTCTCTTCTCAGGCTCATCAATCCTGAGACTCAGACTCAGACAGGAAATGGAGTTCCTTCTTCTTCTACCATCTTCAAGGAGTTCTGGCTCCAATCCAGGTGGAGGTTCTCCTCCATGAGTTCTGGAGGTGAGGGATTAAAGGTCAGAACCTGTGTTTTAGAATGGAGAATTTATATCCAGCAGAGCTTCTCAGTGTTTCAAAGAGTTTTATTAATGCAGGTCATGTGTTAGGGGCTCACTTCAACATGTTAAAACATCATCAGTGTCCAGCGCCACCTTGTGTTCTTCTCCATTTATGTGGACACCTTTAATATTTGTGGTCTCTGAACCACTGTAGGAGGGGCTCGATATAAAGAGCTGGAAGCAGCAGGGAGGGGTGTCATGTCTCAGAGTCTGTCTTTTATTTTGTGTCCTGGTCCTGGTCTGGGGGGACCAGGGCCACACACGATAGAGAGAGAGCTCCCTCACCTTCCACTCTCAAGAAAACCAGCAAACTTGACGGTCCAAAGACAAAGTAGCAGTTGATTTAGCTTCGGAGGTGAGCAGAGCCAACACAACAAACCAAACTAACCAAGATCCCTGCCTGTCCTGAAGACATAAATGTAAACCAAAAGACAGTGAAGAACCGAACTCCTGATCCAAGAACAGAGAACAATGACAGGAAATAACAAAGCTCCTCCCTCCTGCTTCTGCCACTGGAAGCCAAAGTACAATCAACAATTCTTTACTCATGACTGACTTCTCCAGAGGGTTCACAAATGGCTCACAGCACACTAGGCTGCTCCAGGAGGTCCAGACATGTCCCTGAGCTAGAAAACACTTGACACATGGGAGGGGGGTCATGTCTCATGGTCTGTCTTATTTTGATATCCCATTTGTGTCCTGTTCTTCCTGTTTTAGTTTGATGTCGAACCTCCCCTCTCATTTTCAGGTGACTTCACTTCCCCTTGTCTTCTGTTTGCCTGAGTCTCTGGGTGCATCCCAAGAGACGTCAGGACTCTGACAGGGACGACCTCAGCAGAGACTCCTCTGTTCAGAGGAAAGGAGAGCTGAGAGAAGACTTTTTGACATCACTCTACATCCTGAGGGACGATCGTTTACAAAGTTCTATTTAATATAGGACACATAAAATCAAACAATGTGAAGCAGGCTGATGAACAATAAATCAAATATAAAAATGCTTTATTTTAAGATCTAGAATATCTTGTGAATATCTGGAGCTTCATTCCAGCAGCAGACCTCCTCAGGTGATGACTTCATATTTGACATGTTTACCATTCAATGAGACTCATTGTCAGTCCATTGAAATCTACTGGTGTTCCTGGTGAGTTGATTTAACAACATGAGCTGACAGAACCTACGTTCAGGTAGGAACCACCACATCCAGGGGTCTGGACCTTTGAGCAGGCAGAGCCATCAAAGTAGCAGACTAAGCTAGCAGACGTTAGCATTGAGAAGAAACTGATACCTGAGCCTACTTTTGGGTCTGGACCTTTGAGCAGGCAGAGCCATCAAAGTAGCAGACTAAGCTAGCAGACGTTAGCATTGAGAAGAAACTGATACCTGAGCCTACTTTTGGGTCTGGTCAGGTGATGACACAATAAAATTACATTGTTGTCAGACTGACGCCTGCTCAACACTGACCAAACACCACCCTATTGCATTGTGGGATATTTCTGCTTGGTTTGTGTCCATCAATACACACAAAGAAGTTTGACTCATGCTGCCGTGACCCGGATTCGAACCAGGGTTGCTGCGGCCACAACGCAGAGTACTGACCACTACAGGATCAGGGCCTCCTCAACAACAGCTTGAGCTTCTATGTCTTTGTCTCAGGTGAGATCAAAGAAAGAATGCTAAGATCAAACACAAAACTCTGAGATCAAAGATTGAAGTTCCCCAAGGTTCAGTTTTAGCTCAGACCCTCTTCAAGGTGGAACCAGCAGAGGAGCTCAGTAGAGACCACTGGACAGCAGCAGGACAGAACACAGGCTCTCCACAATGGCAGGAGACAGGAAACAGGTTTGGACCATCTGGGCTTCTGTCCACTTTGATGTTTTTCAAACATTGAAGGAAATTGTAAAAATCAACATTGTGGTAAATGTTGGTTTGCCAGTGTGTTTACATCAGGATTTCTATTTGAGAGTGTTTGCTCATCTGTTCCAGAAGCTTCTTCTAGAGTTGACCCTGGATGAGTGGAGGGACCTTTTTGACCATCAGGACTGGTTTTTGATGGCCTGATGGTGCATCGGGGTCATCATGGTCCTCCACCATCTGCAGGGGTTCCTGGACTGTTGTGGTGTTTGTGGGAACTGCAGGGGGGAGCCCTCAGACCTGGAGAGGAAGTCCTGACACCAGCAGACCCCTCACCACCTGCAGCCTTTTTCCAGCTCCACCAAACCTACCATTCACTGCCTCCTCATCATCTGGGCATCAAAAGCAGCTCAGACCTGCTGCAGCTCAGAGACCTCAGCCATTTTTAGGATGTCTCCATGATTCTCCTTCACAGGATTTTCATTCACAAACAAGAGAACTGTCAAATACCACAACAGTTTTCAGCTTGCTGCTAAACAGTACTTCAACTACCATTCCACTGTGTAATGGCAGTGACTGATGTGTACTATATGCAGTACTAATCAAGTACAGCCCTGACTGATACTTTATCTCCAGTGAGAGGAAGGATAAGAATGTTGAAATGGACCCAGCAGGAAGAGAATCTCAAGTCATGGCAACTTTACTGAGCAGCACTCAGTTAAGTTCAGGAAACACCAGACAGTTTTACCACCTGTCAATGAAGTAGTCAGTAAAATAAATACTCCACTGAACAGTAGTGGAGGGAGAGCAGAGCTGGAAATGAGACCTTACTGGAGGGAATTAATCTAGAAATGTTAGAGTTCTTTCAGTTGAAGACATCAGAATTGGGAGGGATGTTCTGGACGTTTTCATCCATTTTTATTTCATCCAGATAAACAAATCATGTCTTCTACTTGGGCAGAACACGCCTTTAAAAAGTATTTAGAAAGAATCAGTTTGTTTTAGGAGATATTCAAGCTACAGCTCCTCGTTCAGAATATAATATTTAGGTGTTGTTAGCAATAATACTGCAGGTTATCGGTGATGACGGCCATATTGTTGATCATATTCATCTGGACTCTACCAGGAGTTGGGGCACCAATCAAGATGAGCTCTCATGAGACTAAAGACGTCCTCACAGTCCTGCTCCAAATGGCTGTTCTGACCCTCCAGTCCTTCAGGACCACTGGACCCACGAGTCCTGATTCCAGATGATAGCTGATCAAATGAAGCAAGAGCTTCCAGCTGTTATGAAGGTTCATTCACTTCAGTGAGAACCAGCAGTGCAGTGAGTCCAGACTGATTTGACCAAATCCACCGTCTTGGAGACCCTTTGAGATCAACGTGTCCGATAGCATCAGTTTATCAGCTCAGTGGATGAGGGCATGGGGCTCATTCAGGTTTCCAGTGGTCAGCAACCATCTGGTTCTGTCAGTGAGAGATTTGTTGTTGAAATGTTTCAAAGAGTCTTGAACCAGCTGGTGTTTGGCTCCACCCTCATAGATCCCAGGGAGAACAAGGGGCCCAATCTGCTTCTAGAAGATGGTGCTGACAATGAAACCATGCTCAGGTAGCAGGTTTAGATCTGATACAGGTGCTTCAAGAAGTCCTGAACCTCTGCTCTCAGAGGACAAACTGGTTTGAGGACTCACCTGGTGGTCCAGAGCTTGAGATGAAGCTGCAGCTGCTTCACTAGAGGAACACACAGAACATGAAGGTGGAGCAGTTTGCTGAACATTGCTAGGAACGCTATGAAGGTGCTTGTGAGAACCTGCAGATGTGAGGAACCGATGCCTCCAGCCTTGCTGGTACAGAACAATCAGAACTTGGGTCCAGGACAGGAACCAGGTTCAACTCTGTATCAGAACTTGGGTCCAGGACAGGAACCAGGTTCAACTCTGCTGACTGCTGCATGGAGTTTCTGACACATGAAACAACTCAGCCTGGTTGGGCCTCCCAGGGTGAGAGTGCTGCTGGCTGCTTCAGCAGTCGGGCTCTCAAGCCCCTCCCTCTGGGACTCCTTCATTTCCATCAATGTTCTCCTCTGTTGTTGCAGAAATGAGGAAGAATTCACCACGGCAGCATCAGGAGACAAAAGAAACCAGAATGAGCTTTGAGAAGTTGGTCACACGCAGCAAGGGAGGGGTCTTCCTGAGATGGGAGGAGCTGCTCATCCACCCAGATGGAGAAGCAGTTGATCCTGCTCTTCTGACGCCAGAAGGAAGAGAGTGAGGTGAGCTGACCCTGCTGTCATGGCAACGTGGAAACATTCCACTCCATCAGCGGTGCCTCCATCAGATGCACTCGTCTGTAGGAAGATAGAAGTGAAGACAAAATAATAGAATAAAACAATAAAGTCTACATGAATGGAGTGATGAAATGATCACATGACATCATCAGCTGAATGTATGATGTCATGCTGCTTCTGTGGTGAGGTCACTGCCAGGAGAGAGAACAAACGACTGATGAGATGGAGAAAACCGACACATGAAACAGGAAATGATGTCACTCACATCAGGCTTTGAGAAATCTGAGTAGTAGAAGTCAGTTTTCTATGGAACGTTTCCACACAAGAAAAATATCCAACATTCATGAAATCATCTGCTGTTCTCCATTGGGTCACTAGGGGACAGCACCTACCTGCAACTCCTGGGAGCCCTCAGTCTCACCTCATTTTCAGGCTCCAACTAAAATGAAGCTTCAACTCTTCTGAATCCTCTCCACCTGTCAGATCTGTTTGAAACTTCCAGGTTTGATCAACATCCCAGTCTGAACACATCTACAGGTCAGTAGTGACCACAGCGCCACCTACTGGCAGCAGGAAATGACAGATTTGACACTGAGATGTCCTCATTTAGCCTGTTCATGGTGTCCTGCTCAGATGTGGTCAGACCCACCCTGAGAGTTTGGGGAGAACCCTTGAAGCCTGGGACTTCAGGTCAAACGCTGAGACCACGGCGTGATGAAGAGTTCTGATGATTCATCAGCACAATCAGACTCTGAGAACTCCTCCCTCCCTGGTTGATCTGAGTCAAAGTTCCCATGTCTGATCAACTTCCTGTCCTGATGACATCACTGCTGCAGGTGAACAGTTAGCATTGCTCTGTTTGATGAAGCTGCGTTCAGGGAATGAGGAAGTTTCCCTTTGTGTCACTGCTTCTCTACTAATCTGATCTCTGATCAGTTCACCAAGAAGAGTCTGGGGTCAGGGGCTTGATGAGTAGAGCTGTCAGGAGGAGGCTGCTCTGATTGGTTCCTGACACTGAAACAAGGCCTTCATATATTTATGATGACATCACCAATAGGAGCCTTCCCAGTCTGTCAGGGGGTAGAATTCAGTCAGCACCAATGACATCAGAGTCAGAGTTTAGACATCAGAGACAGACATCAAAGCCTCTCCTTTAATACAACAAATATACTGTCATATTTTGGAAACTCTACTGCAATTAATGGTGGGAATCTTTGGACACCTCACGATTCGATAATTAAAATTCAGGGGCTACGATTCAATCACAAAATGATTATTGATGCATCTTAAATTTATGTTTATTGATGCACTTTTTCACATTTTTGCAACAATTTTCTAAAAACAATATATTTGGAATAAAAACAAGAGTTGAACTCATTTCTATTGTATTTTATTTTGCTGTTGAAAAAAAACACATTGGTACCTTTTGGGAAGCCTGGAAATGAGAGGAAAACGTAGCTCATTCCCACCTCACCCGTCAAGAGGGTCCCCAGAGACGGAGAGGTGGAGAACTACAGTACTTCTTAACTTCTTCCTGAGCCCTGGCACAGGCAGACCTGCAGGGCTGTTGCACTTGAGCATCAGTAAAGTTCTGTCCCAGCAGGCTCTCCAGCCGAGATGACGACAAAGTCCTTCTTTTGGGAGCTCGGTGGTCCTCCTCCCTCACAGCAGGGTTTGTTCCTGGTCCTCTTGCTCATCTTGCTGTGGGTAAATACACAATGAGAGCAATTGTAGTTCTTTATGATCAGGCTGCACTGACAAGTGGTGAAAGACTCTGCAGCTGCTCCAGGATGCAGCTGCACACATATTGACAGGAAATAGGAAGAGAGACCATATCACCCAGTCTTAGCTTCGCTGCACCGGCTTCCAATAAAATCCATCTTTTCTAGCTCTTAAAGGAAAATTCAGGCACAAAATGAACCTTAGGTGTGTTCTTGTATCATTATTATTATTATTATTATTATTGTTATTATTATTATTGACAATTGCAGGGATTTGGTTATACTGGTACTGGTTTTCGGTGCATACCGCTAATTATCTCCTAATGCAAGTTGTGGGGGCAGCAGATAAACACACAAATTAACAATAACATACACTTAAAGCAGCATAAAGCCTCAGTAGTGATAAAGTAGAGCCTTGATGTGGAAACAAAATCACTGAGAACTTTCAGTGTACAGAACGTTTAATACAAGACAAGTCTATAAAGAACAGTTAAAAGGAGTGTGGATGGCTGTTTACACTTTAATTCAGCTGTAGAAGAAGAAGAAGAAGAACTTCAGTGTGAAAATTCATCCTGTATGTTACAGCCGGCCCTCCCGGACATCGGAAGTCCAACTAGTCCGTTGCATAGCAACCGTGTATTTGCTTCAGTGGTGCCCAGCAGCCGGCCTGAGCAGGACCACTCTGTCTGTGTAGGAGCAGGCATGGGCAGAATGGGCAAAGAAGTTTTTCCATTGTGTCGTCTCAAGTTTCCTGATCTGAGGAGCTTTAGCAACTAACTCAGCAAAATTAATGTCTCTAAAATGTGTGTTTTCATGTGTGTTCTCATAATTATTTGCTGTGTAAACACATTGTCTACACAGACCATAATCCACTCACTTTCCTTCAGGGTTCAGTGCCAGGTCGTGACAAATGGTTTCTCTCAAGTGTGCAATTTCATGTGTCTTTTCAGATTTCCTTTTTCTGAGAATCTTTTGTCACAAAATGAGCAGGGGAATGGTTTCTCTCCAGTGTGCAATCTCATGTGTTTTTTCAGACTTCCCTGAACAGGGAATCTTTTCCCACAAACTGAGCAGGGGAATGGTTTCTCCCCAGTATGCGTTCTCATGTGTCTTTTCAGACATCCCTTTTCTGAAAATTTTGTGCCACAAACTGAGCAGGGGAATGGTTTCTCTGCAGTATGTGTTCTCATGTGTCTTTTCAGACATCCCTTGTCTGAGAGTCCTTTGCCACAAACCGAGCAGGGGAACGGTTTCTCTCCAGTGTGCATTCTCATGTGTCTTTTCCGATGTCGCTTTTCTGAGAATATTGAGCCACAAACTGAGCAGGGGAATGGTTTCTCCCCAGTGTGTGTTCTAATGTGTAAAACCAAACTCTTTCTGTAATTAAAACCTTGAGTGCATGTTGAGCACCTAAAGGGACGCTCATCCTTACTGACTTCTGTCTGAGATTCAGAAGGACCAAAGTTCACGTTCCTGATGATTTCTGATTCTCTTTCAGTCTTGCTGGCTGGTTCTGGTCCTCCACTCTCTTCTCCATCAGCTTCTGTTTTCAGAGGATGAACTGGGCTGCTGCTCAGAGACTCTTCTTTCAAGTTCTCCTCAGTTAGACTCTGGTGAAGCTGTGGGAACTGAGGTTTCTCTTCGTCCCCTTCACTCTTCACAGGGACCAGAGTGAAGGGGAACGTGGTGATATCAGCCTCCTGCTGCCCTTGAAGCTGCCCTCCCTCCTCACTGGTCCAGAGCTCCTCCCACTCCTCTTTAATGTGGGGGGGCTCTGGGTCCTGCAGCTCAGGGGGAACCTCTTCTTTAATCACCAGCAGCTGCTCCACATCTGCAGGACACAAACAGCAACATCATAAATCTCTTCATTTGACTCTGAAACAGTGGAGCAACAGACAGAAACAGAAATCAACTAAGATCTGTTATCACGTAACTTCAAACTGAACATACTTGAATGACTGCAGATGTGTATGATGGTGTCTCATTGACTAATAAAAGTAGGGCTGCATTTCAAAATAAGAGCATATTAATATAGCTGTGCATGTTCAAATCAAGTGCTCCATTTCAGAAAAATAACACAAAGGAGCCAAAGCTTGAGTTTCTCTTGTCCTGTCTCACATCTTGACTCAGTCTCAATCTCACAGAGAGGAAATCCCTCAACAGGTGAACCCTTGACTTCCTTCCCCTCTTGTGTTCTGCTCCTCCACTTCTTTGCTCACTGACAGAATTGAGCTGACAGGATTTTAAACCTGGGCCTGAATGGAGTGGAGGGGCTCATTAGTGAGCCTGGAACGATCCTTAGTTTGATGAAGAGGAGGAGAAACCTGCCTGCAGTGGTTATGAGGAGCCAAACAGGACCAAACACAAAGATACTGGCTGACACAACTGGACCGGAGACACTTGCTGGCTGGCATTGGCACGATTCTACACTGGAGCATCACTTGATAGCCAACCTGGCGAGTCCAAACTCAAAGGAGCAGTTTTTTGAGGCGCTGGAATAAACAGACAGACATCGCTATCGGTCGATGCTGCTGGGAGCGACACAACACCGGTTCTCCTGGTCAGTGTGGGGGGACTCACCTGCTCTGTCCAGCCTGACTCGGGGCTTCAGCACGGCATCGAGCAGCAACCTCTGCCGGCGGTTCTCCCGCTCGTACTCCGCCACGGTTTCCTCCAGCAGAGCCACGATCTGCTCCGCGGCCGCCGCCAGCCGCTCGGTGAGCAGCGCTCTCAGCACCGGGACTCCAGCCGCTGAGTCTCCTTCTCCCAGCTGCAGCAGGAAGTCTTCAGCGGCGGCGAGGATCCGCTCCTGGACCGACACCCGCAGCAGCTGCGCGGCGCACATGTTGAGGTTCTACCGGCGCCACTCAGCCTTCCGGAGACGAAGACCGAGGCCTTCCGCTTCTTTTCTTCTTCTTCTTCTTCAAAACGAGCAGAGTCCAAGCTCTGTTCTCTGTCCCACTCCAGACTCGCTAACGTTTCCTTAACTCGCTAACCTGGTAGCAGCGGTAGTGATGAGTCGAGTGATCCAGGATTTCGTTTTGAAAAACGCGTATTGATGACGTACTTATGACGTCCAAAGCCTCGCCGACCGGCAGTGACCACGTGACTGATTCAGGACCTGGTTCTCCGGTTTGGCGTGAGATTCTAAACCACTAAAGCCTGATTTATGCTTCTGCGTCGCGTCGACGCGTGGTGACGTCAACGTCGAGGACTGTGATTGGTCCGCTCAAAACGTCATTTCCGGTTCAGTCGCAGCACAACACCGCCATTTTCACAGTTTCTGTGGTGAAAGCTCCAAGAAAAAATGGACCAAGCCGAAGAAAGGAGTATTCGCGGCACTACAAAGACTGACAAATGGCCAACAATTGTTGTCTGTGACCGGAAGAAAACCAAGGAATCCGACAAGAGCCCCGTAAACAATACAAAGACAAAGCCACACCCCCTAGCGGCTTGGCGGTGAAGAGCAGAGCAACGCGTTCCCTCGACGCAGAATAAACCAGGCTTTCCAGTCGCACCTGTCTTACGCCCCCGTGCCAGATAAGGACCCCCATCAGGCTGTGCCACTCTGGAGGGAGCGCGTCTCACAGTCAGTCAGCGGAACCATGCGGATCCGGGCCGGAGCTGTGGGAAGGAGCGCCAATTGTATCGGGTTGTTGTTTTCTGGACTGCAGCAGAACAGGAGCAGCCGGGACTGGAATGTAGAAGTAGGTTATCTTGAAGTTGACTCAGTTATGGTGAACGATATTGTGGTTCAACACTTTCATGAGCTTTAAGGCAAACATATTTCATGAGGAAACAACGCCGGAATTGGACGGATTTCAGCGGCACACAACAACGTATCCGATACACCTCATTGGAAACCTGGTGGTCTAAGACTAAGAAACACCAGTCACCATGAAGAAAGGAACTTTTAGCTGAGTACTCATGTTCTTTTCTGCAGGTTGAATGTCGCATTTGTTGGACAGAAGCGTCTCATCTCAACAAAAGCACCTCTTCAGTGCTGAGGCATGATGGGGCCAGGCATGAGAATGAAGTCCCAGATCCACCAGGATGAACTCAGGTATACAGCCACTCTCCAACTGACTCACAGGTGCTTCATTGATCATTAATTCCTATTCATTTCTTCTCTACTTCATCTTTAACCATCCAGCTTCCAGGAAGCAGATGCTGGATGAGGCTCTGCTGAATTTCATCCTGAAGGACTGCCAGCCCCTCAGCACTGTTGAGAGGGAAGGGTTCAGGGAACTGGTTCAGGTCCTTGAGCCTCATATGTTTGCCAACCAGAAAGGTTTGTGTGGAAATGATCTAAAGCAGTCGTTGATATCTCCAGTTTATTTCATCTCTAATTTCAATGTCTTGATTTACTCTGGGCGTCATTTTCAGACCATCAAACAAACGGTGGCCAAAAAGTACCAGGAGGAACGGGAAGGAGTGAAAAAGGAAGTCCAGCTGCCATGTGGACATCTGTGGACATGGAGGCTCCCTTGGCTCTGACCTGTCACTGCATTAGTGAGAATGAATGTGTTGGGAGTGCAAGACTTTCCACAAAGTCACCCTGCTGACAGTTTGGCCCCAGTCCAAAGAGGCCTGATGGAGGACTGGGCCATCACCAACAAAGTCAAGTGTCTTGTGAGCGACGCAGCACCAAACATGACAGCATCCACTAGACAGCTCCAAATTCACCACTCAGTCTGCACTGCACATCGTCTGAATCTAGGAGTCAGAAAATCCTGTGATCAGATCCCCCACTTCCATCATCAGACACAAAGCCAGGAACACTGTCACATCCTTCAGATCAGCACTACAGCCAAGGAGAAGCTGGCTCAGGTGCAGCAACAGATGGGAGGGCCAACCCTGAAACTCATCAGTGAGGTGCCAACACGCTGGAACAGCACACACAGCTGTCAGGGCTGCATGATGAGAGGGAACCAGTGTGGGAACCTCTGGCCTCTCTAAGACAGATTTGACTCCACTGACAGCTGAGGAGTTCACCACCATAGGAGAAGCACTTCTAGTAAACAGAGGTCATTCTAGTAGCCTGGTCCCTCTGTGGTTGAGCTATAATTGTAGGAAATATGGTCATTATTCAATGGTGACATCTCTCTGCTGAATAATGTAGAACTGAACAGATCCACTGGACCTTCTTTTTCCAAACAGCAGCATGCAGCAGCTGTCCTGAGTGGAAAACTGCACATTTCTGTTGGTGAGAGTTCTTCAAGTGATGGACTTTGTCTCTCAACAGAAGCTGTGTGGAAAAACCCTGCAGCTACGAGCGCTTCAGATTCTGAGAGTGATTCTTACGCCATTGGCTGGTTTAACCTGGCGTCTGACCGTGGAGGTGGCCGAGAGGAGCGTGACATGGCTGCACAGGTAAATCAACTAAAGCAGAGTTAGTCTTTGGCAGCAGGCCAGGCCGACAAATGCTAATGTCTCTGACTGACTGACTGATGAAGTTGGACCATTGGTCAGACACAATGATGCATGACCCCAAATAGTGGCCTGGGTCTTGATGAAGCTCACGTTACTGTTAGCATCATTTTGATGTCATGAGCAACTCTTACTACATCACTGTTGCATTATTTTGAGTTCATGAGTAACTCTCACTACATCACTGTAGCATCTTTTTGAGGTTTTTAGCAATTTTTACTGCATCACTGTGGCATCATTTTATCCTTGAGATTGGGGACCAATAATTTTAATGTCCATTTTGGGGACATGTACTGTACACAGACACACAGATTTATGAAAGTCACTTTCAGGTGCCTGAAATTCCTTTGGGGACTAAAGTCTAGAAAAGTAATTTGAACATTTGTGTGTACTTTGTTTTGTGATGATAAGATTTACACCGACCAAGTCAGCCATATTGGCACCACAATCCAATTGGCATGTCAATAAGCATCACCCAATAAACCAGGTCTTCTGTCTAAATGTATGTCACTGAAACATACTGTATTGTATTGCCTCACACTTACAGCATACAAGGATGCATGGCGTGGGTGGAACTGCCTGAATCTCTTCTGCAATGGAAGTTTGGTCAACCGTGTGGAACATTCCTGCACGATCCCCTTTGAGTGTGAAAGTAGCATCAACACAGCACCACGTGGTCCACCAGCAGCTTGGATTTCTGCTCCTTGTCTTGTAGTTCCACTTGACTTCTCCAAGGGAAGAGACTGCAAATAGTCAAGAACTCTGGGAAATTTGGTGGCTGTGGCCTCCTCAAATTCCACATTGATGTGGACACCAGTTCAAAGTTTGAAGTGCAGTTATCAACTCTGCACTGAAGTTGTTTCGTTAAAGGATAAATGATTTCCATTGTCCAATGATTTTTTTACATTCCAATCCTCTAAAGTGATGGACTGATACTGTAAATATGCAGAAATTCTCTATTGTTCAAAGTACAGATTCTGTGTTTATACATTGTCATAGTTTTTATACTTGGAGAAACCAGAATCTAACAGGAAATCACTGTAGAAAGTTGGCTCAGTTTCATAAAGTAACAACTAAATAGCTTCAATTGACAGTGATTGACCTTAAACTTGGCTATTTTGATGGACTATGCTTGCTTTTCCACTGTCAAATGAACTTTTTTAATGAGAAATTCCTGCTCATAGACTGGTTTGTTTCATAAATCAACCAGTAAGAGCCCTGAACTTAGAGAAGAACCTGAAAGTGGAGGGGCGTGAGTTTATGTAAGACATACGTGTCTGGAGAAAGTTTATGTAAGACATACTGGTCTCCAAGTAAACAGGGTATTGCTAGTACAAGGTCTTAAGTTCAGGTCATATGAGGACGGGAGGACTGGATGTTCCAGTAAACCTGTACCCCAGTATCTTGCCAAACAGGATGCACCTTGCTGAAGAGAAGCACGTACACACACATGAGTAATGACGTCAACAAAAGGTATAAAATGTGAATGCAAGTTGTAAGGAGGGTTCTGTCTGTATGTAAGATGTGAGGTGGTTGATCTGTGCATTAAACCCGCAAGAGGCTGTAAGACGATCCGTCGTTGAGTCTCGTTTGTCATCTCAACTTGAATGAGAGATCCGAGGTCAACTCCTACAAAGTGGCGAGCCAGCCAGGTTTTGGCAGAGAGATCCAGCTACGCATCTACGCCTGTCTTTCCACACAAGTGAAATCCTCAAGCCGGCACAAAAAGGTAGAGAAGTTTAATTCTCATTATTTGTTTTAGAGTGCTTTCACTGTGTGGTCAGACATAACGTTCTTGCTTGGGCTCTCTCAAAACAAAGAATCTAGACGTGATGGATTATCTACATTCTCTTACTCACATCTAATATCTTGTGCACAAGATAGCTGCTCTGAAATATTTGTTGTGTCAATTATATGTATGAAATTGTGTAAGACAGACAAATTAGGAATTGGATATAATTGGTGTGTTGAGCAGCCAGGGGGGAGAACAGCTGTCTGTCAGCTGAACTGTTGTTGAAACGCATACAGAGATGCGTGATGTGAGTTGTTGTTGAAACGCATACAGAGATGCGTGATGTGAGTTGTTGTTGAAACGCATACAGAGATGCGTGATGTGAGTTGTTGTTGAAACGCATACAGAGATGCGTGATGTGAGTTGTTGTTGAAACGCATACAGAGATGCGTGATGTGAGTTGTTGTTGAAACGCATACAGAGATGCGTGATGTGAGTTGTTGTTGAAACGCATACAGAGATGCGTGATGTGAGTTGTTGTTGAAACGCATACAGAGATGCGTGATGTGAGTTGTTGTTGAAACGCATGCAGAGATGCGTGATGTGAACTATTGTTGAAACGCATGCAGAGATGCGTGATGTGAATTATTGTTGAAACGCATACAGAGATGCGTGATGTGAGTTGTTGAAACGCATACAGAGATGCGTGATGTGAGTTGTTGTTGAAACGCATACAGAGATGCGTGATGTGAATTATTGTTGAAACGCATACAGAGATGCGTGATGTGAATTATTGTTGAAACGCATACAGAGATGCGTGATGTGAATTATGGTTGAAACGCATACAGAGATGCGTGATGTGAGTTGTTGTTGAAACGCATACAGAGATGCGTGATGTGAGTTGTTGTTGAAACGCATACAGAGATGCGTGATGTGAGTTGTTGTTGAAACGCATACAGAGATGCGTGATGTGAGTTGTTGTTGAAACGCATGCAGAGATGCGTGATGTGAATTGTTGTTGAAACGCATACAGAGATGCGTGATGTGAATTATGGTTGAAACGCATACAGAGATGCGTGATGTGAGTTGCAACGTGATACGCATACAGAGATGCGTGTGTGTGAATGTGTTGTGAAATGTGAGTTACGCGTAGCCGTTTCCCGGGCAGAGATATTTGTGAAACCCAGGTGAGGTTTTGGCTGAAATTCTATATGGGGGAGCTTGGTCCGAACGGTGACAAACCCATTAGGACGGGGGCTCATGTTGAGTTTGTAGTCGGGAGGCCGTGCTTTTATGGGCTCGAAAGGCGATAAGCTTAACGATTGCAAGCTTAACTAATAATCAGTATATGTGGAGAAATCCACTAGTTTAGGGGAAAGCAGTTAGGACGATGGTTAGGCTGGAGGGTAAAATACACATAAAGGTCATAATCACACTAACTGTGGGACTCCTTGCCACAAGTTATTTCAGTCACTAGAAGGGAACAGATTATTGTAGACATGGTGATATATATATGAAACAACTTCTCAATAGATAAAGTGAGAAACAACCTAAAACATACACTGATCAGGCATATGAAGCAATTGGGCACCGGAGATACCGCAAAACTAGAAGGAAGGGTGGTGGATCATCACGATCGCCTTCATCCTCCCCAGAATAAGACACGTTTCACAAACGTGATCGTCTTCACAAGCACTGCCCATGCGGTAACTCCGATCAAATAATATAAAATCGTAGAGAAAACTAAGTTGAAATTGGCATGTAATACTTAGTATAATACATTAAAAAAAAAAAGACTGACTTTTGATCACTTATGACTGACTTTTTCTCTGTCTACTATTTTGTTGAGTGTCTGTATGAGAGGAAAACAGCTGTTGTGTGTGTGTGCATAACTGTGTGTGCATAACTGTGTGTGCGTGGTTGCCTGCGTATGTGTGCTTGGGTGTGAGCGGCTTTGTGAAAAAAGGCAGCTGCCGTGAGTGCGTGTGTATGAGAAACGCGGGTGTGAAACCTAACTTTTGAGCTTATGATCATTTGTGCTGCATGTTGAAAACTGCATATGCTTTGTCTTGTGCTGACTATAAACCATAAATCAGTGAATGCTTGAAAATGTGCAAAATAGTTTAAACTATGTTTAAAGTCCTCAATAGTCAATTGTAGATGCAAAACAACTTGACTAATCATCGACAGGTTTTCACGATGGGTGGAAGCAGTTCCATCTAAAAACCTAGGCTCAGAAACAGTGATTAAATTTCTGACAAGAGAAGTCATTCCAAGGTTTGGTATCCCATCAGAAATAAGTTCTGACAACGGTTCTGCATTTGTACAAAAGGTTGCCAAAGGCGTTCTTCAGCAGTTTCGTGTCAAACAGAGACTATCTGCAGTGTACCATCCACAGAGCAATGGTATGGTAGAGCGAATAAATGGAACACTAAAAGCAAAAATCAGTAAAATCTGTGCCAGCACAAAACTGAACTGGGTAGATGCTTTGCCGCTTGCACTAATGAGCTACCGCATGCAAACTCACAGGAGCACGCATCTAACACCACATGAAATGCTAACAGGCCGACCTATGCCGGCCCCACAACTGCGTGGCCCGTATAAGGGACCTCCGCTTGAGCAACTGCAAGTCGAACTAAAAGACTATATGAGTCAACTAACTGCAATACATAGGTCTATCTACCTTCAGGAGAAGAAAAAAGAGCCAGATCTTGACCAGGAGGTCAAGAAACCTGTCGTGCCTGGTGACCAGGTGTACATCAAGATCTTCAGACGAAAGTGGCACGAACCACGACGGGAAGGACCATATACGGTGGTGAGGGCGACTCCAACGGCAGTTCAAGTCGAAGGAAGCACAACGTGGTATCGTCTGAAACACTGCACAAAAGTCCCCGGAAAAACCAAGGGCGGTATTGAGTTGGAAAACAGAGATAGAAAAGATGGCAATGTGGGGCGTTCTGACAGTTGTGAGCATTCTGATTTGGATGCCCATAGGAATAAAGGAGATGTCAACCTCAGTGACACTGTCAAAAGCCCAGGAGACCAGAGCCACAACAGAGACTCACCCGTGCCACGGAGACGCCGAAGCACATGAATCAGATGAGTGTGATGCAACTACACCATCCCACACTCTGAACCCTAAGCCGACACTCTCAGCTAAGCTCAGACACATAGCTATCCTACACACACTGATGCATGCTAAGAAACGTGGTAAAAGGAGAGTACATACAATGTGGAAGTGGCAGGCTAGTATGGACATACCAGACACACTCGGTAAAGGGGAGTTAACATATGAAGCAGTTGTCATGTCAAATGATTATGAGCGTTCTCATTTGTGTGGGGTTAAAAAGGCTCAGATGATAACAGTTTGGGGACTGGAAGTATGTAAAATTACTCTCACAGTAGCTGAAAACATGGTAATTACAGTTAAGTTAAGCACAGAATTTGATCCAAGCGATGCGTACTATGTCCTAGTGCGTGTGGGGAATAACAAAAATAACACTCAATTGCAAAGGTCACTAGTGCTAAACAGGGAGGAGACTCCCGACCCTGAAATTTTAGGAGTTGTCCCACTTAGGACTGAGATAATTAATGGGAAAATAAGGGTGCACATTCCACCACAGGGGGTAGCAGACAACTTGAAGAAGCGTGATGTACGTCTCTTGGAAATCGAAGAGGTCGAAACAGGGACTGAAACGAATGTACTATGCGGTTGGATTAACAAGCATAATGAAAACACAACAGGTTGGGAATTGGATCAGTGCGGTATGGCGGTATTTGAAGAAGCAGGTGAGTGGGTAGTTGAACTGAACGAGACTTTGTATGAGCTAAATGGGAAGTATGCTTTAGAATTAATAAGTACGTTCAAAGATGGACGGGCAAGTAAGCGAGTGCATCCATGGTATGTTCCTGACGGGAAGGAAGTGACCAACCAAACTATCAGTATTGGGAACAGGGATACAACGACCCAGGCAATAGGCCAAATCAAACACCACCATGTCAAAGTGCACACGCCCGTAGCTCCTGTTGTGATCTCGACACCAACTACTAAATCACCTAAGATCGCCAATACCATAGGTGATGTAGCTATAAAGCCCACAAACATGCTTAAAACCACCTTGCCGTCAACTGTAAAAGTACCAGGTAAAGTAACACCCATAGCCACAGCCACACCGAAAGTAGTTAAACCGGTAGGGGTAGCTACCCCTAAGAACGTTCTTGTAGCCAGGATCCCAGCAGAGATGAGTCCAGCTCCAACTCCAGCCAAAACTTCACCAGTCACAACCGCAATTCCGTCCGCAGCCACAATTTCATCAATTCCGTCCACAACTGAAGTTCCATCAACCGTGGCCCCCAGACAAATTGCAGCCATAACCTCATCAGGTAAAATCTTAACTTGGCCAGTAGTTGCTAAAACTAAGACCCTCACACTTTCAACCAAAGCTACATACAAGGCTATAACCACATCGAAGCCAACCATAACCAAATTTCTGACGGAGCTGACCGCAACTAAATCTCCAAAAGAGGTAGCTAAAATGACAACCATAGCAGAGCCAACTAAGACGTTAAGAGACACAATTTATACAGATTATGACGACTACAGTGAGTTTGAAGACCATCAGTGTACAGAAATAGCTAAACCCAGCCAGAGAAGTGTAAGATCATACGCTGATGAGCGCTGGGAAGCAGCTAGCCACAATAGGTGGTATCAATGGGCCATGTTCACTGTGAAACAAATGACCTCAACTGAGTGCATAATATGTTCTGAGGCACCCACAGCGCTTCCTACTGTGATACCTGAAAAATACACGCATGATGAATGCGCGAGAGTTCAACAACATAAATGCAGGAGCGGAGAGTTTACCCCCAGATCTGATGTGGCAACCTTCTTCAGACTTCCAATGTGTGGTGTTAAGTGTAGACTCTTATACGGTTCTAGAGCTATTCACACTTACCTAGATACATGTGTAGACTGCACATTTAAACAAACGTGCGAGGAATTTTCAATCACAACATCCCAAAATGAGCCACCCACAAATTATAAAATAGATGAAATAGCGGAATATGAATGTTTTGCCAGTGGAGGATTCACTAACACGAAAGGAGGGATTCATGTGGGTAACACAGCAGTTAATTGGAAAGTAACATGGGTATTGTCTTGGTTTCCAGAGGCTAACATGAGTGATCCATTTGTAACTAGACCAGCGTGGTTTGAAAATCCCCAACCAATAAACCAAACGTGTGAGAACATAACTATGACTTTGCCTACTGTGTACCTTCTAAGTAATCAAAATTTTCCTGTAGCTGATAGCTATTGGATGTGTGGAGATGACATTGTACGTAAACACAGTTCCACCACGGTGGATAGGACTCTGTACATTAGCGCGACTAAAATTACCAGCAGTTGTGATGTATGATGGTATAAATGATATCCTCGAAATTGAAGAGAAAATCGCTAAACTAAACAGACACAAAAGGCAGATCGACGATACTAACACATACACTGACGCTCTGGGTCTACCGGCCGGGATCCCAGATGAGTTTAAAGCCCAGGATGAGGTTAGAGCTGGACTGGAGTCTATACTTCCCTGGATCACCATCAATAAAGATGTTACGTGGATAAATTACATTTACTACAATCAACAGAGGTTTGCTAACATAACGTCTGAAATACTCCATGCTTTTGGTAGTCAACTGCATGCAACTAGCATAATGACTCAGCAAAATAGACAGGTTCTAGATTGGTTGACAGCTGATAAAGGAGGAGTTTGTCAAATGTTTGGAAAATATTGTTGTACTTTTATCCCAAATCACACAGCTCCTGATGGAATATTTTCTGTTGCTATGGACAAGTTGACTAAACTTAAACTGGAGCTTAGAGAGAGTGCTGGAAAGGGGGGAAAGATATCATGGGATTGGTTAGACCAAATTTTAGGAAAATGGGGAGCCGTTTGGGCTGAGGCAGGACTCAGTGCCTTAATAGTCTTAATACTAGTTCTCTTTTTGACATGTTGCATCATCCCCATCGTGAAAAGACGCTGCACACGGGTTATGGACGAGCATATGATGATGACGGCTGGACTCCAACGGGCTCAAATGTTGAACATGATGACTCCCGTGCAAATGGCACAAATCTGCTAGAGGGAGGCTGAGGATGGGAGAATTCCGGACTTGTTTCCCAATCCTAACTTCTTACAGGACTCTGATGATGATGGACGGAGCACAGAGTGAGGTAAAATTAACTGTCGTTTGATTAAAGGAGTGAATCGCATAGGATGATGGACTGTGGATTTGAAGTCCATTGAAGAAGGAATCCCGTGGAGCAACGGATTGTGGACTCTTAATTTGGTATAATCACATACAGTGAGACATTATTTTGGTTGAATTATGCTTTTTTCTTTTTCTGCAGTCCTTTTATTTGCATTATCAGCACCACTCTCATAACTCATTAGTATTCAAGTTGGTTAATCATGTATGTTATATGTTTTGGTTTATGAATGTACACTGTGGTGATGAATCGCTTCTCGTAGAATTGTGAAGGTTCATGATGAAGGTCGCTAGCGGGGGGGCCGTAGAGGAATCTCCTGCTCAAAAACAGCCGGGCAGGTTTTCGCCTCTGCAAAATGTGAACCTAATAGGTGAATGGTAAAAACTTGTGCGTGTCTATTGTGAAGCGGAATATTTAATGTAAATATCAAATACGATATTTAAGGGGGGATTATGTAGGGGCGTGAGTTTATGTAAGATATACTGGTCTCCAAGTAAACAGGGTATTGCTAGTACAAGGTCTTAAGTTCAGGTCATATGAGGACGGGAGGACTGGATGTTCCAGTAAACCTGTACCCCAGTATCTTGCCAAACAGGATGCACCTTGCTGAAGAGAAGCACGTACACACACATGAGTAATGACGTCAACAAAAGGTATAAAATGTGAATGCAAGTTGTAAGGAGGGTTCTGTCTGTATGTAAGATGTGAGGTGGTTGATCTGTGCATTAAACCCGCAAGAGGCTGTAAGATGATCCGTCGTTGAGTCTCGTTTGTCATCTCAACTTGAATGAGAGATCCGAGGTCAACTCCAACACAACCAAGCGTGAAAGTGAGCCTGCATTGTCTGATCTGGAGCTAACAGGGAATTAGCAAGTTAGCAACTGTTCTAGAGTTGCTGCTGAGTTGAATTTGAATTTCTTTGTTGAAAGGTTCCAGTTTCTATGAGGTCAGGGCAGATTGGTGTGGATCTAAAGGTCCCTGTTGATCCCAGGACATTGTTTTGACTCATTTGAACATTTTCAAACCCTCGTTGCTCAGATTTTACATGAATTTGATCATGACTTTAGACAAATGTTCTGTTTATTAATTAAATAATCACTTCAGTTATGAATTTAGTGAGTCAACCAGACTTGGTCCATGACAAAAGTTAGTCTGGTTATTATTCAGTTTCCAGTCAGTAGGGACACACACACACACACACACACACATACATACACACACAGCCTGTCTTCAGTATAAAATGGTCTGTCAGGTTCTCTCACGTTGGAAGATTTCTCTGACTCCATTGTGAATAAAGAGATTCTTCATCTGCCACCTGAGTCTTGATCCACTGATTCCTCTGATCCACCTCTTTCTGCTCCAACAAGGCTGACATGGATCAGGTGGGTCCATGTCATCCAATCAGGAGGTTTCTCCTCTCAGTTAATTTTCTTCATCCCAGTTTAGATTGATTCTTCTCAGCCTGATGAAGGAGCATCTGATCAGGTGTTTGACTGCTTGTTAGTTGTAATTCCATAGACTTTGAACTCAGATGTTATAGAATTAAGAATGCAATGGCAGTCCTGCCAAGTGACATCACTGACATGACAGGATGGCCCAGTCATGTGACTGAAGGAGCTGAGAGCTTCTACACATCATTGTTGATGGTGTCTTCCACCATAGTCAGCAGCCACAACTCCTCTATCAACACCTGTCAGAGACCTGCTGGAGGCCCCACTGAGGTTTGAACTGGGATCACTGGATTCAGAGTCCAGAGTGCTCACCATTCCACCATGGAACCATCAAAGATGAAACGTGTGAGACAAACTATGGCACTAATCATGTATGAGGGACTACAGTGGTTTTCTGGATCTAATTTCCACAAACAAATGATGATTTGGGTAAAGGTCTGACAAAGTCTGACAAACATACCCTGATTTTTTCACAAACAAATTGTGATTTTTAGACAGTGACACAGGGCTCTTATTTTGGAGGGCCATCAGGATGTGAAATATCCCAGACGTCTGAGATCAGAGTGTTCACTTTGATCTCAGGGTCCTGAATTTGGAGGTTCTTCCTTTGGTCTCCAAGTTCTAACTCCCATCTGACTGAATCCTTTTTTTAATGAACTCCTCAGACCCTGATGATGTCAGGAAGAAATCCAGACATTCAGTTCTCATCTCAGCTGTTCTGACTGAGACGTCAAGCAGTCAGGAAAAAAGTGTTACGACCCAAAGAGGGACCTTTACAGGAGCTAACAAAGTGTCTTTTTTCCTAAACTACTTGAGGAACTGGTGAAACCAGTAAAATATGCATTTGTGTGTGCAGACCAGTGGGGAGCCTGGGTGAGTGGAAGGATGTTTACCACCAACACACAACCCAGACTTTAGTCATGTGATGAGATGGAGACTCTGATGATGAAGTTAATGGACAAAATGTGAATTGAAGGATGAACACAAATGGGTTTTTGAACCAAACACATTTCTCCAGCAGACTTTGATCCAACATTTGTAGTTAGATTTTGGTGGCTGCTCCATGTTGGAGGAAACCAGGCGATGTTTGAACGTCACAGGGAAGCTCCTTTGCCTCTTCTGCTGCCAGTTCAACCACTCACTCCCCTCAGTGGAGAGCAGCTTCAGCTGGGTTTGGAATGTACCACTGTGGATGCATAGGAATGTGGAGAAAATGTCCTTTGTCAGAAGTGGGATTTGAACCCACGCCTCCAGGAGAGACTGTGACCTGAACGCAGCGCCTTAGACCGCTCGGCCATCCTGACAGAAACTGAAAGCTGCAGACTTCAATATTAAATGAATTCATTCACTGACAAAGTAGGATTTTTGTTAACATTAAACACAGTCTGAGTTCATGGCAGGAAGACATGAGTGTGTGTGTGTGTGTGTGTGTGTGTGTGTGGTGTGTGTGGTGTGTGTGTGGTGTGTGGTGTGTGTGTGTGTGTGTGGTGTGTGTGTGTGTGTGTGTGTGTGTGGTGTGTGGTGTGTGGTGTGTGTGTGTGTGTGGTGTGTGGTGTGTGGTGTGTGTGTGGTGTGTGTGTGTGTGTGTGTGTGTGTGTCAAGTCACAACAAAAGTTCTCTGGCCCATAACCCAGAGGTCGATGGATCGAAACCATCCTCTGCTAAAGGAACAAAATAAAATGAACCTGCATCTTTAGAAATGTGTTTCTGTTAAAAAGAAGTTCATAAGGATATTTTCTTCCTCCACAATCACCAACCATTGTGAGAGTTAACAACAGTCCACTTTCTGACTGAAGCAAAAGTAGACTTCAAAAGGTTTTTCTGATTCAACATAGCAGCTAAATTTCCATTTCCATTTCCTGAACAGGACAGGTTAAAAAAAAGGGAATGTCATGACTTCCTCTGTATGTTAGTATATGAACGACTAAAAATGTTCATGCCCAGTTTAAAGTTAGAATTGAATTGAAAATACAAAAATCTCAGTGTTGTAAACTGTTTCAAACAAATTCTACTGTTGAACAGTTCAAGTGTTTCTAATTCAGATTCAGATTCAGATTCAGATTCAGATGACTTTATTTATCCCCGAGGGGCAATTAAAGTACGGTACCACTGAGCATGACATTAAAAAACAATAGAAAAAAAGAGGGACATGACAGTGGGAATAAATCAGAGAATAAAAATAAGATTAAAGATAAAATACAATAAATATACTACATACAGTATGTACACAATGTAAAATGAAGAGTAAGGTGACTGGAGTGAGTGAATAAAGTGCAGACAATGTAAACAGTATAAACAGTGTAACAGTGAATGAAGCTGAATGTGCTCTCTTATACTTTCCTCTATTGTGTTTCTTTCATGTCCTCCTGAGATCAAAGACAGAATTCTAGGTACAAATAAATACACTATCAAAGCCCCCTGATGACATCATCATTAATTATCTCTTTGATCTGGAGGCTCTTGCTTTAATCTTGGCTTTGAACTGACGAATGTTTCCTGACAGGTTGCTGTTTTCACTCCAGAGCAACCAGTAGTTGATCCTATCAGACCAGTCTGATGAACGAAGCTTTTCACTATCAGTGGAATCACTGGGGAAAGAGACTCCTCCTGTCAGATGAAGGCTTCACTGTGTTGAGGAGGGTTTGTTCAGATGATTCTAGAAGAATATATCAAAACCTCATCATTGAACATGAACATTAATCACTAATGACTGTTTCAACTGAACCTACTGGATACTGTGGTGCCTGATGAGGAGACAACTTGGGTATAAAGTTTCAGAAGAGGGTTTTTGGAGGGAGATTTAGATGAGATGGTTTCCAAATCAAATCGGTTGTCACAAGGGAAAGTCTGCATTAAAACACTTATCAGTATCACTAAAGGAGGCAGATAACATCTGCCACAAAACATGTGGCACTCTGAGCAGGAGAGAGGAGAACAAGAGGGAGAAGCCATCGTTAGCTTAGAGTGGAGAATTTACAAGGCAGAAAGACTGTTGCTACAAGAATGGTGGTCTTTTAAACTTCAGCCAAATAAAGCACTTAGGTATTAATTTTTGGTGGGTAATTAGTCAACGAAATAAGGAATTAGCAGGGATGATCACACTTTAGCTAGCACAATGAAGCAAGGCTCTACGTTCAGCAACACAGAAAAAGGAGTTGAGGTCACACGCTTCCTGCAACCAAGGTCAAAAATCCAGGACGGACGAAGGGGAGGACGACAAGACAAAGACACAAGAAACAGAGATAATAACCATAAACTCCATAACAACCATAACAAATATAACCATACAGAACATATATAACTAATATAACAAGAAAAGCATTAAAAAATATGTCACCTCTGGTCAAATACCCTGATTTGCATTTGTGTCTGTCAGCATTTTCATTTTCATGTTAAAGCCTCCTCCAGAATGAGGGGAGGAGTCATGGGCAGTTTTCTGTGTTGTCTGCAAACTGAATTACAGGAAACCTGAACTTCCACTGTCAATGTATCCAACTGATTCATAATTTTTTGATCTATACATAGACAGCTTGTAGTTATTGCCCACACACACACACACACACACACACACACACACACACACACACACACACACACACACACACATTTTGTGAAACAACTCAGGAGTCATCAGGTGTTTTACTCAGAGGGATTCATTCATGATAAATGAGCATGGAGGAGACCCAGTAATCATCAACACAAGCGTCACATGAGCAGGTCACCACCCACTTTTATTGATTGGTTCTTGTAAGAATCACTCCTAACGCCATCAGGAGGTCATTTTTTGTCTGCCCTGTCTCAACTGTTGGAGCACAGCTACAGCCTGAACTCTGCCACTACCTTATCCCTCCCTACCAACGTCATACAGACCCACTATCTGGACTAGCCTGACCCCCCTGACCCTCAGTCACTCGTAGTGCCTCCCACCGGAGGGAATAGGAGCATCTGTGAGCTCTGACTGTTGGGATGCACATCCATGTGATGGAAGAGCTGTTTTAAACAGGGAATCATTTGACCTCGTGACCTGTGAGGGCAGGTACAGAGGGACGATTCCATCATGAAAAATAATATCACTAAACAAATGGGTCTTTAGCTTCTTTCTGAAGGCGTCTTCAGCGTCCTCATGTCCAGTGGGAGAGCGTTCCAGAGTCTAGGAGCTGCAACCTGGAAGGTTCACTCTCCTTAACTGAGGCTGAATCCCTGTGGTCAGGGAGGATAAGGGACCCCACAGGTGTCATTAAAGTGCTTCAGACTGCAAAGGACTCAGCTAATCAAGCTGGGATCAACTGCTGTGGTGATCAAGGTATCATCATATATAACAAACAAAGAAAACAAAGTTGAGGAAAAGCACACAAAGAAAGAACGATGAACATAAACAGAGCATCTTCTACACCAGATGTCACACGGCTCAGTAGACCTCTGGTTTGACCCATAGCAGGTCCAGTCTCCAGGGTGCCCCCATCATTCTGCTTTTCAGTTGCAGGACATGCAGCAGAATCCCATCGCTCCTCTGCAGAAGAACATATGAGAGCGTCTGCTTGCTCTTCTCTGACTGGACGTAGGGGAGAGTCTGCTTGCTCTTCTCTGGCTGGATGTAGGGGAGAGTCTGTTTGCTCTTCTCTGGCTGGACGTAGGGGAGAGTCTGTTAGCTCTTCTCTGGCTGGACGTAGGGGAGAGTCTGCTTGCTCTTCTCTGGCTGGACGTAGGGGAGAGTCTGCTTGCTCTTCTCTGGCTGGACGTAGGGGAGAGTCTGCTTGCTCTTCTCTGGCTGGACGTAGGGGAGAGTCTGTTTGCTCTTCAGAAGCTTGCTGGACCTTCACTTGAAGGTCATGATTTTCCTCTTTCAAACAGCTTTTTAAATCATGAAGATTTCCCAGGATTTCCCACTGAGCACTGTTCCTTTTCTTCTTTTGTATTCTCACTGCATATAGAAGACTCTGAACTTCACCGTTCAGACTGTCACTCTTTGTGGGGTCCTGGTCCTTCCTTGATTCAAGGTGGGCCAACTCTGCAGTGAAGGTCTCTGTCTCCTGAGATGCAGTAGAAACTCGTCTCCTCAAACATCCATTTTCTGCCTCTCTCTCCTCACTCTGGGATCTCAGCTGTTCAAGAGTCGTCTTCTTCTCAGTTCGTTCTTCTCTCATTTTGTTCTTCTCTGCCTGGATGGAGTTGAGCTCACACTTGAGGTCACACTTCTCCTTGCAAACCATCTTCACCTCAAGCTGAAGATTGTGGACTTGTGTGTTCAGGTCTCTGATCTGAGTCTGGTTCTCCTCCCTCACAGATTCAAGGTTGCCCACCATGGCAGACATGTTCTCTACCAGCTGATATGCAATAATCTTCTCTTGTCCAAGACTAGAAACCTGTCCCCACAAATTCTGATTTTCTGTCCATCTCTTGTCACACAGAGACTGAAGCTGATCAAGTGCACTTTTCTTCTCATTCAGGTCTTCCTCAAGACATTTCATCTCCACCTGTTCACTCTCCCTCAGAGACTGAACGTGGGTCAGCTCTTTTCTGAGCTCATTGTTCTCTCCATCAACCTTCCTCCCCTCACGCTGAAGACTGTGGACTGTTGCGTTCAGATCTTCTATCTGAGTCTGGTTCTTGTCCTGGACCGTTTGGAGGTTGGCCACCACAGCAGTGAGGTTCTGCAGCTCCTGGATTGCTCTTTTATTCTCCCGTTCAAGAGTAGAAACTTGTTCCCTCAAATTCTGGTTTTCTGCCTGTGTGTTGTCACTCAGAGACTGAAGCTGCTCAAGTGCAGCTTTCTTCTCAGTCAGGTCCTCCTGCTCTGTCAGCCTTAGAGATGGAGGAGCAGGATCACATTGACCAGGATCATTCAGTGGATAAATACAGCTCCTACTGAGATCCACCAGATCCCTGAATGCTCCAACTATACAATCCAATGGAGTCATAGCCTTCTGTCCTGGGTTGATCTGAAGATCTTGAGCCAGACTAAATCTCCTGGAACTGTCAAGTGTTTAAAGACCAAAACTGCCCCATAAATGTGGAGTCTGGATTCTTTTCTATAATGTGACGGCAATGACAGTCCTGCAAAGTGACATCACTGACATGACTTGATGACATCAGTCACATGACTGGATGACTTCAGTCACATGACTGGGTCATCCAATCATGTGAATGGATGACAGTGTAGATGCCAACATAGAGGTTGGGGAAATAGTCTCTGAGAATCCAGCTTGAACCCACACCCTCCTTGTTCTTCAAAAACCCAAACAGCGATCATCAGTCTCCCTCAAATCCTGTACTTGGGTTCAATGTTTCTGTTCCATTTTGCAGCAGTAGGTGTCGCTGTGATACCAGGTTCAGTTCAAGATTCCCAACTCCAGTTCATGTTGGTGACCTCAGTGGCAGGTAAAATGGTGCTTCAGTGGATCATGTGATCAACTCATGTGTGTCCTCACTGCTCCACAGGTCTGTCAAATGTTCTGTAAAAAGTTGGACCCAGCAGAGCTGCTAGATTAGGAGTTGATGGAGTCGTTGCAGATACCAGGGTCCAAAGTCCAGCTTGAACCTGGTTTGTGCAGTTCTTTGTCAAGCTAGCAGCCATTCTTTTCACTGCCAAGCTAAAGTGACTTCTGTCAACAAAGGTCAACATAAAAAAGGATATTTCTACTGGCAGTTCAAGATTTTGATCAAACTCCTTTTTCAGAGCTGGAACCTTCCTCTTGTGTCAGCTTTCTGTTCCCATCTCTATGTTAACGGTCAGTTCTGACCCACGTCTTCAATCAGCTGGAAAATAAACTAAAACAATTTTCTATCCTCCAAGTTGTTTCCATCTCTTGGTGACCTTGTTAGGCTTCCTTATCCATGGAAATATTGATTGATTGATTGATTGATTGATTGATTGTGTGTGTGTGTTTAGATGCATGTGTGACACTTCTGTGTGTTCTCTGCAGAAATGTTTCCTGCAGTTGAAGCACAATCCATTTGTCCTGCTGTCCTGACTGCTTGGGCAGTCCTGACCCTCTTTCTTTTGGAATCAGGTCCTGAGTGGGGTTGTGGCTGTGGCTGTTCTGATTGGTGTTGAGGCAGGGCTGCTGAGGAGGATGCTGTTGCACTCTTGGTGGATGTGGGTCCACAACACAAATGCATTCTATGCAGACACATCAAGGATGGTCTTTGTTTGTTGTGTTGTTGTGCAGGTCGATGGGAGAACGAGGCTGATGGGAGTCCCTGAAGCTCCCATGACTGGGAGAGGAGCTGCTGGCAGTGTTGCTGACAGTGCACTTCTGACTTCAGGTTTGGCTCTGATTGTTGCTTTATCATCTTATTTTGATAACTGGTCCAGACAGACCCTCACTATTTGATCATTCAGTGAAAAACATTTGTTGGTTTTATTTTGTTGAACTAGAGGTTCCTGACAAAGTCAAAAATCCTTGATACAATAAACAAATTGATGTGGTTCTTTGATGCATTTAGAACCTCCAACAGGTCACACAGGAGGAAGGTTAAATCATGTGACCATCATCATAACAGCTGTTGACCTTGTTTTAACTATTTGATGGTGTTTAATATCACCAGCTTGCTAACATGAACTAGCTAATGTTGCTAGCTAGCTAATATTATTTTCTAACTTCAGGCCTAAATTTGGGATTGACTGTTAAAATTGTTCACCTCACCTTTGTAACACCAGGTTTTGTCTTGATGATGTCATTGTAACTGCCTTTCTGATTCTAAAATATAATGCATCCAAGAATAAAAATGTAAAACTGCCCCTCCATGGAAACATCAAATTTAATATATTGACTTTAATGTCTGTCTTTGATCTCTAAACTCTGACTCTCCTGTCACTGGTGCTGACTGAATTCTACCACCTGACAGACTGGGAAGGCTCATATTAGTGATGGGATCCAGAAAGGAATGAAGGTCTTTTTTCAAAGTAACTTGTTATTTTGTTCTCGGTTGTCATGGTGACTCGTGGTATCAGGGCTACATTGATGATGTCATTTTGTCGTGGTTGTGCACGTGTGCCACTCAAAGTGAACACACTCACAGCTGATTGGACCAACTCAGATCAGCTGTTCTGAACCTGATACTCAGAGTTTCCATCTCAGTGTCAGGAGTGACTGAGGAGAAGAGTTTCAGAACAGCCACAGTTGGGGGACTTCCATCCAGCAGCCATTTTCTATCCCTGTAAGGGAGTGAAGGGATCTGGAGCTGCTGGGTTCAAGTGGATCCAGAACACAAGATGGAGGTCAGTCAGGACCCCAGAAGGAGACCAGCATCTGGAAGGTGGAGATGCTTTAATCTGACACCGTTGTGTCAACAGTTCTGAAATCTGAACAAAAGTGAACAGTAGTATTTCCACCTGCTACTCCTGCATGTATTCAAGTGAACAGGAACACAGATTCATGCTCAACTTCTCCTGTGTGTTCATCCACAGTCACTAAACAACAACAAACCAAACAAAGGGGTTTGCTAGCGTGGCTGCTGAGGTAGAAAGGCTCTGTACAAATTGAGTCCTTTTACCATTTCTTTCCTGCTTCTAGCAGCGCTGTCATCACTTCCTGTGACTGTGGGAGGGAAGGAGTCCCCCTGTTACTTCCTCTTCAACATGCCTTTAGCAGACCAACTCACTGACCAGCTCAGTGAGGTAGTGTGGCCGGGTGGTCCAAGGGGCTGGATTAAGGCTCCAGTCTCTGTGGAGGCGTGGGTTCAAATCCCACCACTGCCATCATGTCCCAGGTCACTAGAGAGGTGTGGCAGGTCTCTCTGTGCTGGAGGTGTTGGCTGCTTTTATCACTCTGGGAAGAAAATGTCCTGAACTTGAGGTGTTCTCCTCATCTTGAACTCTCCAAAACAACAATGTGCAGTGACGCTGAGCTGCCTTCAAGCCAACAACATGGGCACAGTGTACCCAGAGCATCAGGCTCCTCCCAGTATATGCAACACTGCCAGTGACCTCTGCTTCAGTGTAACGGTGACTCTCCAAACGGAAGCTGATCCAGGACCAGCTCAGGAGGAGCCATGGAGCAGACAGGCTCTCTGATTTAATGCTGCTGGATATTGAGAGGAACATCCCAGTTGACTCCAACAAGGCTGCTGATGTCTTCAAACCCAGGACCAGAAGAAGAGCCCTCCTCTGAGTCCACAGACCTGAGCATCGCTGCTCTGACTACCACGTTACCTCCTGGTTATCAAGGTGAAGTCAATAAAATAAATAATAATAATAATAATAGAAATAAATAATACTAAATCAAGGCCTGTTTAATAAATGGTGGAGCAGAGTGGTGCAGAGGCTGTGTGCTGGGCCCAGAACCCAGAGGTTGATGGATCAAAATCATCCTCTGCTAAAAGAAAGGAGCAAAATAAACCTGGTTGTTTTGAAATGTGGATCTGTTAAAAAGGGGTGGAAATCAGAATTCAAACCATTGTGAGAGTTAATAACATTCTACTTTTCCACTGAGGCAAAAGTAGACTTCAGGAGGTTTTAGTGATTCAACATAGCAGCTAAGTTTCCATTTCTATACTGATTGTCTGCAATGGTTCGTGGGGGTGGAGCCTATCACAGCTGACATCAGGTGAGGAGGGGGTTCACCCTTGATGGTTCGCCAGTCCATCCCAGGACCAACACACACAGACAACCATTCACACTCACAGTCATTCAGAGTGTCCAGGTAACCACGACCCTCTTGATGTCTTTGGACTGTGGGAGGAAGCTGGAGAACTAGAGAGAACCCACACAGAGACAGGGAGAACCTGCAAGAGGGGTGGAGATCGATGAGTCCTGGAGATGGTTCAATAATGCCCACAACTTTGGCACCAGGAAGACAGCAGGTGATGGCACCTGGGAGTTCAACAGACCTGATGATTGAACCACCAATCACAAGGATTTCAGCCTCCATTGTAAACAGAGAGTTTAGATGAGAGAGAACCTGCTGTCAGCCTCACCAGTCAGGGCAGTGGCAGAGGCAGCAGAGTTGAATGAAGCAGGACCACCTGGCAGGTCTCAGCTGGAGGTGATGTCATCACTGGCCTCAGTCCTCACCAGTGCTCTGCCTAGCAACAGGGACGATGGGGAGAAACCAGTAGAAGCACTCTGAGAGTTGGAGACAGCAGGAGGAGAGAGACCATGACAGAGTCACCCATGGGAAACTGTTGGATCCACTCAGGACCGGCTGGTCCAGAGAGGTCCAGGCACCCATAGCCACTGGATCAGTTTGATCTTTGAGCAGAGCAAAGTAGTTTGACACAGGAAGAAGGTCGTCTGGAGAGAAGAGAGGAAGAGAAATCTGTCTCCCTTCTTCTCAACGGACAAACACAGGAGAGGACGGACATCAGATGGACAGAGAGCAACACTGCTGGACTCTCAGAGCTGTGAGGGCGTCCAGCTGCAGCCAGGAGACAAACAGGGATGCTGCTTGAGGACATCATCCAGGAGGCTCTCCATGGTGTGGAGCTGGGGTCTCAGACTGGAAGCTCTGGCTGCTGAGTTGTCCAACCAGCCGTCACATCACCTCCTGAGCTCTTAGCCTCCTCTTGACCAGGTTCTGGATGCGGACTCAGCAGGAGACAGGAAAGTAATCAATGTTGAAGGAATTTCAAAGCATCCATCAACCTGCAGGACAAACTCCTTCACTGTGTGGGAGGTTCAGAGTCCCTGGTTTGATTGCAGCTTTCACCTGAGCAGGTGTTCATCCACATCTCAGTAACAGGGGACACTTTATCACAGCAGTGGACAAACATCAGCATTCATCACCCAGCAGCTCCTCTTATCAACAGAACAAGTTCAAGTATTCTGAGAAGGAGGGCATGGATCCCTCTACCTCTCACATGCTAAGCTAGCACTCTACCATTGGAGCTAAGTCCCTGCTAATGAGCAGCAGATGATGGAGGTTGACCTTCATGCAGGGTTGGATGACCTTCACCAGTTGGAGCTTCTCTGGTTGACCAACATGTGGAATCTCTTTCAATACTCCAGTGGTGGTTTAAGTGGTGACAATATGGGTTAGTGACTGGGAGTGAGTGAGTGTGTGTGTGTGTGTGTGTGTGTGTGTGTGTGCGTGAGTGTGTGTGTGTGTGTGTATGTGTGTGTGTGTGTGTGTGTGAGAGAGAGAGAGTGTGTGTGTGTGTGTTTGTTTGTGTGTTTATATGCAGATTTTTCCCTGGAACAACGGTTTTTATTTGAAGCAAGAGCCTCCAGATCAAAGTCAGAATTGATGATGATGTCATCAGGGCTTTTATTGTTTATTTATTTGTACCTAGAATTCTGTCTTTGATCTCAGGAGGACATGAAAGGAACTCAACTTTAAAAAGTATATGAGAGCATTCAGCTTGGTTAGAAAACATTTTGACTGTTCAACAGTAGAATTTGTTAGAAACAGTTTACAACACTTTGAATTAAATTGAAGATAAAAAAAACCCTTCCACACTTAAATCCTGTCTCTAACTTCAAACTGGGGATGAACATTTTTATAATCAATCTGTCTCGATGTGTTGGCCCTGCCATGGACTGGTGACCTGTCCAGGATAAACCCCGCCCCTCACCTGAAGGCTGCTGGGATAGGCTCCACCCCCATGAACCATTGCAGATCATCAATAACCAAAGCTACTAAGGAGGATTACAGAGTTAAGGAGTCAGTGACTTAATAGAGTCTAACAAAGGGTTGAACCTGAATGAGACAGTCACCCTTCAGTCCTTTTCCCTGTTTGAGGACATCACCATTGTGGATACGGTTCCCCCTATTCCTTAAGATAGCCAACTGAATCCTTCGCTCTTTAGAGCCTTTTAGGAATGCAACTGCTCCAGCCACATCTGGCCTATCTTTATGTTTAGACTCT
This sequence comes from Aulostomus chinensis, assembly GCF_037954235.1. Taxonomy (NCBI): domain Eukaryota; kingdom Metazoa; phylum Chordata; class Actinopteri; order Syngnathiformes; family Aulostomidae; genus Aulostomus; species Aulostomus chinensis. Next base: position 56,629,821 of record NC_141320.1, on the reverse strand, counting down.
AAATGACGAGCCATTTTATGGTCAGGTTTTGAACAAAATGCACAATAAAATGTTTTATTGTACAATCTGCTGCCATCGTGTTTTTTTTAAGCATAGGGATGGTATCTCAGGTCCCAGGTGATTTTATGCATTCAGTGTGCTTGGGTGCTGTAAGGAAACTTCTGGACATTTGGCTTAGGGGGCCTCTCAAATTCCCTTTACCTGCCGGCCTTGTCAACCGGATGTCTGACTGTTTGACAGGTTTACGCAATCATACTCCTGTAGAATTTGCCAGGAAACCTGAACACTGAGGGAACTTGATAGGTGGAAAGCAACCGGATTTAGGATGTTTTTACTGAACATTGGGCCTGTCATTCTACCTTCATACCTGGACGCAAACATCTACAAAAATGTCATGCTGCTGTTTTCTGGCATTGCCATTGTAGTCAGCCAACACTCTCTTCATTGCACTGGCAGTATTCTGAGACATTGCAGCAGATGTTTGATACACTGGACCAGAGAGGAAGACCTGCTCAGCCTCCTGCATGGACCAATTCTGCAGCTCAGTGATGACCACTAGGGATTCAGCATTGAGTTCATTTTTAAACTTTTTGGAGGAAACAACTGTAAATTAACCAGCAGTTACTGGTGATGCTTCACAGTTTCCAAGCTCAAACGGCCTCCTGCTTGTTGGACTCACAATTTCCAAAAAATGTAGACATCAAAAGTCAAATCATGTTTTTGTTTGGTTTTGTGTTGTTTTGTTTTTTACTGGAGGAAAAATTCAAATTGTGATGATGTGTCTGACTTAGAAATTGAACCCCCCAAAAACCAAAAAGTCTCCTTCTTCTTTGCCGTGATCTCTGAGCTGATCATGATTGCTCTCATCAAAAATCCTTGGCAGCCGACCAGTCACACACAGCCCCCCCCACACACACTGAGACATGCAGCAGCTCACAGTAACTGCCTCAGTCACACAGCTGATAGACTCCTTTCTATAACAAGATAAGCAGTAGAAAATAGATGGAAGTGATGATGAACTGATGAACAGGTGATTTGTCCAAAAGTCAACATCAGATTCATTTCCAATCTGTGGAAGCAGTTTCATCTTGAGGTTCCAGGTAAGAACAGCCAGCTGTGGGCTGACACACATCTCTTCAGGAGCACTTCTATGCTCCAAACTTGCCAGGTTGAATTGTGTCTGTATTCTGAGGGCAGCAGGAGGACGGAGGAGTGAGGACACACACATTTGGAACTGAGAGCAGCTGTGTGTGGGATTTCCGCTCCAAAGATAAAACCAGCTCCTTCATGCTGGCTATGAAGGCTCACAGTCACACTGACGCAGCTACAAATACTTTGATATGCAACAGACTAGTTTCTCTTCTGGTTGTTTGTTATCAACTGTTGTCACATTTATGGATCAATTTAGCTGATAAGATGAAGGCTCCAAAGGACCAGCTGGAGATGCCAGGGATTGAACCCGGGGCCTCATATATGCAAAGCATGCGCTCTACCACTGAGCTACATCCCCTCTGTTAGAGTCACTGTTTAACTGATGCAGCAAACACAAACACAGACACAACATTTTTATTCTTCATTTTAGGGATAAAAAGGAACTCAGCCTGTGATCTCAAAGGCTCTGTGATCTCAGGAGTTTCACTGTGATGTCAGCCCACACAGCCTTAGACCACAGAGGCAAGTCAGGCTCCAGGAAGCTGCAGCTGCTCCGTTCTCAGTCCAGTCCAGAGTGAAGGTTTCCCTCTCAGAATCTTTACAATCCAGCCCAGATCCTCACTGACTAGCAGGAGTCTTTGACCAGGAAATGAGAATTATATTGAACGTCTGCTCATCCTCAGAATGAAGTAAAAGTATTTGTGTTCCTAAAATAATGTCCAGATGCAAAGATCAATTATTAAAATTGATTGGCTCTAAATGGACCCATCATCACTATACAGTTGCAAACTGAGGACTGGAATATTTAGAAATCCACAGATGCTCATAACAACTGGTAGTACAAGTACACAGTAGAGACGACTGTAGGAAGTAGCAGTTGTGAGCCTTGAAGAAAATGCCCCCATCACATTGTCAGTGTTTCAGTGACTGGCATTGTGAAGAGACTGAGACAAAGTCACGTTATGAATGGAGGGCTGAGTTGGAGCAGAGGGGGGCAGGATCCTGGGGGTGGACTGTCTTTAGGAGGCTGAGGTGTCTGGTGGTCTTGGTGGACCCTCTGTATCTCAAGCTGAGACAACAGAGTCCTGTGTTCTTGAGTCATTGTCTATAGTCTCTGTTGTTGGAGAGCTCAGTGTGGTCCCTGATGGTCTAGTGGCTAGGATTCGGCGCTCTCACCGCCGCGGCCCGGGTTCGATTCCTGGTTAGGGAATGAGTTTCTCATTCAGGTTCAACCCTTTGTTAGACTCTATTAAGTCACTTACTCCTGCAAGGACAAACTCTGTAAAATATATCCATGGTGAGGCCTCCCTCAGGAACTAGAACACCAAAGATGAACTGCACTTCATCCGTAAAGCTCAGTTGTGTTGGTGTTCTATGAAGTACTGCCTTCAGAAAGGCACCAAGGATGTCCTGTTGGTCCTCACTGTCCAGGTAGACAGTCTCAGGAAGAGGATCACACATCTAAAACACAGTACAAATACATCCATCCATAGTCTTCCGCTTGTTCCTACACATTAAGGGTCACTGGGGGGTGGAGCCTATCCCAGCGTCAACGGGCGAGAGGCGGGGTTCACCCTGGACAGGTCGCCAGTCCATCGCAGGGCCAACACATAGAGACAGACAACCATTCACACTCACAGTCACACCTACTATCAATTTAGAGTAGTCAAAGTACAAATACATATTTATTTTTAAGAATCAATGTATTACAAGTACTTTCAGGAAAAAACTAACCAAAATGTTCTTAAAAAAACAAAACAAAAATGTTCTTAGCAAAAACCTCTTCACCGTGTGTGTACCGCACATCTGTAAAGTGAGTGTGTGAGAGTGTGTGAGCGTAAGTGTGTAACAGTCAGTGAGCGTGACAAGAACTCCTGAAACGCTTCATCAAAGTGCTTTCAAATCTTGTTCAACTGCAACATTCATCCATTCAAACCTGACCTCATCGGTTTGGCATTGTGAAGTTTGTCACTTCAAATCTTCATTCAAGACAATTTCACCTTTAATGCGTGGACTTTGGGGGACAGTTGAAGTCCATCCAGATCCAAGAGAAGTTTTTGAAACACTTCAGAAGTGTAGCACAGTCGTGGGGGACATGCAAGGTTGAGGGCACCCATCAGTCCCATTAGCAGTGTACGGACCTGGGCAGCATTCCTGCATGTAGGCAAAGTCAGAGTAGTCAAAATAGTACATCCAACTCTGTAGCGCCACCTAAGTAGAATACCAATGTTTGAGATCCTGCTTGTTCAGCATGAATGTTCCAGCAGTGGTCACCTACCTGTGTACTTTCCAACAGTCACCAGTCGCTCTTGGTGCCACCCCTGCTTGCGCCAGTGTCTCCAACAGTGTCTCCAACAGTGTCTCAGCAGCGCCGTGATCTTAGCAGGACTGATGAGCCTGTGGTTCAGGAACAGGTCCTTTCTAATTGTGCAGATGAGTTTTCTGTTCCAAAGCCTGGATCGTATGTTTTCATGATCTCTTTCAAAATAGTCATCAGATATTTCCTCCCCACGTGTGGTTGCTCTCACATGAATGCTTCATCACAGTCACCAGTCCACTGTGTGTTCATGGCAGCATTGAGCAGCAGTCAGACAACAGTTCTTAGACGCTCCATGAGTTTGGCTGAAAGTTCCCGATCCATGAACCCGTCTTCATGATCCAGGTATGGTCCTGCACACCCTGAAGCTTCCTCTGGTGGAGATTCCAGCTGCCTGGCCTCCATCTCTGAATACACTCGCTGGCCCTCAGCTTGTTTTGTTCCATACAGTCAAAAAGAAGCAGAAATAACATCACCATTAAACAGAGGTCAAACAGCCAGAGCAGCTCAAAGGCAGGGATGGGGTTCCTCACCCCTCCTCCCCTAAAACAAAAGGCACGTGGTCAATATGGGTGTTTGAAAGCAAAGGTCATGGGCTAGAAGTTTTAGTTGTTTACTCAATCAAATATTTATTTGTTAATGATATGATCATACAGAGAGGCTCACCGGACTTTTCCTCAACAAAAAAAGGTTTCAAATGTTGAAAAGCACTCTAGTAATTTATCATTGCATCAGTTAAAGACAACAATACATAAAGAAATTGCTTACCGTTGCAATCGGCCATTTTCCAAAAAACAAAGACTTCTCTCCTGGTGAAAAGAAATGAAGAGTCGTACGGTCCTCTGAGGTCTTGTTGTGTCTTTTGGTCAGAAGCAAACATGCAAACAAAGTGTGTGCCAAGTCGGCTGTGATGAATCTCCCAGTAAACCAGGGGTTGGGTTCCCCACACCTTCCTCCCCTCAAACAGAAGGCCAGACGTGTGACTTGGAACACCAAACAGGACCAATGGTCTGTTTGAGGCTTGAGGGAGGACATGTCTGTCTTCTTGCAGTAGTTACTTTCCCTGGTGAGTAGTTACTTTCAGAGTGGAGGAACTCAGGTACTATCTCAGTTACATTTTGGCAGAAGTAACTAGTAACTATAACTACCTACTTTTGCAAAGTCCCGTGCCAGACACTGAACATGAGACACTTGCGGTCTCTTGGTGTGACAATCAGCCGCTCTGTGACAGCAGTGGAGACACCAGCAGACAGGGCGGAACCAACTGGAGCAGAGGAGGAGGAAGTAGCCCCACTAGAGCCCTCCCTCCCTCTCATTCTTTCTCTCTCTCTCTCTCTTTTGTCTTTTCTTCTATTTATTTGCCTTCTGCTGTCTGTCCTTTCCTGCTCTCGTTTAAAAACCAGCCGCAGCAGACGTCCGTTCCCATGATGAAAATTATTATAAAAGATAGATTTGTTTTCCTCTTAAGTTTAGAAGCATTTTCAGATTCATGAAAAGATCATCAATCAGTGTCGTATTTCAGACAGACTTCTGGTCCGTTAGGACGAGGAATCCAGCACAGATCCACAGAACTCCAACTGCCATCTTTGATGATTCCGTCTCAGTCTGTAGGGTGGAGAGATCCTCCTGAGTCAACGAGCCCTTTTAGGATCCACCTCCATTTATGGATGGAATTTATACAGCATCCACTCACCAGTGGCGTCTGATATTCAACAATAAAGATTCCCAAGTCACCGTCCAACACTGGCTGGAGCAGCAGAGCTGGCAAAATGTCATCTTTTCTGTCATTGTTTCAAAATGTCCTCACTAAGATGGTTATTAATTCCTCATTCTCAGCTGCTACAGCCTTTAAAGAAAACCTTTGACTGGTGGCTCTAACAAAGATCAGATGTTGTCTCCTCTAGAACATCAAAACGATAATAATAAAGATAAGAATAAAGATAATTTGGTGAATTTCAGTCTCCTACAAATGTGTGTGTGAATGTGGTTGTTGTGGCCGAGTGGTGAAGGCGATGGACTTGAAATCCATTGGGGTCTCCCTGCGTAGGTTGGAGTCCTGCCAACAATGTTCAACTGTTGATGGTCCATATCAGACCTCTTCCCCTACTTTGTGCTCCAGTTGTCTCCTCATCAGGCACCACAGGATCCAGGAGTCAAAGCAAATCATTAGTGACTTTAAAAATGGCCATCAAACACAAAATAAAGCTTGGAATAAGTTTCAAATTTAATTTTATGTTGACATGTTTCATCCATTTCACCACTGTCCTTCATCACAGCATTTAACATCAGGACTGCTCCCAGATCAGCTCCATGATCAGAGATCAAAGACTGAAGCAGGAGATCAAAGACTGAATTCAGAGATCAAACACAGAATTCAGAGATCAAACACAGAATTCAGAGTTCAAACACAGAATTCAGAGATCAAAGACATAACCTTGGAGGCTAAACCCCCCCCAACAGTTTCCATTTCAGTCAAATCAGTTTTATTTTTTTAGCGCCAAATCACAACAAAAGTGATCACATGACACTCTACAAGTAGAGCAGGTCCAGCACCTCAGTCCTACCATCAGTTAACACCCAACAATTCTTCATCAGCAAGCACATCCTGCAACAGTAGTGACTAAAACCTTCTTTTTAACAGGCAGGAACATTGATCAGATCCAGGATCAGTGGGAACTGATGTCTGCTTTGACCCCCTGGTGAAAGAATATGTCCTGTCTTGTCTCCTGTCTTCCTCCATTATCCCCCCCCCAGGGGATATACAGAAGGGAAAAGAGGGAAGAGGTAAAGAAGGAGAGAAAGAGGAAGATAATGATAGACAGAGGAGGACATGAACAGGTGATGCTGAGGCTGGCAGCTGGAGCCTCTTCAGGTCTATAGCCTCCTCCAGCAGCAGCAGCAATCAGGGATCTGGGAGGTGGGGAAGCACAAAGGCTCCAGAGAAGAAGATGAGTCAGTAAAACGAATGAGTCTAGGAAGAAAGAGGAGGAGAGAGAGGCCCAGTGCATCATAGAACATCCCCCAGCAGTCCAAGCCTATAGCAGCATATGTAAGGGCCAGCCTACGCCAGCTCTGACAAGCTGAAGGCTTTGGCTCCAATTCTAGTTTTAGAAATTCTAGGGACCACAAGTGAACCTGCATCCTGGGAACGAAGGGTTCTAGCTGGGTAAGAGGAGAGTAGGAGTTCTGATATGAAGGAGCCTGACTGTTGAGGTCTTTGTATGGTCGAATAATTTTGCATTCTGTTCTGAATTTGACAGGGAGCAAAGAGAGAGAAGCTAATCCAGGAGAGACATGGTCTCTTCTACCAGTTCTAGTCAGGCAGCAGTGTTCTGGACCAGCTGGAGAGTCTTTAGGGACTTATTAGTCCAGCCTGATAGGAGGGAGATGCAGTAATCCAGCCTGGAAGTGACAAACACACTGATGAGTTTTTCTGCATCTTTTTGAGTCAGGATGTGTTTGATCTTAGCGATGTTACGTAGATGGAAGAGGGCAGACCTGGAGATTTGTTAATGTGGGTGTTAAAGGACAGACCTGGAGATTTGTTAATGTGGGAGTTAAAGGACAGACATGGAGATTTGTGAATGTGGGAGTTAAAGGACAGACCTGGAGATTTGTGAATGTGGGAGTTAAAGGACAGACCAGGAGATTTGTTAATGTGGGAGTTAAAGGACAGACCTGGAGATTTGTGAATGTGGGAGTGAAAGGACAGACCTGGAGATTTGTTAATGTGGGAGTTAAAGGACAGACCTGGAGATTTGTGAATGTGGGAGTTCAAGGAAAGACCTGGAGATTTGTTAATGTGGGAGTTAAAGGACAGACCTGGAGATTTGTTAATGTGGGAGTTAAAGGACAGACATGGAGATTTGTTAATGTGGGAGTTTAAGGACAGACCAGGGGCCTCATGTATCAATACTTGCGTGGAAGTCATACTAAAAACTTGCGGTCGCAAGAATGCAAAGTTGCCTACGCACCAAAAGATCCGGATGTATCAATATGTGCGGAGGCCAGAATTCACACACGTTTCCTCGATACATCCCAATCAGTGTGGAATTGAGCGCAGATGTTGGAGCTACCTGGCCCGCCCCCGTTACGCCCACCAAGAAATACGCAAATTCATTTAAATAGGGTCTCCGCTGTCGGCACTCACAAAATAATGTCAAAGAAAAAGAGGGTCACGGCGTGGAGCTGGAGGTGCTGGTAGGAGAGGTGGAGGAGAGACAGCAGATTCTGTTGGTCAGCCTGTCCAGTGGTGTCAGGATAAACAATGAAGGTTGTGAGTGGATAAGAAGTGAGAGGGTGAACGAGGTGGGTTCAGACCAACACACCCCCATGGAGATGAAAACAAAGTGGTGGGACCTGTTATTGGCTGAAGTTCAACACTGCGCAATCACTAAATGAAGAACTACAATAATCAATTGGCTTCAATCTAAATTTAAATAACAATGTGGAAAATGGCACTAACAGGACGTCAAGGTGGAGGTCAAGCGGCGTACAGCTGCCCTCCGGAGGAGTGCCGGCCAGACAGGTGGGGGTCAGGGAGAGGGGCACCTGATGGAGTTTGAGCAGTGGGTGGCAGCAGTCATGGGCAGCACCTCTGTGGGGGGATTGTCGCCACCACCCACGCTGACTCCAAGAGCCTGGAGGGGAAGTGGCAACTCCTTTTCTTAGCAACATTTCCAGCTGCTTTGCCACAAATGTAAAGGCAACAAATACACAGAATCAGACACTTAAATAAACCAATATGTTTAATAGAAATTGATCCGTCAGCCATGCCGCCAACGTGCAGCACCCCTGCCGGCTCCCGCGCCAGCCCGTCCACCGGCTCAGAGTCATCCGCCAGGACCAGCGGCATTCGGGCAGCCCATCCCCCGGCCCCAGCACCAGCACCAGGCCGACAAGCGGCGGACGGTCCTCCAGCCCACCCGGACCCAGCGGCACATCCTCCGGCCCACAGGGATCCAGAGGAATCCTCACACAGGCGGTCCTGCAGTCGCAGGAGGACATGATTAGGGGAATAACGGGGATCAATGAGCAGCTTGACTGCCTGATAAATGTTCTGGAACGTTTTGTGGACAAAATAAATTAATCTGGCTTCATGAATCGTGTGGTAGCTTCTTACCCTTTCACACTGTGGAAATGAAATTCTGGCGTGCGAGGACGGCTGCCCGGCCTGGATCGACGTCCATCCCTCCAGCCTCTGTGCATCGATGATCTGCACATTGATGGAGTGGAAACCCTTACGATGAACATAAGCGTGTTCCTCATGGGATGGCGTTTTTCTGGCAACATGAGTGCAGTCATTAGAGAATTAGACATCTGAGAATCCGCCTGTTGCTGCAAATTAATATTGGCCTGTTCAATGATCAGGTACACCACCCAGGGCATGGCCCGGCCGAGGGTCGACTGACTCACCCCGGAATGGTCTGTCATCTCCTGCTGGAAGGCTTTTTGGATCCGATGTATGTGCGGTAATCAAAAAATGTCAGTTACCAAACACTGCCACAGGGTGTCGCCAATGGACCAAAGTGCAGTTAACGCAAGAATCGGCTTTCCGCCAACTTCTACGGCACCTCCAGAGTTGGAGTGAAACAACACAAGAATCGCCGAACTTTTCGTGTTGATACATCTGAACGTGAGCGTCGATCCTGGCATACGCAAGTTTTTCTTGCATAAACCTCGATGATACATGAGGCCCCAGGACTGCTCCAAGCTGAGAGGGATCCCTCCTTTGAGCTCCATGGAGATCCTGTTCCTGCTGTCCCTCCATTTGGTGGCCATTCTTGAAAAAACCTTTCCACATATCCAGGGATGCTGGGATGCTCAAGATGTGGCTGATGATAGATCCGCCCCCTGTGTGGGTGGAGCCAAGAAAGTGGAAAAAGACTGTGAGACCCAGAAATCAGGGCTTCTTCTCCTCCATCTTAAGGTGGTTGGACTGAAGTCTCAGCTTTGACTCTGGATCTGGTCTCTGCGAGCCAACATCAATATTCTTGGACCAGAGAAGCTAATGAGTATTTAGTGAACCGCTCCCCTAAGGTGGAACCATCCTGGGCAGAAGGAGAGGCAACAGTTCCTCCTCCAACTCTTTTCTGTCTTGTGAATAATCTGCAATTCCAGGGAGAGACGGTGTTCAGGAAGCTGCTGAAGGGTTTTCTTGTTGGCCTCACGTCTCCATTTGAGACGTCAGTTTCTGTCAGTGACACTTAGCAGTCATTAAGAGGGCCAAAGCCGTCCCGCTGGTCGCTACACGTCGTGTGCAGAGCCCTGGTCGTTTAGGTTGTCTTTCTTATTTTCTTCTTAAAAAAGTGAATAATTTCATGTAAAATAATTCATGTATGATATTTTTTTTAAATGATCATGTTTTTATTACTGTATTCTCTCCTCGTGTTCCAGTGATAACTTGATGATCTAAACTTGATATTTAGACAATCTGGCAGCACAAAACCAGAAAATGCCACCCTATCATTGAAACTTTCTGTCAAATCAAGTACAAATGAACATGTTGACTTTCTTCTATTCAGACAAACCTTTCCTGTAGGGCTGGTGGCGTAAAGGAGAACGCGTCTGACTTCGGATCAGAAGATTCTAGGTTCAACTCCTGGCCAGCTTGGTTGGAACTTCCTACTCAAGTGGGACCTTTGATAAAAGTCACTGAAATCCTCCAAGGTGGCTTCTCTTTGGTGCTGAAAGCATGTGACTAGGACCGCCTTCTTCCATCTGCGAAGTATCGCTAAGATTAGGAAGATCCCTTCCCAGAGTGATGCCGAAAAACTGGTGCATGCATTTATCACTTCTCGGCTGGATGACTGCAACTCTCTCCTGTCAGGATGTCCTAAATACTCTCTAAAGAGTCTCCAGCTGGTCCAGAACGCTGCAGCGAGGGTTTTGACAGGAGTTAAGAAGAGAGAACGCTTCTCTCCACTGGCTTCCTGTAGGATCTAGAATCGACTTCAAAGTCCTTCTACTGACTTATAAGGCTCTCAATGATAAAGCTCCATCCTATTTGAAAGAGCTCATTAGTCCCTACTGTCCCACCAGAGCACTCCGCTCCCAGAATGCAGGTCTTTTAGTGATTCCCAGTATCAATAAAAACAGACTGGGAGGTAGAGCCTTTAGTTCCCGAGCTCCTCTACTGTGGAACCAGCTCTCTCCATGGGTCAGAGAGGCACACACTTTAACTACGTTTAAGTCCAGGCTTAAGACTTTCCTCTATGACAGAGCCTTCAGTTAGGACTAGTTCAGGTAGCTCTGAACCATTGATAGCTATGCTGCTACAGGCTTAGACTGCTGGGGGACACATCAGGTTACATGGAGCCCTTCCCTCCTCTCCTCTCCTCTCCTCTCCTCTCCTCTCCTCTCCTCTCCTCTCCTCTCCTCTCCCCCTCTCTCCTCCTCTCCTCCCTGCACATTTTTGGAACTGTCATTACCATTACTTGTTGCACTTTGTAGTTTGGCCTTGGTGTCTCGCAGTCTCTCTGTGTTTCCACAGATCCACCAGAGCCCCAACCGCCGCCTGCATCGCCCCCCCCCTCTTATTCCCTACTGTTACACTGGCCTGCGCTCCCCTTCCATGAACCAGTCTGCCATCCAGTCCCCCATCAAGCTGGCTTGCCCTCCCTGCCTCCCCTTCCATGAACCAGTCTACCATCCAGTCCCCCATCAAGCTGGCTTGCTCTCCCTGCCTCCCCTACCAGAAGCTTCCTTCTTCAGCTGTTATTAACATTTCCATGTTTCCCACATTTTGTATTGTAAACTGGTTTCTTGTCTGTAACAACATCTACTGCACGTCTGTCCGTCCTGGGTGAGGGATCTTCCTCTGTTGCTCACCCTGAGGTTTCTCAGATTTTTCCCTGTTAAAAGGGTTTTCTATGGAGTTTTTCCTCAGTCGATGTGAGGGTCTAAGGGCAGAGGATGTTGTTATGATGCCATGAAGCCCTTTGAGACAAACTGTTTGTGAAAACGGGCTCTACAAATAAAATTGCCTTGCCTTATTTTGAGGTTCGTAGCAACTCTTACTACATGACTGTCAGCATCACTTTGAGGTTAAGAGTTGCTACGAACCTAAAAATGATGCTAACAGTAATGCAGTGATAGTTGCTAATCAACTCAGTGATGCTTACAGTAATGTAGTCAGTGTTTCGAACAACCTCAAAGTGATGCTGAGAGTCATGAAGTAAGAGTTGCTACTAACCTCCAAATAATGCAACAGTAATGTAGTAAAAGTTGCTACGAACCTCCAAATAATGCGACAGTGATGTCGTATGAATTGCTAATGAACTCAAAACGATGCTAACAGTAATGGAGTGAAAGTTTCGAATAATAATAATAATAATAATAATACATTTTATTTATAAGGCACCTTTCAAGGCACTCAAGGTCGCCGTACAACAGTTTAAAATAGATAAATAAATAAAATAAAACATGCACGATTTAAAAGAACAACAACAGAAGTCCCTAGGAGAGCACAAGAGAGGGCATTCAGCCATATGCCTGTCTAAAAAGGTGAGTTTTAAGATGATTTTTGAAGGTGTCAATGGAGTCAATGTTTTTGATGTCAGGAGGGAGGGAGTTCCAGAGGCGAGGGGCAGAGCAACTGAAGGCTCTAGCCCCCATGGAGGTTAGACGGAAGAAGGGGACATTGAGGCTGATGGAGGAGGAAGACCTGAGAGACCGAGTGGGAATGTTGGTGTGGAGAAGGTCTGACAGGTATGAAGGCGCGAGGTTATGGATGGTTTTGAATGTATGGAGGAGGATCTTGTAGTCAATGCGGTGTTTTATGGGAAGCCAGTGGAGTTGATGTAGAACGGGGGTGATGTGACTGATGACAGGCGTTCTGGTGATGATTCGGGCAGCTGCGTTCTGGACCAATTGAAGCTGATGGAGGAGTTTGTGTGGGAGACCAAAAAGAAGTGAGTTACAATAATCCAGACGGGAGGTGATGAGAGAGTGGACCAGGATTGCAGCGCTGTTGGGAGTGAGAGATGGGGGGTGGGGGACAAATGGAGGTGGACGTGGGAGGGGTCAGTTGCTGGTGGATGGTGGCTATTTTTGTATTGAAGAAAGACATCAAGGAGTTGCAGTGGTCGGTGGAGTAGAAGTGAGGGGGGAAGGAGTCAGGGGGGCGGAGTGAATTGTTGACCAGTGAAAACAAGGCCCTGGTGTTCCCCGCACCAGCAGTGACTTGTTGTGTGAAATATTGGGATTTGGCGGAGGAGAGTGCGTTTTTATACTGAAGAATGTGGTCATGGAACATCTGTTTGTGGATAGTGAGTCCAGTTTTTATAGAAAGCCGCTCCAGCTGACGTCCTTTGGCTTTCAGTTGACGTAGATGAGGAGAGAACCAGGGGGCGGAGTGGGGAAAGGAAACGGTCCGGATCTTGAGGGGGGCGAGTGTGTTGAGCAGAGTCTGTAGACCATCATTGAAAAGAGAAACCAGTTGATCCGGGGTGGATGGGGGGGTGATGATGGAGAAACTGTCAATGCCTGATTTGAAGTCTGCTATATTAATGTTTTTAATGTTACGGAAGGATATGATACGTGACTGTTTGGTTTTGGAAAGTGTCAGGCTCAGGTTGACTGAGATAAGCATGTGGTCAGACATGCTAGAGCCGAAGGCAACAGCAGAGCAGTTGGAAGCAGTGACACCAGAGCAGCACACTAGATCTAAAATATGGCCTTTAGTAGGGGTGGGGAAATCAATGTATTGTTGAAGTCCAAAACTGTCCAGGCAAGAAGTGAAATCTTTAGTGAGAGGGTGATCTGTGTTGTCCATGTGAACATTGAAATCACCTCACAGAATTCTGTTGGGTGAGAGTGAACAGATTTGGGTGAGGAATGTAGTGAAGTCATCAATGAAGACCTTATTTGGTTTTGGTGGGCGGTAGATGTTCACAAGCACAGCGGGGGTGGGTCCATTCAGCTGTAGTGCCACAGACTCGAATGACTGAGAGACAGGCACTGAAACAGACGAGACTTTCCAAGTCTCGCGGTGTATTATCGCGAGACCTCCACCTCTGCCGGTGAGACGGGGTTGACAGGTGTAAACAAACCCATGAGGAGTAGACTCGTTCAGCTGAGAGAAGTCATCAGGATGTTGCCACGTCTCCGTCAGACAAAGAAAGTCATACTTGCAGTCGAGGAGGAGGTCTTGCAATAGTTGTCCCTTGCCAGTGAAGGAACGGATGTTGAATAATCCCAGTTTGACGTCGCAGAGCTGGTCGGAGAAGGCGACGTTAGCCGACCTGGCTAGGCTGGCTAACGCGCTGTGGTCCACCTTCCTACGGGTGTATCTCGGAGGATGGCGGCGGGTGGAGGACCAGATGGAGTTTATGGCGCTGGAGTCATCAACGCTGGCTCCGCGGTGGATGTACCTCCGGTGAGAACGGCGATAGATGTCCGGGAAGTGATGCAATACAGGTGGAGGAGCAGTTCGGTGGTGTCGGAGTTGGAGGAGCTCCGCGCTCATGTATTGGATCAGGGTTGAAGCTGGGGATATCACGACGGACAGGACAGTCCACCAGAACACAAAGCTCATAGCCAGATTGTAGATCCACATGATGCACGGACAGATGTCGACAACGTTCACCGAACCACAGTAGCAGAGACCAGGTGAGTGTAGCACCGCACGCTACAGGTGACACGTGGACATCCTAAACACGGTATTAACAAACCGATCCAATTGACAGTGGGCCCAGTGTCGAGACCAGCAGTACCGCGTTCGCCCAGATTATGCGATCTGCTACAAACAGTGTGGAAAATCATAACAAATATTAAGAAACAACAACCGGAGAGCAGCGGCAGCTAATCGCGCCAGCGTTCACTCTAACATCCGGGTCCATCCATCCGCCAATCTGCTTCTAGAAGATGGTGCTGACCATGAAACCATGCTCAGGTAGCAGGTTTAGATCTGATACAGGTGCTTCAAGAAGTCCTGAACCTCTGCTCTCAGAGGACAAACTGGTTTGAGGACTCACCTGGTGGTCCAGAGCTTGAGATGAAGCTGCAGCTGCTTCACTAGAGGAACACAGAACATGAAAAAGAAACCAGAATGAGCTTTGAGAAGTTGGTCACACGCAGCGAGGGAGGGGTCTTCCTGAGATGGGAGGAGCTGCTCATCCACCCAGATGGAGAAGCAGTTGATCCTGCTCTTCTGACGCCAGAAGGAAGAGAGTGAGGTGAGCTGACCCTGCTGTCATGGCAACGTGGAAACATTCCACTCCATCAGCGGTGCCTCCATCAGACGCACTCGTCTGTAGGAAGATAGAAGTGAAGACAAAACAATAGAATAAAACAATAAAGTCTACATGAATGGAGTGATGAAATGATCACATGACATCATCAGCTGAATGTATGATGTCATGCTGCGTCTGTGGTGAGGTCACTGCCAGGAGAGAGAACAAACGACTGATGAGATGGAGAAAACTGACACATGAAACAGGAAATGATGTCACTCACATCAGGCTTTGAGAAATCTGAGTAGTAGAAGTCAGTTTTCTATGGAACGTTTCCAGACAAGAAAAATATCCAACATTCATGGAATCATCTGCTGTTCTCCATTGGGTCACTAGGGGGCAGCACCTACCTGCAACTCCTGTGAGCCCTCAGTCTCACCTCATTTTCAGGCTCCAACTAAAATGAAGCTTCAACTCTTCTGAATCCTCTCCACCTGTCAGATCTGTTTGAAACTTCCAGGTTTGATCAACATCCCAGTCTGAACACATCTGCAGGTCAGCAGTGACCACAGCGCCACCTACTGGCAACAGGAAATGACAGATTTGACACTGAGATGTCCTCATGTAGCCTGTTCATGGTGTCCTGCTCAGATGTGGTCAGACCCACCCTGAGAGTTTGGGGAGAACCCTTGAAGCCTGGGACTTCAGGTCAAACGCTGAGACCACGGCATGATGGAGAGTTCTGATGATTCATCAGCACAATCAGACTCTGAGAACTCCTCCCTCCCTGGTTGATCTGAGTCAAAGTTCCCATGTCTGATCAACTTCCTGTCCTGATGACATCACTACTGCAGGTGAACAGTTAGCATTGCTCTGTTTGATGAAGCTGCGTTCAGGGAATGAGGAAGTTTCCCTTTGTGTCACTGCTTCTCTACTAATCTGATCTCTGATCAGTTCACCAAGAAGAGTCTGAGGTCAGGGGCTTGATGAGTAGAGCTGTTTAGTCAGGAGGAGGCTGCTCTGATTGGTTCCTGACACTGAAACAAGACCTTCATAGATTTATGATGACATCACCAATAGGAGCCTTCCCAGTCTGTCAGGGGGTAGAATTCAGTCAGCACCAATGACATCAGAGTCAGAGTTTAGACATCAGAGACAGACATCAAAGCCTCTCCTATAAAACAAGAAAATAGTGGAATATCTTGGAAACTCTACTGCAATTAATGGTGGGAATCTTTGGACACCTCACGATTCGATTATTAAAATTCAGGGGCTACGATTCAATCACAAAATGATTATTGATGCATCTCTAATTTATGTTTATTGATGCACTTTTTCACATTTTTGAAACAATTTTCTAAAAACAATATATTTGGAATAAAAACAAGAGTTGAACTCATTTCTATTGTATTTTATTTTGCTGTTGAAAAAAAACACATTGGTACCTTTTGGGAAGCCTGGAAATGAGAGGAAAACGTAGCTCATTCCCACCTCACCCGTCAAGAGGGTCCCCAGAGACGGAGAGGTGGAGAACTACAGTACTTCTTAACTTCTTCCTGAGCCCTGGCACAGGCAGACCTGCTGGGCTGTTGCACTTGAGCATTAGTAAAGTTCTGTCCCAGCAGGCTCTCCAGCCGAGATGACGACAAAGTCCTTCTTTTGGGAGCTCGGTGGTCCTCCTCCCTCACAGCAGGGTTTGTTCCTGGTCCTCTTGCTCATCTTGCTGTGGGTAACTACACAATGAGAGGAATTGTAGTTCTTTATGATCAGGCTGCACTGACAAGTGGTGAAAGACTCTGCAGCTGCTCCAGGATGCAGCTGCACACATATTGACAGGAAATAGGAAGAGAGACCATATCACCCAGTCTTAGCTTCGCTGCACCGGCTTCCAATAAAATCCATCTTTTCTAGCTCTTAAAGGAAAATTCAGGCACAAAATGAACCTTAGGTGTGTTCTTGTATCATTATTATTATTATTATTGTTATTATAATGGACAATTGCAGGGATTTGGTTATACAGCAAACTGGTTTTCGGTGCATACCGCTAATTATCTCCTAATGCAGGTTGTGGGGGCAGCAGATAAACAGACAAATTAACAATAACATACACTTAAAGCAGCATAAAGCCTCAGTAGTGATAAAGTAGAGCCTTGATGTGGAAACAAAATCACTGAGAACTTTAAGTGTACAGAACGTTTAATACAAGACAAGTCTACAAAGAACAGTTAAAAGGAGTGTGGATGGCTGTTTACACTTTAATTCAGCTGTAGAAGAAGAAGAAGAACTTCACTGTGAAAATTCATCCTGTATGTTACAGCCGGCCCTCCCAGACATCGGAAGTCCAACTAGTCCGTTGCATAGCAACCGTGTATTTGCTTCAGTGGTGCCCAGCAGCAGGCCTGAGCAGGACCACTCTGTCTGTGTAGGAGCAGGCATGGGCAGAATGGGCAAAGAAGTTTTTCCATTGTGTCGTCTCAAGTTTCCTGATCTGAGGAGCTTTAGCAACTAACTCAGCAAAATTAATGTCTCTAAAATGTGTGTTTTCATGTGTGTTCTCATAATTATTTGCTGTGTAAACACATTGTCTACACAGACCATAATCCACTCACTTTCCTTCAGGGTTCAGTGCCAGGTCGTGACAAATGGTTTCTCTCCAGTGTGCAATTTCATGTGTCTTTTCAGATTTCCCTTTTCTGAGAATCTTTTGTCACAAAATGAGCAGGGGAATGGTTTCTCTCCAGTGTGCAATCTCATGTGTTTTTTCAGACTTCCCTGAACAGGGAATCTTTTCCCACAAACTGAGCAGGGGAATGGTTTCTCCCCAGTATGTGTTCTCAGGTGTCTTTTCAGACATCCCTTTTCTGAAAATTTTGTGCCACAAACTGAGCAGGGGAATGGTTTCTCTGCAGTATGTGTTCTCATGTGTCTTTTCAGACATCCCTTGTCTGAGAGTCCTTTGCCACAAACCGAGCAGGGGAATGGTTTCTCTCCAGTGTGCATTCTCATGTGTCTTTTCCGATGTCGCTTTTCTGAGAATCTTGTGCCACAAACTGAGCAGGGGAACGGTTTCTCCCCAGTGTGTGTTCTAATGTGTAGAACCAAACTCTTTCTGTAATTAAAACCTTTACTGCATGTTGAGCACCTAAAGGGACGCTCATCCTTACTGACTTCTGTCTGAGATTCAGAAGGACCAAAGTTCACGTTCCTGATGATTTCTGATTCTCTGTCAGTCTTGCTGGCTAGTTCTGGTTCTGGTCCTCCACTCTCTTCTCCATCAGCTTCTGTTTTCAGAGGATGAACTGGGCTGCTGCTCAGAGACTCTTCTTTCAAGTTCTCCTCAGTTAGACTCTGATGAAGCTGTGGGAACTGAGGTTTCTCTTCGTCTCCTTCACTCTTCACAGGGACCAGGGTGCAGGGTAACGTGGTGATATCAGCCTCCTGCTGCCCTTGAAGCTGCCCTCCCTCCTCACTGGTCCAGAGCTCCTCCCACTCCTCTTTAATGTAGGGGGGCTCTGGGTCCTGCAGCTCAGGGGGAACCTCTTCTTTAATCACCAGCAGCTGCTCCACATCTGCAGGACACAAACAGCAACATCAGAATCTCTTCATTTGACTCTGAAACAGCGGAGCAACAGACAGAAACAGAAATCAACTAAGATCTGTTATCACGTAACTTCAAACTGAACATACTTGAATGACTGCAGATGTGTATGATGGTGTCTCATTGACTAATAAAAGTAGGGCTGCATTTCAAAATAAGAGCATATTAATATAGCTGTGCATGTTCAAATCAAGTGCTCCATTTCAGAAAAATAACACAAAGGAGCCAAAGCTTGAGTTTCTCTTGTCCTGTCTCACATCTTGACTCAGTCTCAATCTCACAGAGAGGAAATCCCTCAACAGGTGAACCCTTGACTTCCTTCCCCTCTTGTGTTCTGCTCCTCCACTTCTTTGCTCACTGAGAGAATTGAGCTGACAGGATTTTAAACCTGGGCCTGAATGGAGTGGAGGGGCTCATTAGTGAGCCTGGAACGATCCTTAGTTTGATTAAGAGGAGGAGAAACCTGCCTGCAGTGGTTATGAGGAGCCAAACAGGACCAAACACAAAGATACTGGCTGACACAACTGGACCGGAGACACTTGCTGGCTGGCATTGGCACGATTCTACACTGGAGCATCACTTGATAGCCAACCTGGCGAGTCCAAACTCAAAGGAGCAGTTTTTTGAGGCGCTGGAATAAACAGACAGACATCGCTATCGGTCGATGCTGCTGGGAGCGACACAACACCGGTTCTCCTGGTCAGTGTGGGGGGACTCACCTGCTCTGTCCAGCCTGACTCGGGGCTTCAGCACGGCATCGAGCAGCAACCTCTGCCGGCGGTTCTCCCGCTCGTACTCCGCCACGGTTTCCTCCAGCAGAGCCACGATCTGCTCCGCGGCCGCCGCCAGCCGCTCGGTGAGCAGCGCTCTCAGCACCGGGACTCCAGCCGCTGAGTCTCCTTCTCCCAGCTGCAGCAGGAAGTCTTCAGCGGCGGCGAGGATCCGCTCCTGGACCGACACCCGCAGCAGCTGCGCGGCGCACATGTTGAGGTTCTACCGGCGCCACTCAGCCTTCCGGAGACAAAGACCGAGGCCTTCCGCTTCTTTTCTTCTTCTTCTTCTTCAAAACGAGCAGAGTCCAAGCTCTGTTCTCTGTGCCACTCCACACTCGCTAACGTTTCCTTAACTCGCTAACCTGGTAGCAGCGGTAGTGATGAGTCGAGTGATCCAGGACTTCGTTTTGAAAAACGCGTATTGATGACGTACTTAGTGACGTCCAAAGCCTCGCCGACCGGCAGTGACCACGTGACTGACTCAAGACCTGGTTTTCTGGCTTGGCGTGAGATTCTAAACCACTAAAGTCTTATTTATGCTTCTGCGTCTCGTCGACGCGTGGTGACGTCAACGACGAGGACTGTGATTGGTCCGCTCAAAACATCATTTCCGGTTCAGTCGCAGCACAACAACACCGCCATTTTCACAGTTTCTGTGGTGAAAGCTCCAAGAAAAAATGGACCAAGCCGAAGAAAGGAGTATTCTTGGCACTACAAAGACTGACAAATGGCCAACAATTGTTGTCTGTGACCGGAAGAAAACCAAGGAATCCGACAAGAGCTCCGTAAACAATACAAAGACAAAGCCACACCCCCTAGCGGCTTGGCGGTGAAGAGCAGAGCAACGCGTTCCCTCGACGCAGAACAAACCAGGCTTTCCAGTCACACCTGTTTTCCGCCCCCGTGCCGGATAAGGACCCCCATCGGGCTGTGCCACTCTGGAGGGAGCGCGTCTCACATTCAGTCAGCGGAACCATGCGGATCCGGGCCGGAGCTGTGGGAAGGAGCGCCAATTGTATCGGGTTGTTGTTTTCTGGACTGCAGCAGAACAGGAGCAGCCGGGACTGGAATGTAGAAGTAGGTTATCTTGAAGTTGACTCAGTTATGGTGAACGATATTGTGGTTCAACACTTTCATGAGCTTTAAGGCAAACATATTTCATGAGGAAACAACGCCGGAATTGGACGGATTTCAGCGGCACACAACAACGTATCCGATACACCTCATTGGAAACCTGGTGGTCTAAGACTAAGAAACACCAGTCACCATGAAGAAAGGAACTTTTAGCTGAGGACTCATGTTCTTTTCTGCAGGTTGAATGTGGCATTTGTTGGACAGAAGCGTCTCATCTCAACAAAAGCACCTCTTCAGTGCTGAGGCATGATGGGGCCAGGCATGGGAATGAAGTCCCAGATCCACCAGGATGAACTCAGGTATACAGACACTCTCCAACTGACTCACAGGTGCTTCATTGATCATTAATTCCTATTCATTTCTTCTCTACTTCATCTTTTACCATCCAGCTTCCAGGAAGCAGATGCTGGATGAGGCTCTGCTGAATTTCATCCTGAAGGACTGCCAGCCCCTCAGCACTGTTGAGAGGGAAGGGTTCAGGGAACTGGTTCAGGTCCTTGAGCCTCATATGTTTGCCAACCAGAAAGGTTTGTGTGGAAATGATCTAAAGCAGTCGTTGATATCTCCAGTTTATTTCATCTCTAATTTCAATGTATTGATTTACTCTGGGTGTCATTTTCAGACCATCAAACAAACGGTGGCCAAAAAGTACCAGGAGGAACGGGAAGGAGTGAAAAAGGAAGTCCAGCTGCCATGTGGACATCTGTGGACATGGAGGCTCCCTTGGCTCTGACGTGTCACTGCATTAGTGAGAATGAATGTGTTGGGAGTGCAAGACTTTCCACAAAGTCACCCTGCTGACAGTTTGGCCCCAGTCCAAAGAGGCCTGATGGAGGACTGGGCCATCACCAACAAAGTCAAGTGTCTTGTGAGCGACGCAGCACCAAACATGACAGCATCCACTAGACAGCTCCAAATTCACCACTCAGTCTGCACTGCACATCGTCTGAATCTAGGAGTCAGAAAATCCTGTGATCAGATCCCCACTTCCATCATCAGACACAAAGCCAGGAACACTGTCACATCCTTCAGATCAGCACTACAGCCAAGGAGAAGCTGGCTCAGGTGCAGCAACAGATGGGAGGGCCAACCCTGAAACTCATCAGTGAGGTGCCAACACGCTGGAACAGCACACACAGCTGTCAGGGCTGCATGATGAGAGGGAACCAGTGTGGGAACCTCTGGCCTCTCTAAGACAGATTTGACTCCACTGACAGCTGAGGAGTTCACCACCATAGGAGAAGCACTTCTAGTAAACAGAGGTCATTCTAGTAGGCGTGGTCCCTCTGTGGTTGAGCTATAATTTTAGGAAATATGGTCATTATTCAATGGTGACATCTCTCTGCTGAATAATGTAGAACTGAACGGATCCACTGGACCTTCTTTTTGCATGCAGCAGCTGTCCTGAGTGGAAAACTGCACATTTCTGTTGGTGAGAGTTCATCAAGTGATGGACTTTGTCTCTCAACAGAAGCTGTGTGGAAAAACCCTGCAGCGACGAGCGCTTCAGATTCTGAGAGTGATTCTTACGCCATTGGCTGGTTTAACCTGGCGTCTGACCGTGGAGGTGGCCGAGAGGAGCGTGACATGGCTGCACAGGTAAATCAACTAAAGCAGAGTTAGTCTTTGGCAGCAGGCCAGGCCGACAAATGCTAATGTCTCTGACTGACTGACTGATGAAGTTGGACCATTGGTCAGACACAATGATGCATGACCCCAAATAGTGGCCTGGGTCTTGATGAAGCTCACGTTAGTTTGAGCATCATTTTGAGGTTTTTAGCAACTCTCACTACATCACTGTAGCATCATTTTGAAATTAGCATTAACTTTCATGACATCACTTTAGCATCATTTTGAGATTAGTAGCAACTCTCATGACATCACTTTTGCATCAGTTTGAGGTTTTAAGCAACCCTCTCTACATCATTTTGCATCATTTTTAGGTTCGTAGCAACTCTCACTACATTACTGTAGCATCTTTTTTAGATTAGTAGCAACTCTCACTACATTACTGTAGCATCATTGTGAGGTTCGTAGCAACTCTCACTACATTACTGGAGCATCTTTTTTAGATTAGTAGCAACTCTCACTACATTACTGTAGCATCATTTTGAGGTTTTTACCAACTCTCACTACATCACTGGAGCATCTTTTTTAGATTAGTAGCAACTCTCACTACATTTCTGTAGCTTCATTTCTTAGGTTAGTAGCAACTCTCACTACATTTCTGTAGCATCATTTCTTAGGTTAGTAGCAATTCTTAATACATCACTAGCATCATTTTGAGGTTCGTAGCAACTCTCACTACATTACTGTGAAATTATTTTGAGGATACGAGCAACTCCCACGACATCACTGTAGCATCATTTTGAGGTTTTTAGCAACTCCCACGACATCATTGTAGCATCATTTTGAGGTTTTTGGAAACTCTCATTACATTATTTTAGCATCATTTTTTGATTCGTAGCAACTCAAACTACATCAATATCAGCATCGTTTTGAGGTAAGCAGAAACTCTCACCACATCACTGGAGCATCATTTCTTAGGTTAGTAGCAATTCTTATTACATCACTTTAGCATTATTTTGAGGTGAGTAGCAACTCTCACTACATTGCTTACCATCACTTTTAGGTTTGTAGCAACTCTAACCACATCACTGTAGCATCATTTCTTAGGTTAGTCGCAACTCTCACTACATCACTGTAGCATCGTTTTGAGGATAGGAGCAACTCTCACTGCATCACTAGCTTTATTCTGAGGATAGTTGCAACTCTCACGACATCACTGTAGCATCATTTTGAGGTTTTTAGCAACTCTCACCACATCACTGTAGCATCATTTTGAGGTTTAAAGCCACTCTCACTACATCACTGTAGCATCATTTTGAGGTTTAAAGCCACTCTCACTACATTACTGTAGCATCATTTTGAGGTTTTTAGCCACTCTCACTACATCACTGTAGCATCATTTTGAGGTTTAAAGCCACTCTCACTACATCACTGTAGCATCATTTTGAGGTTTTTAGCCACTCTCACTACATTACTGTCAGCATCCTTTTGACTTTAGTAGAAACTCTCACTACATCACTGTAGCATCATTTTGAGTTTCGTAGCAACTCTCACAACATAAATATCAGCATCGTTTTGAGGTAAGCAGAAACTCTCACCACATCACGGGAGCATCATTTCTTAGGTTAGTAGCAATTCTTATTACATCACTTTAGCACTATTTTGAGGAAAGTAGCAACTCTCACTACATCACTGGAGCGTCATTTCTTAGGTTAGTAGAAACTCTAAGTACATCACTGTCAGCATCATTTTGAGGATAGTAGCAACTCTCATTACATCACTGTTAGCATCATTTTGAGGTTACTAGCAACTCACTACATTACTGGAGCATCATTTTGAGGTTTTTCGCAACTCTCACTACATATCTGTCAGCATCATTTTGAGGTAAGGAGCAACTGTCACTACATCACTGAAGCATCATTTTGAGAGTTTTAGCAAATCTTACTGCATTCCTGTCAACATCATTTTGAGGTAAGGAGCAACTCACTACATTACTATAGCATTATTTTAAGGTTTTTAGCAACTCTCATTACATACTGTTAGCATTATTTTGAGGATAGTAGCAACTCTCACCTACATTACTGTCAGCATCATTTTGAGGTTTTTAGCAACTCTCACCACATCACTGTTGCATCATTTCTTAGGTTAGTAGCAACACTCACCACATCACTGTAAAATAATTTCTTAGGTTAGTAGCAACACTCACCACATCACTGTAAAATAATTTCTTAGGTTAGTAGCAACTCTCACCACATCACTTTAGCATCATTTTTAGATGAGTAGCAACTCTCACAACATCACGTTCGCATCATTTCTTAGGTTAGTAGCAACTCTCACCACATCACTGTAGCATCATTTTGAGATGAGTAGCAACTCTCACCACATCACTGTAGCATCATTTCTTAGGTTATTAGCAACTCTCACCACATCACTGTAGCATCATTTCTTAGGTTAGTAGCAACTCTCACCACATCACTGTAGCATCATTTTGAGATGAGTAGCAACTCTCATTACATCACTGTAGCATCATTTCTTAGGTTAGTAGCAACTCTCATTACATCACTGTAGCATCATTTCTTAGGTTAGTAGCAACTCTCATTACATCACTTTAGCATCATTTTGAGTAGAGTAGCAACTCTCACCACATCACTGTAGCATCATTTCTTAGGTTAGTAGCAACTCTCACCACATCACTGTAGCATCATTTCTTAGGTTAGTAGCAACTCTTACTACATCACTGCAGCATCATTTTTAGGTTTTTAGCAACGCTCACGACATGACTGTCAGGATCATTTTGAGATGAGTAGAAACTATCACTACCTTACTTTAGCATCAGTTTGAGGTTTTTAGCAACTCACTAGATCACTTCAGGATCATTTTGAGGTTTTTAGCAACTCTCATTGTATCATTTTAGCATCATTTTGAGATTAGTAGCAACTCTCACTACATCACTGTCGCATTGTTTTGAGGATAGTAGCCACTCTCACTTCATTACTGTAGCGTCATTTTGAGGTTTTTAGCAACTCTAACCATATCACTGTAGCATCATTTTGAGGTTTTTAGCAATTCTCACTACATGACTGTCAGCATAATTTAAAATGAGTAGAAAGTATCACTACATTACTGTAGCATTAGTTTGAGGTTTTCAGCAACTCTCACTACATCACGGTTGCATCATTTTGAGGTAAGGAGCAACTGTCACTACATTACTATAGCATTATTGTAAGGTTTTTAGCAACTCTCATTACATACTGTTAGCATTATTTTGAGGATAGTAACTCTCACTACATCATTGTATCATCATTTAGAGGTTTTTAGCAACTCACTACATCACTTCAGGATCATTTTTTTAGGTTTTTAGCAACTCTTATGGTATCACTTTAGCATCATTTTGAGGTTAGTAGCAACTCTCACTACATCACTGTTGCATTATTTTGAGGATAGTTGCAACTGTCACTTACATTACTATCAGCATCATTTTGAGGTTTTTAGCAAATCTAACCACATTACTGTAGCATCATTTCTTAGGTTAGTAGAAACTCTAATTACATCACTGTCAGCATCATTTTGAGGATAGTAGCAATTCTCACTACATCACTGTAGCGTCATTTTGAGGTTAGTAGCAACTCACTACATTACTGTCAGCACCGTTTATAGGTAAGGAGCAACTGTCACTACATCACTGAAGCATCATTTTGAGAGTTTTAGCAAATCTTACTGCATTCCTGTCAGCATCATTTTGAGGTAAGGAGCAACTGTCACTATATTACTGTAGCATTATTTTAAGGTTTTTAGCAACTCTCATTACATACTGTTCGCATTATTTTGAGGATAGTAGCAACTCTCACGTACATTACTGTCAGCATCATTTTGAGGTTTTTAGCAACTCTCACCACATCACTGTAGCATCATTTCTTAGGTTAGTTGCAACTCTCACCACATCACTGCAGCATCATTTCTTAGGTTAGTAGCAACACTCACCACATCACTGTAAAATAATTTCTTTGGTTAGTAGCAACTCTCATTACATCACTTTAGCATCATTTTGAGTACAGTAGCAACTCTCACTACATTACTGACAGCATCATTTTCAGGTTTTTAGCAACTCTCACTACATCACTGTAGCATAATTTTGAAATTAGTAGCAACTCTCATTACATCACTGTAGTATCTTTTCTTAGGTTCGTAGCAACTCTCACCACATCACTTTAGCATCATTTTTAGATGAGTAGCAACTCTCACAACATCACCTTCGCATCATTTCTTAGGTTAGTAGCAACTCTCACCACATCACTGTAGCATCATTTTGAGATGAGTAGCAACTCTCACCACATCTCTGTAGCATCATTTCTTAGGTTAGTAGCAACTCTCACCACATCACTTTAGCATCATTTTGAGTAGAGTAGCAACTCTCACTACAATACTGACAGCATCATTTTCAGGTTTTTAGCAACTCTCACTACATCACTGTAGCATCATTTTGAAATTAGTAGCAACTCTCATTACATCACTGTAGTATCTTTTCTTAGGTTAGAAGCAACTCTCATTACATCACTTTAGCATCATTTCTTAGGTTAGTAGCAACTCTCATTACATCACTTTAGCATCATTTTTAGATGAGTAGCAACTCTCACTACATCACTTTAGCATCATTTTCAGGTTTTTTCAACTATCACCACATCATTGTAGCATCATTTCTTAGGTTAGTAGCAACTCTTACTACATCACTGTAGCATCATTTTTAGGTTTTTAGCAACGCTCACTACATGACTGTCAGGATCATTTTGAGGTGAGTAGAAACTTTCACTCCCTTACTGTAGCATCAGTTTGAGGTTTTTAGCAACTCACTAGATCACTTCAGGATCATTTTGAGGTTTTTAGCAACTCTCATTGTATCACTTTAGCATCATTTTGAGATTAGTAGCAACTCTCACTACATCACTGTCGCATTGTTTTGAGGATAGTAGCCACTCTCACTTCATTACTGGAGCGTCATTTTGAGGTTTTTAGCAACTCTAACCATATCATGACTGTCAGCATAATTTAAAATGAGTAGAAAGTATCACTACATTACTGTAGCATCATTTTGAGGTTTTTAGCAACTCTCACTACATGACAGGAGCATCATTTTGAGGTTTTTAGCAACTCTCATTACATCACTTTAGCATCATTTTGAGGTAAGGAGCAACTGTCACTACATTACTATAGCATTATTGTAAGGTTTTTAGCAACTCTCATTACATACTGTTAGCATTATTTTGAGGATAGTAACTCTCACTACATCATTGTATCATCATTTAGAGGTTTTTAGCAACTCACTACATCACTTCAGGATCATTTTTTTAGGTTTTTAGCAACTCTTCTGGTATCACTTTAGCATCATTTTGAGGTTAGTAGCAACTCTCACTACATCACTGTTGCATTAATTTGAGGATAGTAGCAACTCTCACTTACATTACTGTCAGCATCATTTTGAGGTTTTTAGCAACTCTAACCACATTACTGTAGCATCATTTCTTAGGTTAGTCGAAACTCTAATTACATCACTGTCAGCATCATTTTGAGGATAGTAGCAACTTTCATTACATCACTGTTAGCATCATTTTCAGGTTAGTCGCAACTCACTACATCACTGGAGCATCATTTTGAGGTTTTTAGCAACTCTCATCATATCACTTTCGCATCATTTTTAGATTAGTAGCAACTCTCACCACATCACTGTAGCATCATTTTGAGGTTAGTCGCAACTCTCACCACATCACTGTAGCATCATTTCTTAGGTTAGTAGCAACACTCACCACATCACTTTCAGCATCATTTTGAGGTAAGGAGCAACTGTCACTACATCACTGAAGCATCATTTTGAGAGTTTTCGCAAATCTTACTGCATTCCTGTCAGCATCATTTTGAGGTAAGGAGCAACTGTCACTACATCACTATAGCATTATTTTAAGGTTTTTAGCAACTCTCATTACATACTGTTAGCATTATTTTGAGGATAGTAGCAACTCTCACCTCCATTACTGTCAGCATCATTTTGAGGTTTTTAGCAACTCTCACCACATCACTGTAGCATCATTTCTTAGGTTAGTAGCAACTCTCACCACATCACTGTAGCATCATTTCTTAGGTTAGTAGCAACACTCACCACATCACTGTAGAATAATTTCTTAGGTTAGTAGCAACTCTCACTACATCACTGTAGCATAATTTTGAAATTAGTAGCAACTCTCATTACATCACTGTAGTATCTTTTCTTAGGTTCGTAGCAACTCTCACCACATCACTTTAGCATCATTTTTAGATGAGTAGCAACTCTCACTACATCACCGTCGCATCATTTCTTATGTTAGTAGCAACTCTCATTACATCACTGTAGCATTATTTTGAGGTAAGGTTTTTAGCAACTCTCATTACATACTGTTAGCATTATTTTGAGGATAGTAACTCTCACTACATCATTGTATCATCATGTAGAGGTTTTTAGCAACTCACTACATCACTTCAGGATCATTTTTTTAGGTTTTTAGCAACTCTTATGGTATCACTTTAGCATCATTTTGAGGTTAGTAGCAACTCTCACTACATCACTGTTGCATTATTTTGAGGATAGTAGCAACTGTCACTTACATTACTGTCAGCATCATTTTGAGGTTTTTAGCAACTCTAACCACATTACTGTAGCATCATTTCTTAGGTTAGTAGAAACTCTAATTACATCACTGTCAGCATCATTTTGAGGATAGTAGCAACTCTCATTACATCACTGTAAGCATCATTTTGAGGATAGTAGCAACTCTCACTACATCACTGTAGCATAATTTTGAAATTAGTAGCAACTCTCATTACATCACTGTAGTATCTTTTCTTAGGTTCGTAGCAACTCTCACCACATCACTTTAGCATCATTTTTAGATGAGTAGCAACTCTCACTACATCACCTTCGCATCATTTCTTAGGTTAGTAGCAACTCTCACCACATCACTGTAGCATCATTTCTTAGGTTAGGAGCAACTCTCATTACATCACTTTAGCATCATTTTGAGTACAGTAGCAACTCTCACTACATTACTGTCAGCATCATTTTGAGGTAAGGAGCAACTGTCACTACATCACTGAAGCATCATTTTGAGAGTTTTAGCAAATCTTACTGCATTCCTGTCAGCATCATTTTGAGGTAAGGAGCAACTGTCACTACATCACTATAGCATTATTTTAAGGTTTTTTGCAACTCTCATTACATACTGTTAGCATTATTTTGAGGATAGTAGCAACTCTCACCTACATTACTGTCAGCATCATTTTGAGGTTCGTAGCAACTCTCACCACATCACTGTAGCATAATTTCTTAGGTTAGTAGCAACTCTCACCACATCACTGTAGCATCATTTCTTAGGTTAGTAGCAACACTCACCACATCACTGTAGAATAATTTCTTAGGTTAGTCGCAACTCTCATTACATCACTTTAGCATCATTTTGAGTACAGTAGCAACTCTCACTACATTACTGACAGCATCATTTTCAGGTTTTTAGCAACTCTCACTACATCACTGTAGCATAATTTTGAAATTAGTAGCAACTCTCATTACATCACTGTAGTATCTTTTCTTAGGTTCGTAGCAACTCTCATTACATCACTTTAGCATCATTTTTAGATGAGAAGCAACTCTCACTACATCACCTTCGCATCATTTCTTAGGTTAGTAGCAACTCTCACCACATCACTGTAGCATCATTTTGAGATGAGTAGCAACTCTCACGTACATTACTGTCAGCATCATTTTGAGGATAGTAGCAACTCTCATTACATCACTGTTAGCATCATTTTGAGGATAGTAGCAACTCTAACTACATCACTCCAGCATCATTTTGAGGTTTTAAGGAACTCTCACTACATTACTGTAGCATCATTTCTTAGGTCAGTAGAAATTCTCATTACATCACTTAAGCATCATTTTGAAATTTGTAGAAACTCTCTTTACATCACTGTAGCATCATTTAGAGGTTTTTAGCAACGCTCACTACATGACTGTAAGGATCATTTCGAGATGAGTAGAAACTATCACTACCTTACTGTTGCATCAGTTTGAGGTTTTTAGCAACTCTCGTTGTATCACTTTAGCATCATTTTGAGATTAGTAGCAACTCTCACTACATCACTGTCGCATTGTTTTGAGGATAGTTGCCACTCTCACTTCATTACTGTAGCGTCATTTTGAGGTTTTTAGCAACTCTAACCATATCACTGTCGCATCATTTTGAGGTTTTTTAGAAATTCTCGCTACATGCATGTCAGCATAATTTAAAATGAGTAGAAAGTATCACTACATTACTGTAGCATTAGTTTGAGGTTTTCAGCAACTCTCACTACATCACGGGAGCATCATTTTGAGGTTTTTAGCAACTCTAACCACATTACTGTAGCATCATTTCTTAGGTTAGTATCAACTCTATTTACATAACTGTCAGCATCATTTTGAGGATAGTAGCAACTCTCATTACATCAGTATTAGCATCATTTTGAAGATAGTAGCAACTCTAACTCCATCACTCCAGCATCATTTTGAGGTTTTAAGGAACTCTCACTACATCACTGTAGCATCATTTTGAGGTTAGTAGCAACTCTCACTACATCACTGTAGCATCATTTTGAAATTTGTAGAAACTCTCTTTACATCACTGTATTATCATTTTTAGGTTTTTAGCAACGCTCACTACATGACTGTCAGGATCATTTTGAGATGAGTAGAAACTATCACTACCTTACTGTAGCATCAGTTTGAGGTTTTTAGCAACTCACTAGATCACTTCAGGATCATTTTGAGGTTTTTAGCAACTCTCATTGTATCACTTTAGCATCATTTTGAGATTAGTAGCAACTCTCACTACATCACTGTCGCATTGTTTTGAGGATAGTAGCCACTCTCACTTCATTACTGTAGCGTCATTTTGAGGTTTTTAGCAACTCTAACCACATTACTGTAGCATCATTTCTTAGGTTAGTAGCAACTCTATTTACATCACTGTCAGCATCATTTTGAGGATAGTAGCAACTGTCATTACATCACTGTTAGCATCATTTTGAGGTTAGTAGCAACTCTCACCACATCACTGTAGCATCATTTTGAGATTAGTAGCAACTCTCACCACATCACTGTTGCATCATTTCTTAGGTTCGTAGCAACTCTCATTATATCACTGTAGCATCATTTTGAGTTCATGAGCAGTTCTTATGACATCACTGTAGCATTGTTTTGAGGATAGTAGCAACTCTCACTTACATTACTGTCAGCATCATTTTGAGGTTTTTAGCAACTCTAACCACATCATTGTAGCATCATTTCTTAGGTTAGTAGCAACTCTCATTACATCACTGTTAGCATCATTTTGAGGATAGTAGCAACTCTAACTACATCACTCCAGCATCATTTTGAGGTTTTAAGGAACTCTAACCACATCATTGTAGCATTATTTTTAGTTTCGCAGCAACTCTCACTACATCACTGGAGCATCATTTCTTAGGTTAGTAGCAACTCTCATTACATCACTGTGAGCATCATTTTGAGATTAATAGCAACTCTCATGACATCACTTTAGCATCATTTTTAGATTAGCACCAACTCGAACCACATCACTGGAGCATCATTGCTTAGGTTCGTAGCAACTCTCATGACATCACTTTAGCATCATTTCTTAGATTAGTAGCGACTCCCATTCCTTCACTTTCGCATCATTTTGAGGTTTGTAGCAACTCTCACTACATCACTTTAGCATCATTTTGAGGTTCGTAGCAACTCTCACGACATCACTGGAGCATCATTGTGAGGTTTTATGCAACTCTCACGACATCACTGTAGCATCATTTTGAGCATCGTAGCAACTCTCACCACATCACTGTAGCATCATTTTGAGCATCGTAGCAACTCTCACCACATCACTGTAGCATCATTTCTTTGGTTAGTAGAAACTCTCATTACATCACTGTCAGCATCATTTTGAGGTTTTTAGCAACTCTCACCACATCACTGGAGCATCATTTTTAGATTTTTAGCAACTCTTACTACATCACTGTTGCATCATTTTCAGATTAGTTGAAACTCTCACAACATCACTGTAGCATCATTTCTTAGATTAGTAGCAACTCTCACTACATCACTGGCCATCATTTCTTAGATTAGTAGCAATTCTTATTACATCACTGTAGCATCATTTTGAGGTTTTTCGCAACTCTCACCACATCACTGTTGCATCATTTGATAGGTTAGTAGTAACTCACACTACATTACTGACAGCATCTTATTGGGGTTTTTAGCAACTATTACTACATCACGTAGCATCATTTTAGGTTAGTCGCAACTCTCTCTACATTCCTGACAATATCATTGTGGGGTTTTTTCGCAACTCTTATTACATCACTGCAGCATCATTTAAGGTTTGTAGCAACTCTCACTACATCACTGTAGCATCATTTTGACGTTTGTAGCAACTCTTCCTACATCACTGTAGCATCATTTTATCCTTGAGATTGGGGACCAATAATTTTTATGTCCATTTTGGGGACATGTAATGTACACAGACACACAGATTTATGAAAGTCACTTTCAGGTGCCTGAAATTCCTTTGGGGACTAAAGTCTAGAAAAGTAATTTGAACATTTGTGTGTACTTTGTTTTGTGATGATAAGATTTCCACCGACCAAGTCAGCCATATTGGCACCACAATCCAATTGGCATGTCAATAAGCATCACCCAATAAACCAAGGTCTTCTGTCTAAATGTATGTCACTGAAACATACTGTATTGTATTGCCTCACACTTACAGCATACAAGGATGCATGGCGTGGGTGGAACTGCCTGAATCTCTTCTGCAATGGAAGTTTGGTCAACCGTGTGGAACATTCCTGCACGATCCCCTTTGAGTGTGAAAGTAGCATCAACACAGCACCACGTGGTCCACCAGCAGCTTGGATTTCTGCTCCTTGTCTTGTAGTTCCACTTGACTTCTCCAAGGGAAGAGACTGCAAATAGTCAAGAACTCTGGGAAATTTGGTGGCTGTGGCCTCCTCAAATTCCACATTGATGTGGACACCAGTTCAAAGTTTGAAGTGCAGTTATCAACTCTGCACTGAAGTTGTTTCGTTAAAGGATAAATGATTTCCATTGTCCAATGATTTTTTTTACATTCCAATCCTCTAAAGTGATGGACTGATACTGTAAATATGCAGAAATTCTCTATTGTTCAAAGTACAGATTCTGTGTTTATACATTGTCATAGTTTTTGTACTTGGAGAAACCAGAATCTAACAGGAAATCACTGTAGAAAGTTGGCTCAGTTTCATAAAGTAACAACTAAATAGCTTCAATTGACAGTGATTGACCTTAAACTTGACTATTTTGATGGACTATGCTTGCTTTTCCACTGTCAAATGAACTTTTTTCATGGGAAATTACTGCTCATAGACTGGTTTGTTTCATAAATGAACCAGTAAGAGCCCTGAACTTAGAGAAGAACCTGAAAGGTCCTTGTTCTTCATGTTTTTTTACGTGATGGGCCTGTTTTCCTGCAGTTGAATGCACATTTATCAACATTAAATGGACTGTAATTTCATCAATTTGGACTGTGAAACCTTCTGTGTATTTTTACAGTTTATTCCATGTAATTTTTTGGAACAGTTAATTACTGTAATTTGACAGTGTTCGTCTGGAAACTCTGCTGTCAGACTTTTTACTGTTTTTTTTACAGTTTTTTTTCTTGACAGTGTACACAGAGGTCTGGTGGTTGAGCCGGGGCATTTTTACAAGCTGCTACCCAAAATGAACGCATTTCTTCATTCAAAAGACAAAACGGTCCCAGAGCTGATTGACCCAGAATGGAAATGGCACCTCGCATTTTGTGTCTGTGTCCCACAACATTGTGTGTGATTGACAGGTCAACTGTCTGCCAGACAGAGTCCCGCCCCCACACAGCTGAGAAACGCAGCTCTCAGCAGCTGCCTCAGTCACACAGAAGATAGACGCATTTCCTGGTTGGCGAGTGCAGACACAACTTCTCTGAGTGCAGGATTCACTTCTCTCATTGCTGTTTGTTCACTCTTGAGGTTTTATTCCTCCACCAACCTGCTTCTGTCTGGAAAGAAACAAATAACTGGAGTGCTGCACATCAACAGACTTGGAGTTTGGACACGGACGAATGAAGTTTGGCTTTTTGTTTCTTCCATCAGATCAGAGCTGATTGGAAAAAACAATCAGGTGGTTTATTAAACCAGCAGTGAGCTGGACTTCAGCCCAGATCCACAGTCCCACTGTCAGTTCACTTCAACATGAACGAACAAAATCCAACCCTCACCTGGCCTGGAAATAAATAACAATTACATAACAACTCCTTTATTTCTCTCCTGTTCAGGTCCAGTTGGACTCATTCATCTCTATTTGGTAGGATTTCACTTCATGAGTTCAGAAGCATCTTCACATGAGACGCTGGTTCCTCACATTGATTGATCGTTGAATTCTGTCTTTGATCTCTGCATTCTGTGTTTGATGTCTGAATTCAGTCTCTGATCTCTGGGTTCTGAGCATTGATCTCTGACTGATTCTAAACTCATCAAAGGATCACATCAGCATCTTGGTCCAGACTCCAGATGGTGATTTTACCAAGTTCACCACAGTCCTTGTTGCTGTCTGCTGTTGGGTCACAGCAAAGTAAGGAAACAGCCTGACGGTCCACAGGAGGAAATTCAACAGCCTCCAAAGATGGAGGTGAATCTAGACCTGCTCATGTTGGCCATCCTTGATGAACTTGGGCGGTACTGTGGTGCTGGGATGAGGTCATGGAGCTGATCTGGGAGCAGTCCTGATGTTAAATGCTGTGATGAAGTACAGTGTGGAGGCAAAATGGACAAAATGGGTCAACATCAAATAAAGTTGTAAACCTGTTTGAAGTCTTATTTTGTGTCTGATGGACATTTTTGAAATCACTAATGATTTTTTGACTGAACGTCCTGGATCCTGTGGTGTCTGATGAGGAGACAACTTGAGTACAGAGTTGGAGAAGAGGGTTTTTGGAGGGGAGATGATTTTTGCAGTGCTGCAAGTCAAAATGTCATCATGTTTCAAAATGTCCTCACTAAGATGGTTATTAATCCCTCATTCTCAGCTGCTACAGCCTAAAAAGAAGACCTTTGACTGGTGGATCTAACAAAGATCAGATGTTGTCTCCTCTAGAACATCAACAGTTTAACGTTGTGGTCAGGACTCCTACCTGAGCAGGGAGACCCCAATGGATTTCTAGTCCTGATAGGGAGAGGGAGCCTCCTGGGTCACGGAGTGGGGAACCTGATAGGGAGTGGGACGATCCGCCCATTGTGGGTGATTGACAGAGCAGGTTTGATCTATGTTTTCATTTCAAAAGTAATTTTGAATATCTGTGGAAAGTTCGCCCACCTTGAACATGTAGAAGATGTCTTCTGATAGTTAATCGACTGTTGTCACATTTAAGGATCACTTTAGCAGATAAGATGAAGGCTACACAGGACCAGCTGGAGATGCCGGGGATTGAACCCAGGGCCGCATACATGCTCAGCATGCGCTCTACCACTGAGCTACACCCCCTCTGGTGGAGTCACTGTTTAACTGATGCAGCAACACAAACACAGACACAACATTAATTTTCTTCATTTTAGGGAGTAAAGGATCTCAGCCTGTGATCTCAAAGGCTCTGTGATCTCTGTCATTTCACTGTGATGTCAGCCCACACAGCCTTAAGGCATGTTCACATCAATCGTGACACAAATTTTTCGTGCAACAAGTTCACATGTAAAGTCCATGTAGAGAGCTGAACCCGTGTGTGTGTACTCGCCGGGAACGTGAGAGACGCGTATTCATGCATTTGAAAATATTCAACTTTTGTGACAAATTCTCAGGACAATGAGTCCAGAGAGCCGGTCAGTGTTGAGATTCCCCTGGCGTCAGGGAAGTCATGTCAACGGTCCTGGAGCCTGGAGTTGGTGTCGGTCCTTGATATTCTGGCACCGATCCTCACAAACAGGTCATCGAACAGGAACCTCGTCAGCCAGAAGTACCGCTGGAAACGGCCGTCGTCCAGGCGCAGTTCTTGGAGAAAGTGAGTTAAGAAGTTTAGAGGTCCAAGAAGCTTCTTCAGTTCAAAACTTGCCTTTAACCTTCAGTCTAGCGCTGTTCCAGCATTGGATGAAAGAGACTGGTGCTCTCATCTTCTTCAACATTGACTTGTTCTATCAGGACAAGAGAATCTGAGCTTGGATGTCATTTAGAAGTCAAAGGCTTGTTCAACTGGTAAACATCAGCTGGTGTTCACTCTGATGATGTAGCGATGGTCTGGATTCTTCCTTCTGGAGCACCAAGCTGCTGGGAGGAAGCCTGATGATGTCAGAGTTGTGTTCAGTGGCTCCTGCTGGGTCCATTTCTGACAACTGGGCTCCAAAGAGTTCAGCTGTTTAAAAGGCTCAGAAAAAGCAGCACCTCATGGTGGTCAGGAGACGAGGTGGCCGAGTGGTTAAGGTGATGGACTGCTGATCCATTGAGTTCTGCAGGTGTGGGTTCCAATCCCATCCTCGTCGTAGGAGACTTTAATTTCTGCTCCTAGATTCTGGAACGACTCTGAACTGTGAAGCTTTTCAAGAGGAGATTCCTGCAGCACCAGAGAGCTGCAGTTCACTACAACACCACCTGTTGAGTTGGATGGGAGCAAAATACTTTCTAACTATAGTATTCAAGGTTTATTACGATTCCACCAGAATACTTTCTAATTTATAGTTTTAAAGGTTCATTCCACCAAAATACTTTCTAATTTATAGTTTTAACGGTTCATTCCACCAAAGTACTGCTTCCTGTCCAACTTCTCAGTTTTAAAGGTTCATTCAGTTGAGGGCTCCTGGTTCTGTGTGAGGGGTTGAGGGTCGATATGGGATGATGAGGAAGATTTCATGTCACGATGGTCCTGCTAAAGTAACTGAGTCATGATATCAAACAATGTCATCAAAATATGCTTGAACTCTTAAAATGGCAATAAAATCTACGGAATCGTTTTTCCACAAACACTTTTATTGTGTTTTTGTGAGCATCATTTTTCAAACATTATAACATAAACTTTAAAAAGGGTCCATTCACTAACACTCTTACTTGAAGGTAGTCACTGATATCAGTAAACAGCTGATAAAGATTTGTGTTCATGTTTTAGTTCTCTACTCTGACCTGTGCTGAGACACTGGACCAGAGAGGAAGACCTGCTCAGCCTCCTGCATGGACCAATTCTGCAGCTCAGTCAGGCCGTCCATGATGGCCTTCCAAAAGAGAGTAGTTCCTTCAAAATATATCATTTAAATATACCATTCTACTACTACAGAACAGCAAGCCATTCTACACAGGTCCATACACCAGTAGCACCATGGTAGGCATGCTGTTTCTATAGGCTTTGAAAGTCCAGGAACTGGGACACACCAAAATATATCCATGGTGAGGCCTGCCTCAGGAACTAGAACACCAAAGATGAACTGCACTCATCCGTGAAGCTCAGTTGTGTTGGTGTTCTATGAAGTCCTGCCTTCAGAAAGGCACCAAGGATGTCCTGTTGGTCCTCACTGTCCAGGTAGACAGGCTCAGGAAGAGGACTTGGGACAGAACCACTTAGGCTACCTGTTGAGTGAACCCTGACCCTACGGGCCAACTAAGGGACAGAAACACTTACTTTGTGCCCCATGGTATTAGTCTCACTTTAACCAATGTCTCACAATACCCCACTCTCCCCTACACAAACACACACACACACACACACACACACATACATATATAAATCACACAACTAAAATACTGTACAAATACATATTTATTTTTAAGAATCAATGTATTACAAGTACTTTCAGTAAAAAACTAACCAAAATGTTCTTAAAAAAACAAAACAAAAATGTTCTTAGCAAAAACCTCTTCACCGTGTGTGTACCGCACATCTGTAAAGTGAGTGTGTGAGAGTGTGTGAGCGTAAGTGTGTAACAGTCAGTGAGCGTGACAAGAACTCCTGAAACGCTTCATCAAAGTGCTTTCAAATCTTGTTCAACTGCAACATTCATCCATTCAAACCTGACCTCATCGGTTTGGCATTGTGAAGTTTGTCACTTCAAATCTTCATTCAAGACAATTTCACCTTTAATGCGTGGACTTTGGGGGACAGTTGAAGTCCATCCAGATCCAAGAGAAGTTTTTGAAACACTTCAGAAGTGTAGCACAGTCGTGGGGGACATGCAAGGTTGAGGGCACCCATCAGTCCCATTAGCAGTGTACGGACCTGGGCAGCATTCCTGCATGTAGGCAAAGTCAGAGTAGTCAAAATAGTACATCCAACTCTGTAGCGCCACCTAAGTAGAATACCAATGTTTGAGATCCTGCTTGTTCAGCATGAATGTTCCAGCAGTGGTCACCTACCTGTGTACTTTCCAATAGTCACCAGTCGCTCTTGGTGCCACCCCTGCTTGCGCCAGTGTCTCCAACAGTGTCTCCAACAGTGTCTCAGCAGCGCCCGTGATCTTAGCAGGACTGATGAGCCTGTGGTTCAGGAACAGGTCCTTTCTAATTGTGCAGATGAGGTTTCTGTTCCAAAGCCTGGATCGTATGTTTTCATGATCTCTTTCAAAATAGTCATCAGGTATTTCCTCCCCACGTGTGGTTGCTCTCACATGAATGCTTCATCACCAGTCATCAGTCCACTGTGTGTTCATGGCAGCATTGAGCAGCAGTCAGACAACAGTTCTTAGACGCTCCATGAGTTTGGCTGAAAGTTCCCGATCCATGAACCCGTCTTCATGATCCAGGTATGGTCCTGCACACCCTGAAGCTTCCTCTGGTGGAGATTCCAGCTGCCTGGCCTCCATCTCTGAATACACTCGCTGGCCCTCAGCTTGTTTTGTTCCATACAGTCAAAAAGAAGCAGAAATAACATCACCATTAAACAGAGGTCAAACAGCCAGAGCAGCTCAAAGGCAGGGATGCGGTTCCTCACCCCTCCTCCCCTAAAACAGAAGGCACGTGGTCAATATGGGTGTTTGAAAGCAAAGGTCATGGGCTAGAAATTTTAGTGGTTTACTCAATCAAATATTTATTTGTTAATGATATGATCATACAGAGAGGCTCACCGGACTTTTCCTCAACAAAAAAAGGTTTCAAATGTTGAAAAGCACTCTAGTAATTTATCACTGCATCAGTTAAAGACAACAATACATAAAGAAATTGCTTACCGTTGCAATCGGCCATTTTCCAAAAAACAAAGACTTCTCTCCTGGTGAAAAGAAATGAAGAGTCGTACGGTCCTCTGAGGTCCTGTTGTGTCTTTTGGTCAGAGACAAACAAAGTGTGTGCCAAGTCGGCTGTGATGAATCTCCCAGTAAACCAGGGGTTGGGTTCCCCACACCTTCCTCCCCTCAAACAGAAGGCCAGACGTGTGACTTGGAACACCAAACAGGACCAATGGTCTGTTTGAGGCTTGAGGGAGGACATGTCTGTCTTCTTGCAGTAGTTACTTTCCCTGGTGAGTAGTTACTTTCAGAGTGGAGTAACTCAGGTACTATCTCAGTTACATTTTGGCAGAGGTAACTAGTAACTATAACTACCTACTTTTGCAAAGTCCCGTGCCAGACACTGAACATGAGACACTTGCGGTCTCTTGGTGTGACAATCAGCCGCTCTGTGACAGCAGTGGAGACACCAGCAGACAGGGCGGAACCAACTGGAGCAGAGGAAGAAGAAGTAGCCCCACAAGAGCCCTCCCTCCCTCTCAATCTTTCTCTCTCTCTCTCTCTCTCTTTTGTCTTTTCTTCTATTTATTTGCCTTCTGCTGTCTGTCCTTTCCTGCTCTCGTTTAAAAACCAGCCGCAGCAGACGTCCGTTCCCATGATGAAAATGATTGTAAAAGATAGATTTGTTTTCCTCTTTAAGTTTCGAAGCATTTTCAGATTCATGAAAAGATCATCAATCAGTGTCGTATTTCAGACAGACTTCTGGTCCGTGAGGACGAGGAATCCAGCACAGATCCACAGAACTCCAACTCCCATCTTTGATGATTCCTTCTCAGTCTGTAGGGTGGAGAGATCCTCCTGAGTCAACGAGCCCTTTTAGGATCCACCTCCATTTATGGATGGAATTTATACAGCATCCACTCACCAGTAGAGTCTGATATTCAACAATACAGATTCCCAAGTCACTGTCCAACACTGGCTGGAGGAGCAGAGCTGGCAAAATGTCATCTTTTCTGTCATTGTTTCAAAATGTCCTCACTAAGATGGTTATTAATTCCTCATTCTCAGCTGCTGCAGCCTTTAAAGAAAACCTTTGACTGGTGGCTCTAACAAAGATCAGATGTTGTCTCCTCTAGAACATCAAAATGATAATAATAAAGATAATAATAAAGATAATTTGGTGAATTTCAGTCTCCTAAAAATGTGTGTGAATGTGGTTGTTGTGGCCGAGTGGTGAAGGCGATGGACTTGAAATCCATTGGGGTCTCCCTGCGTAGGTTCTAGTCCTGCCAACAACGTTCAACTGTTGATGGTCCATATCAGACCTCTGCAATTCACCGCCAAGCCGCTAGGGGGTGTGGCTTTGTCTTTGTATTGTTTACGGGGCTCTTGTCGGATTCCTTGGTTTTCTTCCGGTCACAGACAACAATTGTTGGCCATTTGTCAGTCTTTGTAGTGCCAAGAATAATCCTTTCTTCGGCTTGGTCCATTTTTTTCTTGGAGCCTTAACCACAGAAACTGTGAAGATGGCGGTGTTGTTGTGCTGCGACTGAACCGGAAATGACGTTTTGAGCGGACCAATCACAGTCCTCGACGTTGACGTCACCACGCGTCGACGCGACACGGAGGCAGGATTTTGTTGGGGTTTGCGTCGACGCGACGCAGAAGCATAAATCAGGCTTTAGTGGTTTCGAATCTCACGCCAAGCCAGGGAACCAGGGCTTGAATCTGTCACGTGGTCACTGCCGGTCGGCGAGGCTTTGGACGTCACTAAGTACGGCATCAATACGCGTTTTTCAAAACGAAATCCTGGATCACTCGACTCATCACTACCGCTGCTACCAGGTTAGCGAGTTAAGGAAACGTTAGCAAGTCTGGAGTGGCACAGAGAACAGAGCTTGGACTCTGCTCGTTTTGAAGAAGAAGAAGAAGAAAAGAAGCGGAAGGCCTCGGTCTTTGTCTCCTGAAGGCTGAGTGGCGCCGGTAGAACCTCAACATGTGCGCCGCGCAGCTGCTGCGGGTGTCGGTCCAGGAGCGGATCCTCGCCGCCGCCGCTGAAGACTTCCTGCTGCAGCTGGGAGAAGGAGACTCAGCGGCTGGAGTCCCGGGGCTGAGAGCGCTGCTCACCGAGCGGCTGGCGGCGGCCGCGGAGCAGATCGTGGCTCTGCTGGAGGAAACCGTGGCGGAGTACGAGCGGGAGAACCGCCGGCAGAGGTTGCTGCTCGATGCCGTGCTGAAGCCCCGAGTCAGGCTGGACAGAGCAGGTGAGTCCCCCAGGGACCTGCTGGGCCCCTCATTCAGCCAGGAAGTGGAGCTGCAGCAGGGCCGGTTCTAGACAGGCATTTGTAAGGGGGCACATGGTGGCGACTGAGGCGGGAAAGGGTGTGATGGTGTTGGGGGGGGGGGTAGGTGGGTCTCTGGATCACTGTTGTTGTCATGTAATTGGATTGCACTTTGTCAGACCTTCACCCTCAGACCGGTCCAACCTGGTCCCACATGAAGGCTAAAGCCCAGTTCACTCCAAGATTTTAGGCGTCAGTGACTTCCCTCCCCCAATCAGGCTGAGGCATTCATGACCACCACACTACAGTAATGAGGGTGAACAGATCCAAGACAGTGGACTGGGAGGTCACATGTGATGTGGGCCAAAAAAAAGGACACCCAGCACTGCTGGATATCAGGACTTGTGGCAGTGACTCAAACGGAGCTGCAGCCAATGACAGCAGACATGGGAGCTCTGGCAGTGGGGGAGTGACGCAGAGCCAACAACAACAATGAGGAGGGGCATGGATTCTATGAAGGGTTCACCACATCCTTGGACACAGGATTCTTGGCTCCATGGTAGCGCACTAAGGACCTGGAGGGCTGCGTTCTGCTCCGCCTCCATGTTTACAATGAAAGGGGCGTGCGCTGCGTCCAAGACTTTCCTGGCCAGCTGTGCAGTTGGCCACGCCTCCTGACGGGGAAAATCCTGTAGTCTGAACACTCCTGTGCGCCAACAAATCTTGTAGTGTGAACAGCAGCCTGATTGAGCGTCGATGGTGTGAACAGCAGGGCCTGTCGCTAACAAAAAGTAGCGTAGTTTGTTCCAGAACTGGAACTCTGAGGGTCCCTGAGGCCCCAAACCCCTGACCAGGAGGAGGTGGCAGTCCCTCGGGGCCAAATGAAAAAGAAAACTAAAAATATATCTCTCATCAGATGACAACAACTAAGTCTTGACATCTGCCTTCATTGGATGGCCTGCATCAAATATATTCAAACCAACAAGAACACTCGTCACTGTTGCCAATAGCAACAAAACTAAAAAGGGTCGGCCAGGTTCTTAAAGAGAAATCCCTTCACCAAGTCTTGAAAACCAAAACTGATCACTAGAAAGTAAATCAATAACATAGAACATCCATCCAGATCTTGAGAACCAACAACAGAAATGATCTTAACTGGACGGTCCAATTCTGAGATCAACTTACAAAATAAAGTCAGAATTATAAGAGCTCTCAATATAGCCGATATTTACCAAACTGAAGGGTTGGCGTTGTGTTAAACCTCTTTTTTGCAGAGCCGGAAAACCTGGAGAGAACCCACGTAGGAACAGGGAGAACATGCAGACTCACACAGAAAGATCCTGTGCCTGAGCAGGGGCTAGAACCCAGAACCTTGTTGCTGTGAGGCGACAGGCTGAACCACTGCACCACCGTTCCTCCTATGATGGAAACTATACAGGCCTATTAAAAAAATCTTTTTGTTCACTGCCCAGCTGGCCTGGGCTGGACCGGCCATCAAGAATTGTCCCACTTTTCCCAGTGGAGAGGACATCCCTGGATCCCACACACTGACCGGGACACTGGGAGGCGGTACTCCTGCTAATGCTAGCCAGCAAGTGTCTCCGGTCTTGTTGTGTCCATAATCTGGGTCCTTGTGTTCTGACTGAGCAGGAGTGGAACAACATGGAAGTGTTTAATAGTGTTTTTAGAACCGTGAAACCTCACCAGGCTCAGGACCTGCTGGGTGCCATCTTGGCTGCTTCCTAATCAACATGTAGGTGGCGCCGTCAGGTTTCTGGGATGCATCCCTGTCGCCGCCATCTTGCTGAGACCCTTGAACCTGTTCACTGGATTGCTACTGCTTTTGGGTATTTGTGTGGAAGAGAAACACCAATACTAAGTAACTGGGGTGGAATCTTTGACTCTCGCACGATTCGATTCTGATTTTTGTCCAGTTTGCTGACTGGTCGTCAGTAGCAGGACGTCTCTTTTCATTGAGTTGATTTCTGTTTCTGTCTGTTGCTCCACTGTTTCAGAGTCAAATGAAGAGATTTATGATGTTGCTGTTTGTGTCCTGCAGATGTGGAGCAGCTGCTGGTGATTAAAGAAGAGGTTCCCCCTGAGCTGCAGGACCCAGAGCCCCCCCACATTAAAGAGGAGTGGGAGGAGCTCTGGACCAGTGAGGAGGGAGGGCAGCTTCAAGGGCAGGAGGAGGCTGATATCACCACGTTCCCCTTCACTCTGGTCCCTGTGAAGAGTGAAGAGGACGAAGAGAAACCTCAGTTCCCACAGCTTCATCAGAGTCTAACTGAGGAGAACTTGAAAGAAGAGTCTCTGAGCAGCAGCCCAGTTCATCCTCTGAAAACAGAAGCTGATGGAGAAGAGTGTGGAGGACCAGAACCAGCCAGCAAGGTAGATCCAGATCCACTTGTACAACCCCAGACTGAAGACCAGATGTCAGACTCTTCTGAAGCTGAGACTGAAATCAGTGAGGATGATTGGGTCAGACCTGATAACACGGCCTCCTCTAAACACAAGGAACCCTTTGGCTCAAGGAGGAATTTGCTTCAGAAATTGAGCCCAGGACAGGAAGGGACTCATTGCAGTTCAAAAGATCAAAAAGTACAGACTGAAAGAGAATCAGAAATCATCAGGAACGTGACCTTTGGTCCTTCTGAATCTGAGACAGAAGTCAGTGAGGATGAGCATCCTTTTAGGTGCTCAACATGCAGTAAAGTTTTTAGATTTAGAAGTGGTTTAGGTACACACATGAGAACACACAGTGGGGAGAAACCATTCCCCTGCTCAGTTTGTGGCAAAAGATTCACAGTCAAGGGACATCTGAAAAAACACATGAGAACACACACAGGGGAGAAACCGTTCCCTTGCTCAGTTTGTGGCAAAAGATTCTCAGTCAAGGGACATCTGAAAAAACACACGAGAACACACACAGGGGAGAAACCGTTCCGTTGCTCAGTTTGTGACAAAAGATTCTCAGTTAGTGAACGTCTGAAAACACACATGAGGACACATACTGGGGAGAAACCATTCCACTGCTCAGTGTGTGGCAAAAGTTTTTCAGTTAGGGAACGTCTGAAAACACACACGAGGACACATACTGGGGAGAA
The DNA here is from genome assembly GCF_037954235.1 of Aulostomus chinensis. Classification (NCBI taxonomy): domain Eukaryota; kingdom Metazoa; phylum Chordata; class Actinopteri; order Syngnathiformes; family Aulostomidae; genus Aulostomus; species Aulostomus chinensis. Next base: position 56,585,456 of record NC_141320.1, on the reverse strand, counting down.
ACCATTCCCCTGCTCAGTTTGTAGCAAAAGATTCTCTGTAAAGGGACATCTGAAATCACACATGACAACACACACTGGTGAGAAACCATTCTCCTGCTCAGTTTGTGGAAAAAGATGTTCACAAAAGGGAAATCTAGCATCTCACATGAGAATGCACACTGGGGAGAAACCATTCTCCTGCTCAATTTGCAGCAAAAAATATACAGACAATGGAAATCTCAAAAGACACATGAGAACACACAATGGGGAGAAACCATTTGCCCCGCCCTGTCTCTAAAGTTGATCAAGAGTATCCAGATAATGTCTCTAGCATGTCTTTGGGTTGTGGGAGGCAGCCTGCTGAAAATGACACTGCAGGAGCCTTTGGTGAAGTACCTTTTTGTAGTAGTACACATGCAGTATATGCTAAGTACAGGCACCCACACAGACACAGTGGTCCGGCTCAGGCAGAATGCGTTGCCGCTGGGCACTAGTGAAACAAATATGCGGTTGCTATGTGACGGATTGGTTGGATTTCTGATGTATCAGGACCAGGACTGACGTTAGTCCCTGACCACCCGGGAGTAACACACAGGATTAATTTTTTTACAGTGAAGGTCTTCTTCTTCTACAGGTGAATTAAAGTGTAACAGCTGTCCACACACCTTATAACTGTCCTTATAACTCCGTCATGTAATAAACTTTCTGTACTCTTTCAAAGTTCTCAGTGCTTTTGTTGACATGTAGAGGCCCTACTTGATCACCACAGAGGTGTTCTGCTATTTTGAGTGGATGTTATTGTTATGATTTTTCTGCTTATCTGCTGCCCCCACGACCTGCGTTGGGAGCTAATTAGTAGTATGCACCACAACTGGGTTCCATTTGCAGTCGTTTGAAATAATAAAAACACAAGAACACACCTGAGGTTCCTTTTTAGCTGGAATTTTCCTTTAGGAGCTTTAAGAGTGAGGAGAAGGATTTTGAACTCTGTTCTGCATTGGTGATGTGGTCTCTCCTCCTAGTTCCTGTCCATGCACATATGCAGCTGCATTCTGGAGCAGCTGCAGTCTTGAAGGGGAGGTTCACTTTTTTGGACCTTTGGCCTTCCCAGCTCACCCAGGGTGCTACCAGCAACTGGAGACAGTTTTGGACCCATTGGGTCTGGTCCTGCTGACGTTATCTGCAATTCTAGTGCTGGTGCGAGTTGTTGATAGAATCATTATGGATCAAAAACTTTTCCTAAGTCGCGTTTCTTTTTGTGGGTCAAACCTCAGATCACAGGCGTAATTTTACCTCTCCTCTAGTCAATAGTAGTGGACTGAAGTTACAGCTTACACACAAATATCCAGTCATTTCTACCAGTGCTGTCTCTGTGCTGGGCTGGGCTCTAAAACCAGACTAAAACCCTCAAATCAACTCTTGTTATGGAGGAAGTCACTCAGCTGATTAGCAGCTGCTTTCTCCAGGATTTTAGAGAGGAGGGGAGGTTAGCTGTCAGTCCATAGTTGGCTAGAACCTCAGGGTCTAGAGGAGGCTTCTGAAGCAGTGGTTTCATGACAGCTCCTTTCAAGGACTGTGGTTCATGTCCTGTTACTACAGACAGAGGAATCAGATTTAATAAAGACAGACAGATAGATTGATACTTTATTAATCCCCAAGGGGAAATTCCACTTCCACACTCAAATGCCTAATACAGCGATCACAACAGTCACAATTATTACAGGTCAATCGTAATAATGGTACACTTTAGAATTAACGACAGCACATATACATTTGTTGTGTATGTACGCTAAACTTGAACAGTCCGTTGTCCCAATGGAGGCAAGTGAGAGTGAGGCCTGCAGCCAGACTACAAGGTCGGCGCTGCCACCCCAAGGGAGGTGGAGAGGGCAGAGGCAGGGGTCAAGAACACACAGGGGAGGGGAGGATAGTACGCGCCATTTACGTCACCAAGGCAGAAGGAGTTCTCCTGGAGGATAAACAATGGGGCAGCCGATAAGGAAGCTGTGGGTTTGGGCAGACGAGCAAACATTCCAATCTGTCTTCTCTTTCAGTCCAATCCAAATTGTAAAGTCAAATTTCTTGTCTTCAACATCACTCTCCTCTTCGCAGAGTGGCCAACTGCTCCGAGATGGTTTCCATCTTGGGTTTCAGTTCAAGAGTCTGTTGTTGCCCCGCTCTGCCAACCTCAGTCATTGCGTTGTTAATGACTGAGGTTGTGTGAGCTGCACATCACATCAAGTGTTGATGCCCACCAAGGGTGTCTTTTTAAAAAGAGGAATATTACGCCTCCATTTCACACAGACAAGACGGCAAATTCCCGCCTCTACCAGGCCGCAAATTTGGTACATTTTCTGTCTAAAAAGGGCTGGAGAGAGATGGAGGTGAGGGAGGAGAGGAGACAGAGAGGTGGGGAAGAGAAGAGAGAGAGACCAGACATTATGTTTGCTGCTCCATTTTGATTGTTGCTCTCCAGCTTCAGCTCAATAAAAACCTCTTCATCACATCAGTCCCATGTGGAGCTGCGTTGTTCCAACAACACTGAGCTCTCAGCTCATAGCAGTTCTACAATAAAGGTTCCAACACAACGTTCCATTGATCCATGAACAAAGCAGGCAGTGAGACCATGATGATGTCACATCTGTCCACTGTCCAGATGTCAGAGCTGAAAATCAGACGATGCCATGTTCCCTTCAACAACAGTCCAGCAGAAAGCCACCATGAAGACCTGAGGAGAAGCAAGGCAGCTCACCACAGTCAGGAACTCCCAGTCACCTCAACAAGGTTTCTGTCCACTCACGTTCAACCAGACCAGCAGATCACCTGCATCCCCACTGCCTCACCACCAGAGGGCAGTAGAACATCAACCATAGAGGCTCCCACTGAGGAATGAACACCACCACCAGCAGACGGCTCTCCCTCCCTGACAGCATTTAAAGGAGATGAATGATGGATCATCAGACTCCATCATTAACTGTGACTCAGGGCCGCTCCCTCTGCTCTGACTCTCTTTGATTGTTTGTCTTTGTTTTATTCAATCAAGTTGTTCCTCCTCTCTCCCTTCTTGCTGCTCTACAGTGCAGTAACATCATGAGTTGTGTCAAACCATCTCTGTCAGCTCTGCGAGTGTCTGGAGTGACGTCTCCAAGGACACTTGCTGCCAGGACTACAGAGTAAACATCAACATCTGTTTGCATCTGGCTTCAACTGTACTTTTCCTCTAGGTTCAACTTTGCTAGGTTACAGTGACTTGTGTACAGAGTAGTGACTTGATCAGCTGGTGGTGATGATGTAGCTTTAGGATGCTAACACAGTTGTTACTCAGGGCACCGCTGGTTGTAATTTAGAGTCCAATGAGAAACGCTCAGTCTCAGGTTCCAGCTTATCAGTGAGTTCTTTGAGGGTCAGAGACTTACATACAAATATAAAAACCAGTTGAAACACTTCCTGGAATTTTAAGAGGATTGAATACAAACAAGGAAGCACGTAAGACAGAGTAATAATACCAGTAAAGCAATGAAGGCACATGGAGGATCAGACATGAATCAAAAGATTTATCTGAGACTCAAGTGGACGGCAAAGGTAGCAGGTGAGAAGATGTTCAGGATGAAGGGTCAGTGACCTCCAAACAAAGAAAACTCCTGAATGGAGGTTGAGCAGAGTCTGAGGAGTCAGGTGGAGCTGGCAGTGAGACAGGAGTTGAGGCCTGAACAGACGCAGCACTGGTCTTTGTTACTGTGACAGCACGACAACCAACAGGACCTGCTTACGTTCTCAGCTGGATTGTTCTCATCAATGTACGGAACCTCTCCAACGACCTGGTGGGGGGACGGCCTACCAAGCCTCCACCTCAACGACCGTGGCTCCCACTGGGATTCACGATGCTCTTCTCAGGCACAAGGTGGCTTCTGTCTGCTGGTCAGGATGGAGATTCAAGGCTCACGGGAGGTCAACAGTATTGTGACCGTGAAAAGGGGGAGAGGAGAAGTTCTGTTTAAAGTTAAAGAACAAAGAAACAAAAAAGTAAGCAGAAGAGGAAGAAAAGAGGAGAGACGGACCAGCAGCTGGAGGAGCTCACGGAAAAATAAGAAGCGCTGAAGAGCCTGAACCCAACCCAACTGTAACGGATGGTGTCGTGACTATTATAATAAACTGGTCCGCCGTGAGGGGTGACCTTTGACCTGTGTGGGGCTGCTGGCCAATCAGCACCCTTTGCCGTCCTCAGTACTTCTCAGATATTCCTGTATTAAACAGGTCAACAGAGGGCAGTCATGCATCCCTCAGATCCTCCAGAGCAGGGGTTTTCAGTTAAAATTCTCCTGGGTCCAGTTTTCAAACCTCTTCAAGCTTGGGTCTGGAGGCCAACACAGTTTTTCATGACTGCTGATTTCAGTGATGGGCCCACGCCTGCATGTTAGCCAGCAGTCGAGCTGTGCTTTATGATCCAGGGGCATCTTTAGCCGATGGAGGTAGACTTTAAGCCTGTTGTATCAGTGTCTGTTTGGTCAACAATGAACTTTCAGATCGAATGAAGTCGCCGACATTTCAATAATAGTCGTATTTATTGTCTGCTTTTTTTCCACATTAACCTTAAAACTATTGTCCAGCAGGGGGCAACATAAAGAGAAGAGTGAAATGAAAATGGATTCAAAAATACTCAGAATTTACTGGCATTTGACTGCATGTATATGACTATGTGAGTGTGTGTGTGAGTGTGTGTGTGTGTTTGTGAGAGTGTGTGTGTGTGTGTGAGTGTGTGTGTGTGTTTGTGAGAGTGTGTGTGTGTGTGAGTGTGTGTGTGTGTGTTTGTGAGAGTGTGTGTGTGTGTGTGTTTTGAAGACGACTTCTTCACTCCATTTTTGTTGTCATTCTTCTCTTAATGTTCAGTTTCACTCATTAAAATGAAGCAGCTTTGACGTGTTTACTTCTCTTGTACGTCAACAACTTTGGTCTTTAAGCTCCTGACAAACACACCACACGTCACTCACTCTATAGATTAAATCTGCTGATAACACAAAACACGTGACCCTGTGACCCTGCATGACGTTTTGCTCCAACTTTCCAGAACTAATAGGAGGAACAGCATGGATCGTTCTGAGCAAGAACTCTGACATCACCATCGTCATGAAAAAGAAGGCAGTAGGACTCAACTTCAACAAATCTGAAATGTCCCCTTAAGCTCCTGCTACTTTGAACTGATGCCTAAACCTTCAGTTTCCATGCATCACTCAGAACCTCTCACAACCCCAGAAGAACAAGCAAAGGTTTGGAGCAGTAAAGCCTTCAATAATGACATCATCATGTTTGAGGGTTTTCTTCCCTCAAACTGTTTCTACCAACACGACAGAATCCTGGAAATATTTCAGGTGTTGACCTCCCAGCAGCCTGAAGGTCAACCTGCATTATCTGTTATGTTGCTGAGCAGAGGAAGGAGCTCAATGGTAGAGCGCTAGCTTAGCATGTGAGAGGTGGTGGGATCGGTGCCCTCGTTCTCCAGAAGACTTCAGCTTGTTCTGTTGTTGAGCTCTGATGAAACCACTGACTTTGAACCACACACAAAGTGAAGGAGAGACTTAAGATTGATGGCACCTGAGGAACTTCTAGGTTTCCTAAAATCAACTGGAAATTCATTCACCAGTTAAACAGTGACTCTACCACAGGGGGTGTAGCTCAGTGGTAGAGCGCATGCTGAGCATGTATGAGGCCCTGGGTTCAATCCCCGGTATCTCCAGCTGGTCCTGTGTAGCCTTCATCTTACCTGCTACAGTGATCCTTAAATGTGACAACAGTCGATTAACTATCAGAAGACATCTTCTACATGTTCAAGGTGGGCGAACTTTCCACAAATATTCAAAATTACTTTTGAAAATGAAAACATGGATCAAACCTGCCCTGTCAATCACCCACAATGGGCGGATCATCCCACTCCCTATCAGGTTCCCCACCCAGGAGGCTCCCTCTCCCTATCAGGACTAGAAATCCATTGGGGTCTCCCTGCTCAGGTAGGAGTCCTGCCCACAACGTTAAACTGTTGATGTTCTAGAGGAGACAACATCTGATCTTTGTTAGATCCACCAGTCAAAGGGTTTCTTTAAAGGCTGTAGCAGCTGAGAATGAGGGAGAGACAGAATTAATAACCATCTTAGTGAGGACATTTTGAAACATGATGACATTTTGCCACAGTTATTATTGACTTGTAGCACTGCAAAAATCATCTCCCCTCCAAAAACCCTCTTCTCCAACTCTGTACTCAAATTGTCTCCTCATCAGGCACCACAGGATCCAGGATGTTCAGTCAAAAAATCATTAGTGATTTTAAAAATGGCCATCAGACACAAAATAAGGCTTCAAGCAGGTTTACAACTTTATTTCATGTTGACACATTTTGTCCATTTTGCCTCCACACTGTCCTTCATCACAGCATTTAACATCAGGACTGCTCCCAGATCAGCTCCATGACCTCATCCCAGCACCACAGTACCGCCCAAGTTCATCAAGGATGGCCAACATGAGCAGGTCTAGATTCACCTCCATCTTTGGAGGCTGTTGAATTTCCTCCTGAGGACCGTCAGGCTGTTTCCTTACTTTGCTGTGACCCAACAGCAGACAGCAACAAGGACTGTGGTGAACTTGGTAAAATCACCATCTGGAGTCTGGACCAAGATGCTGATGTGATCCTTTGATGAGTTTAGAATCAGTCAGAGATCAATGCTCAGAACCCAGAGATCAGAGACTGAATTCAGACATCAAACACAGAATGCAGAGATCAAAGACAGAATTCAACGATCAATCAATGTGAGGAACCAGCGTCTCATGTGAAGATGCTTCTGAACTCATGAAGTGAAATCCTACCAAATAGAGATGAATGAGTCCAACTGGACCTGAACAGGAGAGAAATAAAGGGGTTGTTATGTAATTGCTATTTATTTCCAGGCCATGTGAGGGTTGGATTTTGTTCGTTCATGTTGAAGTGAACTGACAGTGGGACTGTGGACCTGGGCTGAAGTCCAGCTCACTGCTGGTTTAATAAACCACCTGATTGTTTTCCTATCAGCTCTGATCTGATGGAAGAAACAAAAAGCCAAACTTCATTCGTCCGTGTCCAAACTCCAAGTCTGTTGATGTGCAGCACTCCAGTTATTTGTTTCTTTCCAGACAGAAGCAGGTTGGTGGAGGAATAAAACCTCAAGAGTGAACAAACAGCAATGAGAGAAGTGAATCCTGCACTCAGAGAAGTTGTGTCTGAACTCGCCAACCAGGAAATGCGTCTATCTTCTGTGTGACTGAGGCAGCTGCTGAGAGCTGCGTTTCTCAGCTGTGTGGGGGCAAGACTCTGTCTGGCAGACAGTTGACCTGTCAATCACACACAATGTTGTGGGACACAGACACAAAATGTGAGGTGCCATTTCCATTCTGGGTCAATCAGCTCTGGGACCGTTTTGTCTTTTGAATGAAGAAATGCGTTCATTTTGGGTAGCAGCTTGTAAAAATGCCCCGGCTCAACCACCAGACCTCTGTGTACACTGTCGAGAAAAAAAACTGTAAAAAAAACAGTAAAAAGTCTGACAGCAGAGTTTCCAGATGAACACCGTCAAATTACAGTAATTAACTGTTCCAAAAAATTACATGGAATAAACTGTAAAAATACACAGAAGGTTTCACAGTCCAAACTGATGAAATTACAGTCCATTTAGTGTTGATAAATGTGCATTCAACTGCAGGAAAACAGGCCCATCACGTAAAAAAACATGAAGAACAAGGACCTTTCAGGTTCTTCTCTAAGTTCAGGGCTCTTACTGGTTCATTTATGAAACAAACCAGTCTATGAGCAGGAATTTCCCATTAAAAAAGTTCATTTGACAGTGGAAAAGCAAGCATAGTCCATCAAAATAGCCAAGTTTAAGGTCAATCACTGTCAATTGAAGCTATTTAGTTGTTACTTTATAAAACTGAGCCAACTTTCTACAGTGATTTCCTGTTAGATTCTGGTTTCTCCAAGTACAAAAACTATGACAATGTATAAACACAGAATCTGTACTTTGAACAATAGAGAATTTCTGCATATTTACAGTATCAGTCCATCACTTTAGAGGATTGGAATGTAAAAAAATCATTGGACAATGGAAATCATTTATCCTTTAACGAAACAACTTCAGTGCAGAGTTGATAACTGCACTTCAAACTTTGAACTGGTGTCCACATCAATGTGGAATTTGAGGAGGCCACAGCCACCAAATTTCCCAGAGTTCTTGACTATTTGCAGTCTCTTCCCTTGGAGAAGTCAAGTGGAACTACAAGACAAGGAGCAGAAATCCAAGCTGCTGGTGGACCACGTGGTGCTGTGTTGATGCTACTTTCACACTCAAAGGGGATCGTGCAGGAATGTTCCACACGGTTGACCAAACTTCCATTGCAGAAGAGATTCAGGCAGTTCCACCCACGCCATGCATCCTTGTATGCTGTAAGTGTGAGGCAATACAATACAGTATGTTTCAGTGACATACATTTAGACAGAAGACCTTGGTTTATTGGGTGATGTTTATTGACATGCCAATTGGATTGTGGTGCCAATATGGCTGACTTGGTCGGTGTAAATCTTATCATCACAAAACAAAGTACACACAAATGTTCAAATTACTTTAGTCCCCAAAGGAATTTCAGGCACCTGAAAGTGACTTTCATAAATCTGTGTGTCTGTGTACAGTACATGTCCCTAAAATGGACATTAAAATTATTGGTCCCCAATCTCAAGGATAAAATGATGCTAAAGTGATGTAGTGAGAATTGCTACTAACCTCAAAATGATGCTAAAGTGATGTAGTGAGAGTTGCTACTAATCTAAAAATTAAGCGACAGTAATATTTTAAGAGTAGCTACAACCCTCAAAATGATACTGACAGTCATATAGTAAGATTTGCTAAGAACCTCAAAATGATGCTAAAGTGATGTAGTGAGAGTTGCTTAAAACCTCAAACTGATGCTATAGTAATGTAGTGAGAGTTGCTACTAATCTCAAATGATGCTGAAGTGATGTAGTGAGAGTTGCTACGAACCTAAGAAATCATTCTACCAAAAAAAAAGAAAAAAAAAAGAAATGATCTTCCAGTAATGTCGTGAGAGTTTCTACTATCCTTAAAATGATGCTACAGTCATTTAGTGAGGGTTGCTACTAACCTCAAAATGATGCTGACAGTGATGTAGTGAGAGTTGCTACAAAAATTAAAATGATGCCACAGTGATGTCGTGAGAGTTGCTACTAACCTCAAAATGATGCCACAGTGATGTAGTGAGAGTTGCGACTCAACTCAAAATAATGCTAAAGTGATGTAATAAGAATTGCTATTAACCTAAGAAATGATGCTCCAGTGATGTGGTGAGAGTTGCTACTAACCTCAAAATGATGCTACAGTGATGTGGTGAGAGTTGCTACTAACCTTAAAATGATGCTACAGTGATGTAATGAGAGTTGCTACTAATCTAAGAAATGATGCTACAGTGATGTGGTGAGAGTTGCTACTAACCTCAAAATGATGCTACAGTGATGTAATGAGAGTTGCTACTCATCTAAGAAATGATGCTACAGTGATGTGGTGAGAGTTGCTACTAACCTTAAAATGATGCTGAAAGTGATGTAATGAGAGTTGCTACGAACCTAAAAATGATGCTCCAGTAATGTAGTTAGAGTTGCTAAAAACCTCAAAAAGATGCAGACAGTAATTTAGTGAGAGTTGCTTAATACCTCAAAATGATGCTACAGTGATGTAATAAGAATTGCTATTAAGCTAAGAAATGATGCTCCACTGATGTAGTGAGTTCTACGAACCTCAAAATGATGCTACAGTAATGTCGTGAGAGTTGCTAAAAACCTCAAAATGATGCTACAGTGATGTAGTGAGAGTTGCGACTCAACTCAAAATAATGCTAAAGTGATGTAATATGAATTGCTATTAACCTAAGAAATGATGCTCCAGTGATGTGGTGAGACTTTCTGCTTACCTCAAAACGATGCTGACGTTGATGTGGTTAGAGTTGTTAAAAACCTCAAAACGATGCCACAGTTATGTTTTGAGAGTTGCTACTATCCTCAAAATAAAGCTACAGTGATGCAGTGAGAGTTTCTCCTATCCTCAAAATGATGCTACAGTGATGTAATGAGAGTTGCTACTAATCGAAGAAATGACGCTACAGTGACGTAGTGGGAGTTGCCAAAAACCTGAAAATGACGCTGACAGTAATGTAGTGAGAGTTTTTACGAACCTCAAAAAGATGCTACAGTAATGTAGTGAGAGTTGATACTAATCTATAAATGATGCTACAGTAATGTAGTGAGAGTTGATACTAATCTATAAACGATGCCACAGTGATGTAGTGAGAGTTGCTTTAAACCTCAAAATGATGCTACAGTGATGTGGTTAGAGTTGCTAAAAACCTCAAAACAATGCTACAGTGATGTCGTGAGAGTTGCTACTAATCTCAAAATGATGCTAAAGTGATGTCATGAAAGTTAATGCTAATTTCAAAATGATGCTCAAGTGATGTAGTGAGAGTTGCTACGAACCTCAAAACGATGCTACAGTGATGTAGTGAGAGTTGCTACTAACCTAAGAAATGATGCTACAGTGATGTGGTGAGAGTTGCTACTAACCTTAAAATGATGCCACAGTGATGTAGTGAGAGTTGCGACTCAACTCAAAATAATGCTAAAGTGATGTAATAAGAATTGCTATTAACCTAAGAAATGATGCTCCAGTGATGTGGTGAGAGTTGCTACTAACCTCAAAATGATGCTGATATTGATGTAGTTTGAGTTGCTAAAAACCTCAAAACGATGCTGCAGTTATGTTTTGAGAGTTGCTACTATCCTCAAAATAAAGCTACAGTGATGCAGTGAGAGTTGCTCCTATCCTCAAAATGATGCGACAGTGATGTAGTGAGAGTTGCGATTAACCTAAGAAACGATGCTACAGTGATGTAATGAGAGTTGCTACTAATCTAAGAAATGATGCTACAGTGATGTGGTGAGAGTTGATACTAATCTATAAACGATGCCACAGTGATGTAGTGAGAGTTGCTTTAAACCTCAAAATGATGCTACAGTGATGTGGTTAGAGTTGCTAAAAACCTCAAAACAATGCTACAGTTATGTTTTGAGAGTTGCTACTATCCTCAAAATGATGCTAAAGTGATGCAATGACAGTTGCTACTAATCTCAGAAACAATGCTACAGTGATGTACTGAGAGTTGCAACTAACCTAAGAAATGATTCTACAGTGATGTCGTGAGAGTTGCTACTAACCTTAAAATGATGCTACAGTGATGTAATGAGAGTTGCTACTAACCTCAAAATGATGCTACAGTGATGTAGTGAGAGTTGCTACTAACCTCAAAATGATGCTACAGTGATGTAATGAGAGTTGCTACTCATCTAAGAAATGATGCTACAGTGATGTGGTGAGAGTTGCTACTAACCTTAAAATGATGCTGAAAGTGATGTAATGAGAGTTGCTACGAACCTAAAAATGATGCTCCAGTAATGTAGTTAGAGTTGCTAAAAACCTCAAAAAGATGCAGACAGTAATGTAGTGAGAGTTGCTTAATACCTCAAAATGATGCTACAGTGATGTAATAAGAATTGCTATTAAGCTAAGAAATGATGCTCCACTGATGTAGTGAGTTGCGACGAACCTCAAAATGATGCTACAGTAATGTCGTGAGAGTTGCTAAAAACCTCAAAATGATGCTACAGTGATGTAGTGAGAGTTGCGACTCAACTCAAAATAATGCGAAAGTGATGTAATATGAATTGCTATTAACCTAAGAAATTATGCTCCAGTGATGTGGTGAGACTTTCTGCTTACCTCAAAACGATGCTGACATTGATGTGGTTAGAGTTGTTAAAAACCTCAAAACGATGCTACAGTTATGTTTTGAGAGTTGCTACTATCCTCAAAATAAAGCTACAGTGATGCAGTGAGAGTTTCTCCTATCCTCAAAATGATGCTACAGTGATGTAATGAGAGTTGCTACTAATCGAAGAAATGACGCTACAGTGACGTAGTGGGAGTTGCCAAAAACCTGAAAATGACGCTGACAGTAATGTAGTGAGAGTTTTTACGAACCTCAAAAAGATGCTGCCAGTAATGTAGTGAGAGTTGCTACTAATCTATAAATGATGCTGACAGTAATGTAGTGAGAGTTGATACTAATCTATAAATGATGCTACAGTAATGTAGTGAGAGTTGATACTAATCTATAAATGATGCTACAGTAATGTAGTGAGAGTTGATACTAATCTATAAATGATGCTACAGTAATGTAGTGAGAGTTGCTTTAAACCTCAAAATGATGCTACAGTGATGTGGTTAGAGTTGCTAAAAACCTCAAAACAATGCTACAGTTATGTTTTGAGAGTTGCTACTATCCTCAAAATGATGCTAAAGTGATGCAATGACAGTTGCTACTAATCTCAGAAACAATGCTACAGTGATGTACTGAGAGTTGCAACTAACCTAAGAAATGATTCTACAGTGATGTCGTGAGAGTTGCTACTAATCTCAAAATGATGCTAAAGTGATGTCATGAAAGTTAATGCTAATTTCAAAATGATGCTCAAGTGATGTAGTGAGAGTTGCTACTAATCTCAAAATGATGCTAAAGTGATGTAATGAGAGTTGCTACTAATCTCAAAATGATGCCACAGTGATGTAGTGAGAGTTGCTACGAACCTCAAAACGATGCTACAGTGATGTAGTGAGAGTTGCTACTAATCTCAAAATGATGCTACAGTGATGTAGTGAGAGTTGCTACGAACCTCAAAATGATGCTAAAGCGATGTGGTTAGAGTTGCTACAAACCTCAAAACGATGCTACAGTGATGTAGTGAGAGTTGCTACTAACCTAAGAAATGATGCTAAAGTGATGTAATGAAAGTTAATGCTAATTTCAAAATGACGCTCCAGTGATGTAGTGAGAGTTGCTACTGATTTCAAAATGATGCCACAGTGATGTAGTGAGAGTTGCTAATAACCTCAAAATAATGCTACAGTGATGTAGTCAGAGTTGCTCATGACATCAAAATGATGCTGACAGTAACGTGAGCTTCATCAAGACCCAGGCCACTATTTGTGGTCATGCATCATTGTTGCTGACCAATGGTCCAACTTCATCAGTCAGTCAGTCAGAGACATTAGCATTTGTCGGCCTGGCCTGCTGCCAAAGACTAACACTGCTTTAGTTGATTTACCTGTGCAGCCATGTCACGCTCCTCTCGGCCACCTCCATGGTCAGACGCCAGGTTAAACCAGCCAATGGCGTAAGAATCACTCTCAGAATCTGAAGCGCTCGTAGCTGCAGGGTTTTTCCACACAGCTTCTGTTGAGAGACAAAGTCCATCACTTGATGAACTCTCACCAACAGAAATGTGCAGTTTTCCACTCAGGACAGCTGCTGCATGCTGCTGTTTGTAAAAAGAAGGTCCAGTGGATCCGTTCAGTTCTACATTATTCAGCAGAGAGATGTCACCATTGAATAATGACCATATTTCCTAAAATTATAGCTCAACCACAGAGGGACCAGGCTACTAGAATGACCTCTGTTTACTAGAAGTGCTTCTCCTATGGTGGTGAACTCCTCAGCTGTCAGTGGAGTCAAATCTGTCTTAGAGAGGCCAGAGGTTCCCACACTGGTTCCCTCTCATCATGCAGCCCTGACAGCTGTGTGTGCTGTTCCAGCGTGTTGGCACCTCACTGATGAGTTTCAGGGTTGGCCCTCCCATCTGTTGCTGCACCTGAGCCAGCTTCTCCTTGGCTGTAGTGCTGATCTGAAGGATGTGACAGTGTTCCTGGCTTTGTGTCTGATGATGGAAGTGGGGATCTGATCACAGGATTTTCGGACTCCTAGATTCAGACGATGTGCAGTGCAGACTGAGTGGTGAATTTGGAGCTGTCTAGTGGATGCTGTCATGTTTGGTGCTGCGTCGCTCACAAGACACTTGACTTTGTTGGTGATGGCCCAGTCCTCCATCATGCCTCTTTGGACTGGGGCCAAACTGTCAGCAGGGTGACTTTGTGGAAAGTCTTGCACTCCCAACACATTCATTCTCACTAATGCAGTGACAGGTCAGAGCCAAGGGAGCCTCCATGTCCACAGATGTCCACATGGCAGCTGGACTTCCTTTTTCACTCCTTCCCGTTCCTCCTGGTACTTTTTGGCCACCGTTTGTTTGATGGTCTGAAAATGACACCCAGAGTAAATCAAGACATTGAAATTCAAGATGAAATAAACTGGAGATATCAACGACTGCTTTAGATCATTTCCACACAAACCTTTCTGGTTGGCAAACATATGAGGTTCAAGGACCTGAACCAGTTCCCTGAACCCTTCCCTCTCAACAGTGCTGAGGGGCTGGCAGTCCTTCAGGATGAAATTCAGCAGAGCCTCATCCAGCATCTGCTTCCTGGAAGCTGGATGGTAAAAGATGAAGTAGAGAAGAAATGAATAGGAATTAATGATCAATGAAGCAACTGTGAGTCAGTTGGAGAGTGGCTGTATACCTGAGTTCATCCTGGTGGATCTGGGACTTCATTCTCATGCCTGGCCCCATCATGCCTCAGCACTGAAGAGGTGCTTTTGTTGAGATGAGACGCTTCTGTCCAACAAATGCGACATTCAACCTGCAGAAAAGAACATGAGTCCTCAGCTAAAAGTTCCTTTCTTCATGGTGACTGGTGTTTCTTAGTCTGAGACCACCAGGTTTCCAATGAGGTGTATCGGATACGTTGTTGTGTGCCGCTGAAATCCGTCCAATTCCGGCGTTGTTTCCTCATGAAATATGTTTGCCTTAAAGCTCATGAAAGTGTTGAACCACAATATCGTTCACCATAACTGAGTCAACTTCAAGATAACCTACTTCTACATTCCAGTCCCGGCTGCTCCTGTTCTGCTGCAGTCCAGAAAACAACAACCCGATACAATTGGCGCTCCTTCCCACAGCTCCGGCCCGGATCCGCATGGTTCCGCTGACTGACTGTGAGACGCGCTCCCTCCAGAGTGGCACAGCCCGATGGGGGTCCTTATCTGGCACGGGGGCGTAAGACAGCTGCGACTGGAAAGCCTGGTTTATTCTGCGTCGAGGGAACGCGTTGCTCTGCTCTTCACCGCCAAGCCGCTAGGGGGTGTGGCTTTGTCTTTGTATTGTTTACGGAGCTCTTGTCGGATTCCTTGGTTTTCTTCCGGTCACAGACAACAATTGTTGGCCATTTGTCAGTCTTTGTAGTGCCAAGAATACTCCTTTCTTCGGCTTGGTCCATTTTTTCTTGAAGCCTTCACCACAGAAACTTTGAAAATGGCGGTGTTGTTGGGCTGCGACTGAACCGGAAATGACAATTTGAGCGGACCAATCACAGTCCTCGACGTTGACGTCACCACGCGTCGACGCGACGGAGAAGCATAAATCAGGCTTGATTGGTTTCGAATCTCACGCCAAGCCAGAGAACCAGGTCCTGAATCAGTCACGTGGTCACTGCCGGTCGGCGAGGCTTTGGACGTCACTAAGTACGTCATCAATACGTCATCAATACGCGTTTTTCAAAACGAAATCCTGGATCACTCCACTCATCACTACCGCTGCTACCAGGTTAGCGAGTTAAGGAAACGTTAGCGAGTCTGGAGTGGCACAGAGAACAGAACTTGGACTCTGCTCGTTTTGAAGAAGAAGAAGAAGAAAAGAAGCGGAAGGCCTCGGTCTTTGTCTCCGGAAGGCTGAGTGGCGCCGGTAGAACCTCAACATGTGCGCCGCGCAGCTGCTGCGGGTGTCGGTCCAGGAGCGGATCCTCGCCGCCGCTGAAGACTTCCTGCTGCAGCTGGGAGAAGGAGACTCAGCGGCTGGAGTCCCGGTGCTGAGAGCGCTGCTCACCGAGCGGCTGGCGGCGGCCGCGGAGCAGATCGTGGCTCTGCTGGAGGAAACCGTGGCGGAGTACGAGCGGGAGAACCGCCGGCAGAGGTTGCTGCTCGATGCCGTGCTGAAGCCCCGAGTCAGGCTGGACAGAGCAGGTGAGTCCACCCACACTGACCAGGAGAACCGGTGTTGTGTCGCTCCCAGCAGCATCGACCGAAAGCGATGTCTGTCTGTTTATTCCAGCGCCTCAAAAAACTGCTCCTTTGAGTTTGGACTCGCCAGGTTGGCTATCAAGTGATGCTCCAGTGTAGAATCGTGCCAATGCCAGCCAGCAAGTGTCTCCGGTCCAGTTGTGTCAGCCAGTATCTTTGTGTTTGGTCCTGTTTGGCTCCTCATAACCACTGCAGACAGGTTTCTCCTCCTCTTCATCAAACTAAGGATCGTTCCAGGCTCACTAATGAGCCCCTCCACTCCATTCAGGCCCAGGTTTAAAATCCTGTCAGCTCAATTCTGTCAGTGAGCAAAGAAGTGGAGGAGCAGAACACAAGAGGGGAAGGAAGTCAAGGGTTCACCTGTTGAGGGATTTCCTCTCTGTGAGATTGAGACTGAGTCAAGATGTGAGACAGGACAAGAGAAACTCAAGCTTTGGCTCCTTTGTGTTATTTTTCTGAAATGGAGCACTTGATTTGAACATGCACAGTTTTATTAATATTCTCTTATTTTGAAATGCAGCCCTACTTTTATTAGTCAATGAGACACCATCATACACATCTGCAGTCATTCAAGTATGTTCAGTTTGAAGTTACGTGATAACAGATCTTAGTTGATTTCTGTTTCTGTCTGTTGCTCCACTGTTTCAGAGTCAAATGAAGAGATTTCTGATGTTGCTGTTTGTGTCCTGCAGATGTGGAGCAGCTGCTGGTGATTAAAGAAGAGGTTCCCCCTGAGCTGCAGGACCCAGAGCCCCCCCACATTAAAGAGGAGTGGGAGGAGCTCTGGATCAGTGAGGAGGGAGGGCAGCTTCAAGGGCAGGAGGAGGCTGATATCACCACGTTCCCCTTCACTCTGGTCCCTGTGAAGAGTGAAGAGGACGAAGAGAAACCTCAGTTCCCACAGCTTCATCAGAGTCTAACTGAGGAGAACTTGAAAGAAGAGTCTCTGAGCAGCAGCCCAGTTCATCCTCTGAAAACAGAAGCTGATGGAGAAGAGAGTGGAGGACCAGAACCAGAACCAGCCAGCAAGGTAGATCCAGATCCACTTGTACAACCCCAGACTGAAGACCAGATGTCAGACTCTTCT
The DNA here is from genome assembly GCF_037954235.1 of Aulostomus chinensis. Classification (NCBI taxonomy): domain Eukaryota; kingdom Metazoa; phylum Chordata; class Actinopteri; order Syngnathiformes; family Aulostomidae; genus Aulostomus; species Aulostomus chinensis. Next base: position 56,568,283 of record NC_141320.1, on the reverse strand, counting down.
GAAGCTGAGACTGAAGTCAGTAAGGATGAGCGTCCCTTTAGGTGCTCAACATGCACTCAAGGTTATAGTTACAAAAGTAGGTTGGATAAACACATGAGAACACACACTGGGGAGAAACCGTTCTCATGCTCAGTTTGTGGCAAAAGATTTTCAGAAAAGGCATATCTGAAAAGTCACATGAGAACACATACTGGGGAGAAACCATTTTCCTGTTGTATCTGTGGCAAAACATTCTCACTTAGGGGACATCTGAAAACACACATGTACATTCACACTGGGGAGAAACCAGTCCCCTGCCCTGTCTGTGGCAAAAGGTTCTCAGAAAATGAACAACTAACAAGACACATGAGAACGCACACAGGGGAGAAACCATACCCCTCCTCAGTTTGTGGCAAAAGATTTTCCAGAAAGGGGGATCTGAAAATACACACGAGCATGCACACAGGGGAGAAACCATTCCCCTGCTCGGTATGTGGCAGAAGATTCTTAGATAAGAGACACCTGAAAACACACATGAAAACACACCCTTGAAATAAGCCATTTGTCACAATGTCGCTCTGAAGCCGTAACCAGAGTGAGAGTTGCATGTTGAAGTCCAACTAAAGAATTCATTTCACAAAAAATGCAAAAATAACTGAAATTGAACTAAGAGAAAAATGGGATGTGATCATTAGTAGAGTCTGTGTGTGTGTGTGTGTGTGTGTGTGTGTGTGTGTGTGTGTGTGTGTGCGTGCGTGCGCGTGCACGAGTTTTTAGAGGTGAAAGGAAGAGATGTTGGCTGCTGAAAATCAAAGTGACGATGGATGAGGAGGAAGCAGTGGCCAGTAATGGGGTGTCAGTGAAGAGAGCTCTGGACTCAGGAGCTTCCAACTCAGAGGAATGAACAGCTCCCTGCCCTCCAGATGAGTTATCAAGAAAAGAGCTCATGAAAATATATGACACTCAGGATTTGTGCAGCTGAAGATGACCTGTTGGTTTCTATGTTTCTCTGCAAACGTCAGGCAGAATGTGGAAGAGCGTCACAGCTGAGACGGTTAAAACCTTAGAGAATGTTTGCTCATGTTGTAAAAGTGCTATTCATGCAGAATCGGATGCTTATTCATGGACGTTAAAATATATTTGGGTCAAACCACAGGAGCTGAAGTGTGTACCCTCATGCTCCAGGTTTCAAAGTTGTAAACTTACTTTGTGGTTGGCAGATTGATGTTTGCATATGTTAATTTGAATAATCGGAACTATTTGACCTCAACCTGGGTGCCTATTTTGAGATTTTGAGAATTCTTGGATGTGACATGACTCTACCTCCAATCTGTATGTCCCCTCCCCACGGTGATAAATAGCTGACTGTTCCTCAGAAACATCAGAGAACTTCTGATGCTCTATGAGTGCTGTAACTTCTCTCTCATGCATGAATAAAGTTTGTAAGGTTTGAGAAAGAGACCACCGCCTCCTTTCTGTTCACTGCTCCGCCGGACGACCCCCCCACGCCGGGCCACTTGACCACAATTAATGGCGACGAGGATGGGATCCTAAACACCTGAGGTTACAGACTCGATGCAACGACTCCACTGATCATATAGACTGGTAGGAGAACACCTTTTACCAGTTACAGCAGCAGACTCCCAATAGCAAACCTACTCAGTCCTCCACCTCTGCTTGAGCAGCTGCTGCTGCCAATGATGATCTCCAAAGTCCTGTTCCGTCACTTAGTGAACTGTCTAAGCTTCCTAAAAGAGAGCAGAACTCGTCTGCCTCACTCTCTCCCACTGCTCAATGGAGCCCTGCATTTAAAAGAAGAACTAGAACCTGGAAACCTAGGATACCAGGACAAAAATGTGTGTTAAATGATGAAGGAGAAGAAGTGATTAATGAAGAGGATTGTATCCTAGAAGAGGTAGAGGGTTTGAAGGCCAAGACCAACAGGAAGAGGAAACTGGCACCCCAGACCTCAGACTCAACGGGGCCCCAGACCAGGACCGCCTCTGAACCCATGGCATCCCCCTCAATAATATGACAGCACTTCAGTGTCTTCCAGTGTGTGCAACAATGAAAAAGAAAAACAGAAAGTTGTAACTGAATGCTCTCAAATAACTCTAACTGCTGAACCTAAAGTTGAATTATCAGTAGATGTAAAATCTGCTGAACTCTTAGTGGACACAGGTGCAACAGTTTCCACCATTAATAAGTCAGATGCTATCTGTGTAGGATTAGTTCCTACTTCTGAAAATATAAAAACAGTGGCAATTGCTGGAGCAACTATGCAAAGTCCATTGGAGCACCAGCCAAAGTTCAATTTGGACCCATTTCATGAGAGCATCCATTTGTAATCACTGATAACTCACCAAGTAATCTATTGGGTCAGGATTTGTTAACCAAGTGGCGTGCAACTATTCATTGTTCTCCTGAAGGCGTTCATACCACAGTCCCTGACCATGATTCTAAATGCTTCTTCAACATGCTACAGGCTGTAAATACAGGATGCTATTATTCTCTCATGTACTCCTTTTCAATCAGATGCTGACGGTGTCCTGGATTCAGACGGATGATTTCTTCGCAGGAAAAGAAGACCTGCCAGATCATTCCAGGTTAACAGGTTTACAAGACCTCCATGTAACTCTACATGTTGATATGACAGGAACGGATGTTGCCTGCTTCAAACTGTTAGACCCAAATATGGGATCACAATTCTCTGTGTTCTCAGATACTTTGGCAAGAACCCCAAAAGGTGTTTTCTATTTACCAAACGTTGGAGGTTTGGCTTTGTCACTGTTTCAGGTTGATAAAACCTCGCCCCATATTACCGTGGCTGTTGTTGAAGGAATAGAACCACAGCGACTTGGCCCTATAGCACATTACATGACTCACAATTCCCTGCAGGAAGGGTTTCTTTATGATGACATCATGTACAGCCATTACAAAGGTGTAGGTTGGACTGTGACTGTAAATGGTACTTGGTGTGATGATTCATTCTTTCCTGTTTGCACTGTTGCACTACTGCCCCCTACAGTGGCAGTTCCTCAGTTGTCTCAACTTACTTCACACCCATTGTTACAGGGTATTCCTTCTAAACTCTGGTCTTCCCACTCTAATGAGTGTGGACTAATTAAATCAGTAGCTCCTGTATTTCTTGATGTAAGACCTCATGTTCCTCCTCCTAGGAAACCACAGGATCCAATTTCCAAAGAAGCTATAGAAGGTATCAGAGCAGGAGTGCATTCATTCTTGGAACAGGGAACAATAGTCCCATGTCAGAGTCCATGCAACACTCCCATTTTACTGATAAAAAACCTAACAAAGTTCATACATGGCGTTTTGTGCAAGATTTGAGAAGTGTCAATGATTATGTGGCTCCTTTTTTCCCTGTGGTCCCAAATCCACACACTATTTTAACTTCTATACCACCAAACTCTGAATATTATACAGTAGAAGACCTGTGTTCAGCATTCTTTAGTATTTCAGTGCATCCTCAAAGTTAGTATTTGTTTGCATTCACTTATGAGGGACAACAATATAATTTTACGTGTTTGCCTCAGGGATTCGTACACTCACCTACCCTCTACGCTAAGGCACTTCAAGATGACTTAGAAGACATCATTCTGCCTGGTGGTAGCACACTGGTGCAGTATGTTGATGCTTTGCTCATAGCTAGCCCCAGCAAAGAAGCATGTGAGATTGATACCAAGGCACTGTTAATTGCTCTTGCAGTGAAAGGACCCAAAGCTAGCTTGGACAAGCTACAGCTAGTACAAACAAAGGAGGACTATTTGGGACATGTGCTGAATAAAGGGAATGGTGGCAAAAAGGCAGCTACCTCTCCTGATCTTGCTGTTACCTCATTACCAATGATTACTGCTCCTGAAGATTCTCCTTCCACCCGTGATGTTGCTGCCCTACAAAAAGCCGCTGATAACCTGGACAGAGTTCATTGGGAAACTCATCGTGTTCTTGTAAATAATGTTTATTATTCAGTGGACGGACGTCCTGCTTGTCCTAAAGCATTGCTCCCTTATTTACTTCCAATTGTTCACGGTAAGTCACACGTGAACAAAGGGGGAATGGTAAGAACTTTAAAGTCCTCATGGTACATTAGTGGAATAGATAAAGCATGCGAGGAAACAAAACAAGGTGCACATCCTGCTCCTTATGGTCCTTTTGTTAACTTACAAATAGATTTTGTACAAATGCCAGAACACGGCAGATACCAGTGGCTAAAGCACTGCTTAGAGATTTGATCCTGCGGTTTGGTGTCCCTCACTCAATAAATAGTGACAGGGGAACACATTTCACAGGGCACGTGATGAAAGAAATAACAGATGCGTTGGGGATAAACCATAAACTGCACACGCCGTACCATCCACAGAGTGCAGGCATGGTGGAAAGATTTAACCGAACTTTAAAACAAAAACTCACAAAAATATGTGCTGACAGGAGTTTGAGCTGGCCTGGCGCTCTGCCGATCGCGTTAATGTGCATGTGATCCACAACAAGCAGAAAAATGGGTTTATCTCCCTATGAAGTGATAACAGGAAGAGCCATGAGCACACCTGAGCAAGTAGGAAAGTTTGTAGTTCCTCCTGAAACGACGTTGAGAGATGTGTGCTGGGCTGAGAGCCTCGGTTTGGTTTTCTTTCTTTTGCTGCCTCGAATAAATGGCAGGCCAGCCTTGGTACTTCCTTATTTACTTCCAGGCTCATTCTGCATCTTTTGGGTTGTAATAAGCACCAAAGGAAAGCCACCTTGGAGGATTTCAGTGACTTTTATCAAAGGTCCCACTTGAGTAGGAAATTCCAACCGAGCTGGCCAGGAGTTGAACCTAGAATCTTCTGATCCGAAGTCAGACGCGTTCTCCTTTACGCCACCAGCCCTACAGGAAAGGTTTGTTTGAATAGAAGAAAGTTAACATGTTCATTTGTACTTGATTTGACAGAAAGTTTCAATGATAGGGTGGCATTTTCTGGTTTTGTGCTGCCAGATTTTCTAAATATCAAATTTAGATCATCAAGTTATCACTGGAACACGAGGAGAGAATACAGTAATAAAAACATGATCATTTTAAAAAATATATCATACATGAATTATTTTACATGAAATTATTCACTTTTTTAAGAAGAAAATAAGAAAGACAACCTAAACGACCAGGGCTCTGCACACGACGTGTAGCGACCAGCGGGACGGCTTTGGCCCTCTTAATGACTGCTAAGTGTCACTGACAGAAACTGACGTCTCAAATGGAGACGTGAGGCCAACAAGAAAACCCTTCAGCAGCTTCCTGAACACCGTCTCTCCCTGGAATTGCAGATTATTCACAACACAGTAAAGTGTTGGAGGAGGAACTGTTGCTTCTCCTTCTGCCCAGGATGGTTCCACCTCAGGGGAGATGTTCACTAAATACTCATCAGCTTCTCTGGTCCAAGAATATTGATGTTGGCTCACAGAGACCAGATCCAGAGTCAGAGCTGAGACTTCAGTCCAACCACCTTAAGATGGAGGAGAAGAAGCCCTGATTTCTGGGTCTCACAGTCTTTTTCCACTCTCTTGGCTCCACCCACACAGGGGGCGGATCTATCATCAGCCACATCTGGAGCATCCCAGCATCCCTGGATATGTGGAAAGGGTTTTTTCAAGAATCGCAACCAGAGTTCTACAACAGAGCTTTGAAAGACCAGGAGTTCCCCAAAGCTGCAAGGAGGAACAAGAAGGAGACTTGGAAAAAGAAGGGAGGGAAACCTGCTGATTGTTGAAATCTGGTCAACTCCACAGACAGTGAATCAGAAGAGTTTCTGATGAACCAGGACTGTGGAGGGAGGAGTCAGGGTTTACACTTCCTTGTTGTCTGCATGATTGAACCAGCAGACCTTCATGTTTACAAGTGTTGTTGTTGTTGTGCTTTGTTGTTCTCTTCTCCTCTCTAAGAGAGGCCTCTTAGAACAAGAAAAGTTAGGAAGTTAAGTCACATCAAGTTCTCCATTTATTGAGTTTATATTTTAAAAGTTCATCGTGCAGTTCAATGCTGCGCGATAAAGAACGTGGAAAGGTTTTTTTCGAGAATGGCCAACAAATGGAGTGACAGCAGGAACGGGAGCTCCATGGAGCTCAAAGGAGGGATCCCTCTCAGCTTGGAGCAGTCCTGGGGCCTCATGTATCAATGAGGTTTACGCAAGAAAAACTTGCGTACGCCAGGATCGACACGAAAAGTTCGGCGATTCTTGCGTTGTTTCACTCCAACTCTGGAGGTGCCGTAGAAGTTGGCGGAAAGCCGATTCTTGCGTTAACTGCACTTTGGTCAGTTGGCGACACCCTGTGGCGGTGTTTGGTAACTGACATTTTTTGATTACCGCACATACATCGGGTCCAAAAAGCCTTCCAGCGGGAGATGACAGACCATTCCGGGGTGAGTCAGTCGACCCTCAGCCGGGCCATGCCCTGGGTGGTGGACCTGATCATTGAACAGGCCAATATTAATTTGCAGCAACAGCCGGATTCTCAGATGTCTAATTCTCTAATGACTGCACTCATGTTGCCAGAAAAACGCCATCCCATGAGGAACACGCTTACGTTCATCGTAAGGGTTTCCACTCCATCAATGTGCAGAGGCTGGAGGGATGGACGTCGATCCAGGCTGGGCTGCCGTCCTCGCACGCCAGAATTTCATTTCCACAGTGTGAAAGGGTAAGAAGCTACCACACGATTCATGAAGCCAGATTAATTTATTTTGTCCACTAAATGTTCCAGAACATTTATCAGGCAGTCAAGCTGCTCATTGATCCTCGTTATTCCCCTAATAATGTCCTCCTGCGACTGCAGGACCGCCTGTGTGAGGATTCCTCTGGATCCCTGTGGGCCGGAGGATGCGCCGCTGGGTCCGGGTGGGCTGGAGGACCATCCGCCGCTTGTCGGCCTGGTGCTGGTGCTGGGGCTGGGGGACGGGCTGTCCGAATGCCGCTGGTCCTGGCGGATGACTCTGAGCCGGTGGACGGGCTGGCGCGGGAGCCGGCAGGGGTGTTGCACGTTGGCGGCATGGCTGACGGATCAATTTCTATTAAACATATTGGTTTATTTAAGTGTCTGATTCTGTGTATTTGTTGTCTTTACATTTGTGGCAAAGCAGGTGGAAATGTTGCTAAGAAAAGGAGTTGCCACTTCTCCTCCAGGCTCTTGGAGTCAGCGTGGGTGGTGGTGACAATCCCCCCACAGAGGTGCTGCCCATGACTGCCGCCACCCACTGCTCAAACTCCATCAGGTGCCCCTCTCCCTGACCCCCACCTGTCTGGCCGGCGCTCCTCCGGAGGGCAGCTGTACACCGCTTGACCTCCACCTTGACGTCCTGTTAGTGCCATTTTCCACATTGTTATTTAAATTTAGATTGAAGCCAATTGATTATTGTAGTTCTTCATTTAGTGATTGCGCAGTGTTGAACGTCAGCCAATAACAGGTCCCACCACTGTTTTCATCTCCGTGGGGGTGTGTTGCTCTGAACCCACCTCGTTCACCCTCTCACTTCTTATCCACTCTCAACCTTCATTGTTTATCCTGACACCACTGTACAGGCTGACCAACAGAATCTGCTGTCTCTCCTCCACCTCTCCTACCAGCACCTCCAGCTCCACGCCGTGACCCTCTTTTTCTTTGACATTATTTTGTGAGTGCGGACAGCGGAGACCCTATTGAAATGAATTTGCGTATTTCTTGGTGGGCGTAACGGGGGCGGGCCAGGTAGCTCCAACATCTGCGCTCAATTCCTTGCTGATTGGGATGTATCAAGGAAACGTGCATGGATTCCGGCGTCCGCACATATTGATACATCCGGATCTTTTGGTGCGTAGGCAACTTTGCATTCTTGCGACCGCAAGTTTTTAGTATGAGATCCATGCAAGTATTGATACATGAGGCCCCTGCTCTCTTCCCCCCCAACCAGTCAAAGCAGATGTCTGTTCCCACTGATCCTGGATCTGCTCAAAGTTCCCACCTTTTAAAAGGAAGGTTTTACTCACAGCTGCACAGTGGTGGAGTGGTTAGCAAGTTTGCATGTTCTCCCCACTCTCTCTGGGTCCTCCAGCTTCTTCCCACCATCCAAAGACATACAATTGGGACAAGGCTGACTGATACTCTAAACTGACCGTAGGTGTCTATCTGCCTATCTTCTTTTCCTTAAAAAAAATCTACTGTGCTTCAATGAAGATAAATTGTTGAATATCAATCCTCTACTAATGTTCATGGGAGTGTAGTTGTTGTGGCCGAGTGGTTAAGGCGATGGACTAGAAATCCATTGGGGTCTCCCCGCGCGGGTTCAAGTCCTGCCAGCAATGTTAAACTGCTGTTCCAGAGGAGACAACATCTTATCGTGACATTAGGATTGAGTCTGCCAGTGCTTGGTGACTGTACAGGAGGTCTGTGGACCTCAGGGCCACCACAAGACCATTTCCTCAACTCTCCATTTTGTCCAGAGGTCCCCCAAGTCTGGACCAGTGAGGAGAAATGTGATAGTGGAGAAGTCCTTTTGTTCTTCAACTGGTCCACCTTGATGGTGAGTCTCCTTTTATCAAGGATTACTGAATGCTTGTGTTATTTATGGCATTGTTAACACTTTAGAAAGCCTTCATTCAGAGCTGGGAAGAACCTTTAACCTGATATCCCAGACATCAAAGTGGGCCACTAACTGGCCAGATGAAGCTATGCTAGGCTGCTGTATTCTGAAGAGCTAAAGTAGCAGCTTCTGAGAGGGATGCTAACCTGGATGTGTTCATCTCCTACTTTAATATCAGCGGCCCAACTTGGAGCTCTGACAGCCTCAAGCTTTTTGTTCCTGTTTCTGCTTCAGTCAGCAGGGAACTCCAACCTGCAATAGAATCTTCAACAACAATGGAATAGAAAAGTGAGGAAGAAAAACTAGAATAAACTTACAAAGCTGAGAAATGTTCATGAAGAAGAAATGCACACGTTATGATTGAGGCCAGAAACTAAAACTCCACACCAAATGTACGTTGACTTGTAGGATAATGAACTTGAACGTGTTGAAACAGCAGATCAATGAATCCACTACCACACAACAAGATGATGACCCACTACCACAAGATGGCGTCGCAGATCCTGACGCTCTGTGCAGGAAACACCAAGCAAAACATGACTAAAACGCTCCTTTTTTTCCCTACAGGAAAAACTGTGGCTCTGATGAGAAGAAGGATCCCAGCCTCCTCTGAGGATCCATGGCCGCACCATTGGGTAGAAGGACGATGGGGTCGGCACCAGGAGGAACCCTGGTGTCTCCGATGCAGGGAAGATGGAGCACTGAAGAGGCCACATTGTTGCGTCCTAAAGAGGACATTTGGTGGAGCCTGAGACAGCAAACATCCCGCCCCCTTCATCAGAAGAACCACAGCACCAGAAGAAAGAATCCTGGCAGTGACGACAGGGAGTATCAGGGTGACCTCCTCACCACCACCTTTGAACTTTCAAATGAACTTTAAAAAGCTTTAGAGTGGAGAAGGATTTTTTTCAACATTTTATTGTTTTTTTCGTTTCATTTTCATTTGTGCAATTGTCTGATTTATTAGAAATAAACACTGTCTGCTGGGTTTACATTGACTGTGATTCTCTTTTTGCATGCAAGTTGAAAGTTCTTCCAATAAAAACACAAGTATTTGAAGACCAAAGGAAGAACCCCCTAAGTCAGGACCCTGAGATCAAAGTGAGCGCTCTGATCTCAGAGGTCTGGGATATTTCCCATCCCATGGCCCTTCAAATAAGAGCCCTGTGTCTCTGTCTCAAAGTTTTCAACCGTATTTGTTTGTTAAATTAAAACCAGATGACCACTGTGGTCCTTTTTACACGGTAAGTAAAGCACAGATGCCCTGGTGGACCATTTGGCACCCTGGACTTTGAATCCAGTGACCTGAGTCCAAGTCTCAGTTCCAGCAGGTTTCCTGCAGCCTTCAGCAGAGCTGCCATGTTTCTCTGTAGAGAACTAAGTGATGCTCTCAGCAGGTTGAGGGCACCACCAACAAGTGAGGTATGAACCTCTGACTTCCTTCTTGTCAAACAGGAAACTCCTAATAAGTCATTTGAGTAAAGTACCTCATATTCCTGACATCCAAGTAGTAGTGAAGTGGAGGAAGAAGGTAGGAGATCTCCAACAGGATCCTTCTTCCCTCTGTCCTCCTTGATCTCATGGATCACCACAGTCAAGGGGAGACCCAAGCTCCCGGATGGATCTGACACTCAGGAACTGCTGAGTTTTCCAGTGGACTTTGTTCCATCCATGGTTCAGGAACAGGACTCCTCCTGGTTAACCTGGTATCTTTCCACCCCAACTGTGGGTTTTTGGAGAATTTTTCATGTCATGTCAAGAAATCAGGCTGGTGGGTTTTTCAATGAGAGAAATTCTGGTAACTTAATTAAGTGGCATGTTTGTTGAAGCAGTAATTAACTGATAAATTAAGGAAGGCCTGGCCAGTCTTTGCTCCCAGGTCATACGATGGAGTTAGAAAGTCCTGAATATATCTGGAGTTCCTTGATTTCCTTGTGGTTCATGTTCCTTTTGGCAATGTAGTCTGGAACAAGAGCAAGATGAACCTCCAAATAGCAACAGGTTGATTGCAGGTGATGTCAAGTTGTATTTAGAGGATCCTCCTCCTTGTCTTTGCTTCCATGGTGGAATGGTGAGCACTCTGGATCCAGTGATCCCAGTTCAAGTCTTGGTGGGACCTTCCTGTGTGGAACATGTCCCATGTAACAAACTGATCAAAAGATGTTATGTGGTTCTAATGTTCTGGTTCATTTCTTGTCCTTAAGAAAAATGAAATTCATTTCTTACTGCCATGAATTCAGACTGTGTTTAATGTTAACAATTAAAAAATCCTACTTTGTCAGTGAATGAATTAATTTAATATTGCAGTCTGCAACTTTCAGTTTCTGTCAGGATGGCCGAGCGGTCTAAGGCGCTGCGTTCAGGTCGCAGTCTCTCCTGGAGGCGTGGGTTCAAATCCCACTTCTGACAAAGGACATTTTCTCCACATTCCTATGCATCCACAGTGGTAAATTCCAAACCCAGCTGAAGCTGCTCTCTACTGATGGGAGTGAGTGGTTGAACTGGCAGCAGAAGAGGCAAAGGAGCTTCCCTGTGACGTTCAAACATCGCCTGGTTTCCTCCAACATGGAGCAGCCACCAAAATCTAACTACAAATGTTGGATCAAAGTCTACTGAAGAAATGTGTTTTCTTTCAATTCACATTTTGTCCATTAACTTCATAATCATATCTTCAGAGTTGCCATCTCATCACATGACTAAAGTTTGGGTTCTGTATTGGAGGTAAAATATCCTTCCATGCTCACTAGTTTGCACACAGAAAAGCATATTTTACCGGTTTAAAATCTCATCATGGGATTGATTTACAATATAAAGATGGAACAGAACCATTGGAATCAGATGTCAGGACATTTGAAGGAATGTCAATCTCCTGTTGAAATGTTGCAGTGTGCAGCTGAGGCTCTCTGGCAGTGGCACCAGGAGCCACAATGGCAGAACCTGGACCCTCCTGGAGGAGAACCACAGGTGAGGGCCTTCTTGGCTCCAGATTGATGGAAATCAAGTGTCTGAGGCTGTCAGCAGCCATTAAGTTGATCTGGTTGGCACTGGTATTTGTTCTTGCTGCAGCTCAGGAGTGATTCAGGAGAAGAGTTTCAGAACAGCCAAGGTTGGGGACTGGAATTTTAAAATTTCACCTGGAACCAGACAACCTTGGGAGGTAAAACCTCCAATCCTAGCCACGCAGATGCAGCAGCAGAGGAAGCTGTCATCCACCCTGACAGTCAGAGCATCAAGTCAAGAAAACATCACCATCTTGTAGTTCCAAACCTTCACCTGTCAGATTCAGCTACTTCTTGTTGTGGGACTTTAAACTTGAACACAATGGAATTTGGACAAGGAGTTTTCCTTCAAGTCCAAACATCATCGTCCAGCCTCCAACCAGAGGTCCATCAGTGATCATGGAGCCACAGGTGGAGTCTGGATTCTTTTCTGGAATGAGACGGCAGTGACAGTCCTGCCAAGTGACATCACTGGATGACTGGATGACTCGGGTCATGTGACTGGAGGACACCCAGATAGCAAAGGTCCACTCATGTGTGTCCTCACTGCTCCACAGGTCTGTCAAATGTTCTGTAAAATAGTTGGACCCAGCAGAGCTGCTAGATTAGGAGTTTATGGAGTTGTTGCAGATACCAGGGTCCAAAGTCCAGCTTGAACCTGGTTTGTGCAGTTCTTTGTCAAGCTAGCAGCCATTCTTTTCACTGCCAAGCTAAAGTGACTTCTGTCAACAAAGGTCAACATACAAAAGGATATTTCTACTGGCAGTCCAAGATTTTTATCAAATCCTTTTTCAGAGCTGGAACCTTCCTCTGTGTCAGCTTTCTGTTCCCATCTCTATGGTAACGGTCAGTTCTGACCCACGTCTTCAATCAGCTGGAAAATAAACTAAAACAATTTTCTATCCTCCAAGTTGTTTCCATCTCTTGGTTTCCTTGTCAGGCTTCCTTATCCATGGAAATATTGGTTTGAATATTTAGTTGTGGGCCTCTGGACCTTTTTTTAGTCACTAAACCCTCGATTTATTTGTTTTCAGCAACAGAACTTTAATACAAAGACAAAATGAAAAGCAGAACAAGCCAGAACCCAAAATATGGATTTGCAAGGTCAACAAACAAAAACCAGTCAAGCAAACCAAACCAACAGAAACCAGTTACTGGTTCAAAACCAGTAAGAAACAAACACAGAGGAAAAGTCTGTGTGTGTGTGTGTGTGTGTGTGTGTGTGTGTGTGTGTGTGTGTATGTGTGTGTGTGGGTGTGCCTTTTTGTGTGTGTGTGTGTGTGTGTGTGAAGGTGTGCCTGTGTGTGTTCAGATACATGTGTGACACTTGTGTGTGAGTGTGTTCAGATACATGTGTGACACTTGTGTGTGTGTGTGTGTTCAGATGCTTGTGTGACACCTGTGTGTGTTCTCTGCAGAGATGTTCCCTGCAGCTGAAGCACAATCCGTTTGTCCTGCTGTCCTGACTGCTTGGGCAGTCCTGACCCTCTTTCTTCTGGAACCAGGTCCTGAGTGGGGTTGTGGCTGTGGCTGTTCTGGTTGGTGTTGAGGCAGGGCTGCTGAGGAGGACGCTGGTGTGGATGCTCTCCGTGTTGCTGATGGCATGGATGGAGTGCTGCTGAGCTCTGCAGGTGTCTGAGCAAGGCTGCAGCGTCTGGGTCTCGGGGCATCCGTTCCCTTCCCTCAATGTGTGGCTTGACCAGGGAACTTCCCAGCTCCTCCAGAAACATTCCCCTCTTGCTCTTCTTGGTTGAGCTCCACTCCTGGTGGATGTGGGTCCACAACACCAATGTTTCTATGCAGACACATCAAGGATGCTGCAAAACACAAGAATCCACCCCAAGACTTTCTCTTCAACTGTGTTGAGGTCTTCATGGCTGTGATGATGCAGGTTCTCTTTCTTATTTTCTTCTTAAAAAAGTCAGTAGTTTCATGTTAAATAATTAATGTTATATTAAAAAAGTCATCTTTTATTAATTACTGTTTTCTCTTTTGGTGTTCCAGTGTTAATTTGATGATCTAAACCTGATATTTAGAAAATCAGACAGCACAAAAACAGAAAATGCCACCATATCATTGACATTTTCTGTCATACATCTGAATGTTTAGACTCTTTTTGTAGAAGCCCCTCCCATCTGTAGGGCTGGTGGTGCAATGGACAACGCGTCTGACTTTGGATCAGAAGATTCTAGGTTCAATTCCTGGCTCGGCTGAAAGTGAATGTGGAGCAACTTGTCCTGCCAAAGTTGTCCCCTCTTCCATCCTGAATAACACCTGTCCTGACTGGCAGTCAAAGTAGGCTGAATGCTGTCAACAATGTTCCCTGAAGCGCCCCCCCCCCCCCCCCTCACTCACCAGCCAGTATTATACAAAGTATGATCAGAGATCCCATTGCAAAATGAGAGTGGGCCTGTGGACTCATACGTTTAAACACCCATCTAAATAAATACTGCTTCCGTGCACCATTAAAGTACACAATGCATATTCATACACAAATATCCACATATTTACAGTACAGAGAACAAACAAGAACAAGTAGAGAGTGAATCCTGGAGAGAAAAGGGGAGGTGCATCAGAAACGAGAGCAGATGTTTGAAAATGCTTGATGATTTGAAGATGAGAAAGGAAGTGAGAGACCCAAGTGAGGAGGAAAGGTTGTTCCAATCTGATGGAGCTTTAAATACAACCGCTCAAAGCAGAAGGCCGTCACCACTGATCCTGGATCTGCTCGACCTTCCTGCCTGTTAAAAGGAAGGTTTTCATCACCACTGTTGCAGGATGTGCTGCTGGTGGAGAATTGTTGGGTGTAGATTCATTGAAGCAGTTTGGTGCTGGACCTGCTCTACTAGTAAAGAGTCATGAGAGAACTTTGTTGTGATTTGGTTCAAACAAATAAATTGACTTGACCTGATTTGGTGCCTCAGGAGGAGAAAATTTGGGCACAAAAGTTGGACAAGAGTGTTTGTGGAGGGTGATTTTTTGTTGTTGTTGCAGTGTTGTAAGTCACTGTACCTGCAGCTGAATGATTGAACTTTCTCCAAATCTCCTCAAGATGGTTTCCAAATGATCAAACTGACTTGACTCAAATATGAATGTGCGATGACCAGTTTCTTTGCTGATTCTAGGCAGATACAGAAAGAAATGATCTCTACACTCTAGGTTGGATTGTGAGCTGAAAGGAACTAAAAGTTGTTTCAAGTATGAAGGGAAATTCAAGTGGACACATTTGAAAATAAATCCTGACCAGTGGAGTTGTCTTTGGGACTCCTACATTCAATAATGATGGGTTCTATCCAAGCACCTGAGCACAAACCTACAAAGACGATTATATCAGACATTGAGAGGACAAAGATTGATGTCTGAATGTGTTAGGACCGGCTCAGAGGGGCAGCAAAACCTGGTAGCAGCAAACCAGCATTTATTAAAGTCAATCATCAACCATGTGAGGTGTGGAAGTCAGTGTCAGCAGTGGAGGAGAGTGTGTGATGTGATGTCAGTGTGTGCTGCATGTTGTTGCTGGAAAACAAGGACAAACAAAAGGACAACAACAGGACGCCGGCTGAGCGCAGAAGGGAGACAGACGTCTGGGAAGGTGGGGTTAAACAGGCCTAACTGGGAACACTGGCCTGGTGCTCCCAGTCAGCCTCATGACCAGGCTGCTCCAGACCTGCAAAGACACAAACACACCCACCAACAGGACCCTCACACAGAACGCTGCATAGGACCCAGGCTGGGGCCGTCACCAGTGTCGCCATAGAAACCACCAGCGTAGTCCAGTATTGGGAACATGAACTGTGTTCTAATACTTTTCCAGACTTCTTGTGGAAAAAGTCAACAGAAGGACAAAAGTCATTTCAGCCAACCAGATATTTGCTGGGACACTGAGTTCATGTGGAGTTTCAATGACAGCTGAGAATCAGGCCAGAGGCCTGGATATTCCAAGTCTTCAACTTTTGCTTTGTTGTTCCATCAAGAAAGCCAATGAGCCAGTGAGCTGACAACCAAGAATCAGGTCAGATGGAAAACAACAGACAATAGGAGGTTCTTCTTCTTTCTTGATGGGAAGACAAACATATT